>NW_012150396.1:4239125-4240758 GCF_000956105.1 Propithecus coquereli | reverse complement strand
TGAGCCACCGCGCCCGGCCAAAAGGCAGGCTTTTAGGAATGTTACTACCCGTGTGCTACGTGTACCAGTCAGGGGCTTGGCTGTAAGCAGCAGAAATGGACTCTGCCTAAGCCGAGGAGTATGTCAACAGGCTCTCACACTGGAAGTGACAGAAGCCAGCCTCGGAAGAGGGCTGGAACTGGGAGAGAACGTGAGCAGAGACCAGATTAGCCCAGAGACCACCTGATGGGCTCTGTTGCTAACGCTGCCCCCTCCACTCCCTGCTTCGCTGTGAAGAGCTCCCAGCTCTCCTGAATCTTCTTCCATGACCTTCTGCAGCCACGGTGTTGCCAGGGGCCTTCACCTGGATCCCAGCCCTGCAGACGGAGAGCAGGAGAGGGAGTGCCTGCCCGTTCCATCTGGTCCAGTGAAGTGGGAGGCAGAGCAACACAAGAGGGTTCCCCCCAATGGGAATGGTATTTGGGTTTGGGGACCCCCAAAAAAGTAAACGTCCACTACTGTATTGCGAAGACTGGGTTAGTGATTTTCTATGTGTTGGAAAATGGTTCTTACTGTTCTGACAACAGAGACATATTTTTGCATTATGTTTTTTCTTTCAGATGGCTGTGAGATTCCAGCTTCAACTTTGATGGATATTTTGCTAATGAATGATTTTAAGCTTGTCATTAACAAAGTGGCATATGATGTGCAGTGCCCCAAGAAAGGTAAGAAACACAGCTATCCAACTATCCTAACTTTTACCTTTAGCTGTGGGGCCCCTCCAGGGAGCAGAGTTTATCTTAAGAATCTTTTAAATTGATCAAATGACCAAGAAGGCTTCAGAGAACCAACGTTTAAGCTTTTCTAGCAGCAGGAGGGTCAGTGATTACTAGAAGTTGCCTAGCAGGGCTGTGAGTCTCATGCTCTTTTTAGATTTTTAAGACTTTACCGTAGGTTCTTGAATGCTCAATCTGACATTATTAGGTTAAGACATAAATCTGAAAATCATGAATTCAGATATATATTGTTGTACAGCCCTTAACTCCTTTGAAAAAATAAACTTTACTTTTTAAAGCAGTTCTAGGTTCACAGCAAAACTGAGCAGAAAGCACAGGGTTCCTAGATAACCTCTGCCCGCCACCTCCCCCATGCCAACACCCCACACCAGACTTGTATGTTGGTTACCGTTGATGAACCTACACTGACAGGTCATTATCGCCCAAGTCCATAGTTTACATTAGGGTTCACCCTTGGTGTTGCACGTTCTGTGGGTTGTGACAAATGGAGAACGATGTGTATCCACCGTTATAGGATAGCAGGTCCTCAAATAACATCCTTCAATGTCCTTTTGCTGTCACATTGACGAGAAAAAAAAAATTGATTCCCAGCTACGGCCACTGTCTGTGTGGAGTTTGTGTGTTCTCCCCATGTCTGCCTGGGTTTTCTCCAGACACTCTGGCTTCCTCCCTCCTCCCAGAGCCGTGCGTGTGAGATGCACGGGCGTGTCCGCGTTGTCCCAGTCTGCGCGGATGTGGGGCGGGGGTCGCCCTGCAGTGGATGGCATCCTGTCCAGGGTTGGTTCTTGCCAGGCGTCCTGAGCTGCAGAGAGGGTCCAGTCACCCACGGCACTGAACTGAATAAGCGGGTTGGAAAA
>NW_012150396.1:4236580-4237690 GCF_000956105.1 Propithecus coquereli | reverse complement strand
TTTACTATGACTCTCCTTGCTGGAAAGAACATACACTTGAACTGCTTTTCAAATGTAATACTATACTGTTGTTAACATGTTGTACACCAGCTTCCTTCCTTTGTGGATTCTAAAACAATTTTTGGAAAGAAAATTGGGGGTAGAGAGAGGGATCTTTAGGTTGAACTTACATATAAAGGTGAATCCATAAACTCGTGTGTTGAAGGCTTTCACCTGCATTCTGGTAGATGGATGGTCCCCTTTTTCTGTATACATAGTTTTGAAGAAAAGCAAAAGTCATATTGTAAAAGAAGAAAAGACGAAAACATAATGAATTTTACGTGGTAATTTATCATTCCAGATTGTCTTATGTGAGAGAGGGAGTCATCTGAAATAGGAAGAAAGGCCAATGCCAAATGCCCCCCTAGGGGTTGGGAGTGCGCAGGTGGCCAGGCTTGCGGGACCCCGGTTTGGTTCCGTGGACTTCATCCCTGCAGGAGACGATTGTGGTGACCGCCTTATGTTTCCCTTGTGTCTTTTTTCAGAAGACCCGAGTAACAAGCATGCTACTGAGATGGAAAACATGAAATCCTTGGTTCATAGACTGTTCACAATCTTGCATTTAGAAGAGTTTCAGAAAAAGAGAGAGCAGGATTTACTGGATAAAATTGACCACCTGAAAGAACAGCTGCATCCCCTCGAACAGGTTAGGAAGCAGCGTAGTTGAGTCTATTTGAAAATAAGAGCTAGTATTTATTGAGTGCTCCTCCTGTGCATGTTTTTCTGAATGCTTTACATATTCTCATTTTCTCCTTTAATTCTCAAAAAAAAATCTGTGAATTCAGTACTGTTATCTTTCTCATTTTTCAGATGAGTAAACTGAGCAACAGAAGTCTTATTAACTAATATATGGTAGAGCCTGAGCTTGAACTCAGGGGGTCTGACTTCAGAGCTGCCACCTTAAACTCTGTGCTATGCCTCCTCTCCATGTTACAATGTCTCTGTAAATGGGTATAATATGAGGGGGGACGCACTAGCTGGAGTTCTACCTCAGTTTCTTATTTTAGAGAATAGGCCAAGGGCCCCTGCTCTGCTTACCAGAATTGCAACTGGAAAGTTGGTAATGGCTTT
>NW_012150396.1:4235304-4236530 GCF_000956105.1 Propithecus coquereli | reverse complement strand
TGCAGTTATTTTATTACCATATTAAATACTTATAATAAACTCACTTAAAACTTAATGATTACTATTGTAGTTTTCAAAAGGAAATAAACGTTCTTCTTCCCTATCCAAGTTCAGAATCAACTAAGGGATAGATACAGAAGTTGGAAATATGGAGATTAAAGAATTGATTCATTTAGTCAGTACTTATTGAGCACCTAATAAATGCCAGGCACTATTTTCAATGCCAGAGGTAAAGCAAAAAAATAAAAGGGATGAAAACTCCTGCCCTTATGGAGCTTATATTTAGGGGGAGAAAGAAACAGGATAAAGAAATGAACTATATATTCTGTTAGACAGATAGTAAGTGTCATGGAGAGTAATACAGCAGAGTCGGGAGGCGGGAGAGAGTGTGGGCAGCCGTGGGCTCACCGAGGTCACATTTGAGCAAAGACGCGGAGGAGATGAGGGAGGAGCCGTGTGGATGGGTGAACGAGGCCCAGGCCTTGAGGTAGGAGCAGATTCCACCCTGGCGCAAAGCGGGAGCTCGGGGAGCTGGGGGAAGCTGGGTGGGAGGAGGAGGAATTCGGAGAGGTGGGGAGGGGCAGATCGGGAAAGGCTTGTAGGTTGTTGTAAGGAGTGTAGGTTTAACTGGAAGGACAGCTTTCTTTTGCTAAAACGTGGATGGGGGCGTGCCCCTGCGGCACAGTGGGCTCCCTGATACTGGATCCTTGAGCTGGACGACATGCCCCAGGCACAGGAACACTGCACGTCCTGAGCCTTTTCCACAGGGGCAAGGCCCTGAGCTTCTAGGAGCCTCACCTGCAAACCGAGAGTTCAGGAGGGGTAGAACTGAGAGGTTAAAACAGTGATATTTACCCTGTTTATTTCTAAAAATAATTTTAGTAGCTTTGAAATGGGAAACACAAAGAGACTAGAAATCTTGGGGAAAATGTACTCTTTGGACTGAATATACACACTTCATTGGGGGTTTAAGCTGATACTTTCCCAAGAATGCATAAAAAATGCAGCACTGTATTCCTAGTGCCTTAAAAATGTTTCACGTCAGTCTTTCGCTAGTCATACATTTGTATAAGGATAATGTAGTATTTCAATTGAGAAATTATATTCAGTTGATTTCTTTTTATAGTAGTATTTTAAGGGGCTGGTTTGAAGTGATTTAAATGCAAATTTTTAAATGACACTAGGAAAGATAAAACGATTGGTGTGTTGCTGATTTTTTTTTTTTT
>NW_012150396.1:4229367-4231316 GCF_000956105.1 Propithecus coquereli | reverse complement strand
GTAACTCTAGCTTTTTCTCATAGTTATTTTGCAAAAATCTCCCTTTTCCTTTTTCTCCCTTCTTTCCCAGGGTGTGTAATTTCTCTTCCCAGCTTGCTTGCTTTTGAAAGGAGCAGCTGATCTCAAATGAGACTAAGTGTTTTATTTGTGTTGGCTTCTGCGTGCTCTGATGGCCACTGCAGATATTTCACTCTGCCTGCCTTTGCTTGGTGTCGCTGAGTCAGGTATCTTTCTTGCAGAGGCGTGATGTTAATTCAACACGTAATCTTTTCTTTTCCTTTTTTTTTTTTAAGGATTACACTTACTCAGCTGTAAAGAGTAGGCAGTTTCTTCAGTTCTTCCATAAGAAATCAAAGCAGCAGCATTTTGATGTGGAGCAGTACAACAGGTTAAAAGAAGACCTTGCTAAGGTACCTTACTACCGAGACTTCGTACAGCTGGTTTTGTCTGGCAGGCAGAATGGAGTGTCAGGCAGTTACAGTGGGTGGCTCATCCTCACAGGTTAAATCTTGGTCCTTGATAGATTTCTGTGTATCGTGGGATTGTTTGGTGAGATAGTTGACATATCTGATGTTTCATATCCTACGGTTTTATTCTTGACGTCTGTATTCTCCACGGGGATAGCTTTGAATATGTCTGTGACGATGTCTTAAATGACTGAGATAGTAAAGGAAAAGTTTTCATTAAAAATCTGTTTCTAAGCAAATAACAGAATTTTAGGAAGGTGAACACTGTGATAAGGAATTTAAACTCTGCAAAGGCACATGTAAGTTTTTTCCCTTAAAGATAGAAGAATCATTACAGTATTCCTCCCTTCATCTTTTTCCCTTTTCGGATAAGCAAACAGGCTCTTAAAGTCACTCAGGTACACACTGCTAGAAAGTGCGGGAACCATGGTATGAACCCCCAAGAGTTTGACTCAGGAGCCTGTCTGTGCTTCTGAGTACTGTATTGCGATCTGTTTCTTAGCATTTATCTGTGGCCTCCCAATTCACTCATAACTTTGTTCAGATGGTGACTTCTCAGTGCATAACTGGATTTTTAATTTTTCTTAGTAATTTTATAACAAAAAGTTTTGGTAAAAATATTTCCCATTGCTCAATACATGCTCATTTAATAGTTGGTAATCGTAGTATCTTTTGTTATCTATACTTTTTAAACTAGTCATCCCTGAAATTAAAAAAAATTGCTCTAATTTTATCACCTACAAATTGAAGAGACTTTTTAGAAAAATATTTTATTTCATACAGTCATTATGTAGGAAACGTAAAATAATGCTTTCTTAATTTTGTGGATTTCCTTACATTGAATGAATGATCCAGTCTGAAAATGCTAAGGAATGTTGAGTTAGTTTATATAGGACACTGCATTTAAGATTTAAAATATAACAGCTTGTAAAGTATTATTTTTGAGGTAATAGAAAAAGGGAAACTGTAAGTTACAGGGTGTTTCTTTAAGGATGTAAACTAGAAAACTGTTAAAAACTAATATTTTTAAAAAGCATAAGGATGAGTTAGAAACCTCAAACTCATCTTTTAAAAAAGGATCCATATAAAATGGAAATATTTTAGGCATTTGCCACTAACAGGTTTTGTTTGTTTTTTATTTATTATTATTTTTTTTAAGAGACAGGGTCTTGCTCTGGTGCCCCAGGGTGGAGTGCAATCATAGCTCATGTCAGCCTCAAACTCCCGGCTCAAGTGATCCTCCTGCCTCGGCCTCCCAAAGTGCTGGGATTACAGGTGTGAGCCACGGCACCTGGCCTCTGCACTAGTAGTTTAAATAGTTTATTGCCCTAAGGAGACATTAAATATATAGATTTCTTCTCAGGCAGTAATGCTGATGTTTCACATTCTTCTAATCACATGGTTTTTCTTTTTCCCTTGACAGGCTAAAGAATCCCTGAAACGGGTGCGTCATTCTCTCTATTTGCGAATGCAAGTAGAGGA
>NW_012150396.1:4228705-4229317 GCF_000956105.1 Propithecus coquereli | reverse complement strand
CTCTCCATATTGGTACAGAGAGCTTCCTCATCACACTTGCAGGATATCTTGATGGGCATAGGGATTATTTTTGGCCTTTTGCTATTAAGAATGAATCTGTAATGAATCGTGTGTGCAAGTGTACTTGTAGGATGAATTCCTAGGAGGGGAATTGCTAGGTCAAAGAAAACAGGCCTCTAATTTTAGTTAGGTTTCAGAGATGGCTTCTGATGTTTTCATTGTGTACTTTTTTATACTATTTACTTTTTTTTCCCCATAGACAGGTGTTACCTTTATAATTTAAAGATTTATTAATGAACTGATTTGGAAATGAATAATTATTCATTAATGTATGTTTTATAAATTGTTTTTCCATACATCGGACCTCTTTAAAGTAATGTAGATGCGCATTTGTTCAAATGTACTTTTTCTTGCTTTTTTTCCTTTAAGTTGGTGTACTTGTAAATTGGATTAACAGTTTTTCATCCCCGCTCAGGTCAAAGCTAGAATCGAAGCTCACTCAGAAGCCAAAACTAGTGGACTCCAGTGGGCTGGATTAGCACTGCTGTCTGTCCAGGGCGGGGCGCTGGCCTGGCTCACTTGGTGGGTGTACTCCTGGGATATTATGGAACC
>NW_012150396.1:4223324-4224685 GCF_000956105.1 Propithecus coquereli | reverse complement strand
TTTTCTTCAGAAAATGAATTTTTATGGTTTCACGCCTTACATTTAAGTCTTTAATCCATCTTGAATTAATTTTTGTATATGGCAAGAGATAGGGATCCTGGTTAATTCTTCTGCATGTGGCTATCTCATTTTCCCAGCACCATTTATTGAATAGAGCTTCCTTTCTCCAGTGTATGTTGTTGTCTGCTTTCTCAAAGATCAGTTGGTTGTAGATAGATGGCTTTATTTCTGTTCCATTGGTCTATGTCTTTGCTTTTATACCAATACCATGCTATTTTGGTTACTATAGCCTTGTAGTATAATTTGAAGTCAGATAATGCAATGCCTACAGATTTGTTCTTTTTACTTAAGATTGCTTTGCCTATTTGGGCTCTTTTTTGGTTCCAAATAAAAGGTTAGGATTATTTTTTCTAGATCTGTGAAATATGATGCTGGTATTTTGATGGGAATTGCATTGAATCTGTAAATCACTTTGGATAGTATGGACATTTTAACTATGTTGATTCTACCAATCCATCAGCAGGGGATGTTTTTCCATTTGTGTCATCTGTGATTTTTCATCAGTGTTTTGTAGTTCTCCTTGTAGAGGTCTTCAACGTCCTTTGTTATGTATATTCCTAGGTTTTTTTTTTTTTAAACCTATTGAGAATGTTATTGAGTCCTTGATTTGACTCTCCTGTCATTAGTATACAGAAATGCTACTGATTTGTGTGCACTGATTTTGTAACCTGAGGCTTTGCTGAACTTATCAATTCCAGTGGAGTCCTCAAGGTTTTCTAGATATGATATCATCAACAAACATTTTGACCTCTTTCCCAGTCTGGATGCCCTTTATTTCCTTCTCTTGCCTGATTGCTGATGTTGGCTGTGGGTTTGTTGTATATGGCTTTTATAATTTTGAGGTATGTTGCTTCTAAGCCTAGTTTGTTGAGAGTTTTTATTATGAAAGGGTACTGGATTTTGTTGAATGCTTTTTCTGCATCTATTGAGATGAACATGTGGTTTTTGTTTATGTGATGAATCATGTTTATTGATTTGCATATGTTAAACCATCCTTGCATCCCTCGGATGAAATTCACTTGATAGTGGATTATCTTTTTGATGTGCTGTTGAATTCAGTTTGCTATTATTTTGTTGAGGATTTTTGCATCAATGTTCATAAAGGATAGTGGTCTGGTTTTCTTTTTTGTTGTGTCCTTTCCTGGCTTTGGTATCAGGGTGATACTGGCTTTGTAGAATGAATTAGGGAGGATTCCCTTCTTCTTGATGTTATGGAATAGTGGAGAATATGGACTACGTACCAGTTCTTTGTAGGTCTGGTAGAATTCAGCTGTGAATCCGTCTGGTCCAGTGCTTTTTTT
>NW_012150396.1:4210090-4222720 GCF_000956105.1 Propithecus coquereli | reverse complement strand
GTGACAATTTGTGGATGGGTCTGATGACTATTGGATAGTGTAGGAACTTAACATGGAAGATGCTGGCAGAGAATTAGATTTTGCAGGTGTTTAGCCAATAGTAGCTAAGAATTACTGTTTTAATATTACACAAGTAAGAATGTAAATTAGAAAAATTTAATAAAACATGAATTTCAAGTATTTTATTAAAGGATAACGACCTAATTGTTGGGTTTCAAAAACCTTTAAAAACATATTGGCCAGCCTTAAAAAAAAAGTTTAAAAACCCCATTATACAATAAACTTTTATAAAAAAGTAATAAAATACAAGTTAAATCAGCCAGACATTTTGTATAACCTTGCAGTTTACTATAAAAATCTACAAGCTTTTGTAATATTTGATTTTTTTAGTAATTTTCTGAGGATTATGTTTCTACATATCAAACCCTTTCACCATGTCCAACATGAACTATTGAGTGGGAAAAAAGGCAACCCTTTCACCATGTCCAACATGAACTATTAAGTGGAAAAGAAGGCAATTCTCTGCTGGGCATTAAGCCTAAAAATATTTTAAATTGCTGTACCATGTGCTTCAACCTAGTGATCCTTATTTATATAAAAAAGGGAAAAAGATATTTCGAATGTAGATTTTAAGATAAAAATAGCCTCTTACTTAGATTTTGGAAAGAAATGCAGCTTTTTAGTTAGCATCGAGGCAAAGCAGGGAACCTGCTTCTTTCCAATTGCGCTTGGGTCCTTGCAGAAGTCCACTCGGCGCCGCGACACTTTCCTGTTCACCAGCGTGAGCAGCTCTGTGAACTCCAAGGAGGAGCCGTATTTCGCCAACATCTCACACAGATCTTGGATGTACCACGAACCCATCACCGTTTCCCGGTGAGAATAATAGCCTAAAACAGTGGGGAAGAAAACGTTACTCTAGTTTTCTGGCTTTCAATTACTGTGACTAAAAAACACCTTAATAATCCATAGTTACAGAAGTGTGAGCTCCCAAAAATCACCAGAAAAGACTAAGATGTGTCCATGATGTGGCTTTAAAATTTTTATGTTGGGAATTTTTTATGAAATGTAGGAAATCATATAGAATTATCAAGATGGTAGTCAATGATTTTGAGAGACACAAGATTATTAGAAAGTAAAACAAAATTATTTACCATGCAAAGAATAACTATTACCAAAATATTTTTCAACAAAGCTTTCCATGAATATTACCACGATAGCACTACCACCATCAGGCTGCTAACATTTACTATAACTAGACTGATCGCTTTATCCCGTGCGGCACTCAGGAGTGATTCTCTGCAGGGTATTTTACACTTTCATTTATCTCTGCACCATGTGATGAAAGAAATCCTTTCCGAGCCTCTGAGCCTCAGGATCGAATCGCCACGTCCCAACAGAAAGACCCGACCGAACTCATCAAAGGCGAAACTTACAGGACCTTAGCCAAGAGAGCCAATTACGGGTTCGTATCAAACACCAACACACCTTCGGCGACAGAGTAACACATGAGGAAGTCCGCTCCGGCAGGCAGCGTGTAAACTGAGGCCGCGTCCACCTCCGTTACGTTGGTGTCCAGCTTGTCAGTTTGATGATCCACTTCATCCAAAGGAAGGACGGGCACGTCATGCTGGTTTCCCCGGCATGCCTGCAAAACAGGGAGGAAAAAAACCACCTCATCTGCTCACTGTTTTCTTCCCGGTGCTCACTGTGTACAGCGACGTGTACATCAGTACGTCGTCAGTATCAACGGCAACACAAGCCACATCATAAGCGTTTCAAAAGCAATACATTCAGGTGTGGTGGGGACCAGAGCCGACAAAGTTGTTTCCCTACTTACGTTTTCTTTTAGTTGATGTTAAAAAACTGTCATTCCCAACTACATGCCAAATTATGTTGGTTGAAAGGTATAATGCAGAGAAAGAAAAAGCTTGTGGTTTAAAATTTCTTAAGGATTAACCACACTCATAGCACCAAGAATCACCTTCTCTTTTAAAAGCTATAATATTTACCTACGTGTTTCTATTTAAGCGGGTTCTGTATTTCCAGACGGTTGCCGGGCTGCTGCTGTGCATTGTTAAGTCAAAATGACCTGGCCTAAGAACAGACACCCATTACCATGCCTTCCTCCTCTTGCTCCCACTGTGAAGTCTCAAATACTTACCCCGATTCTGACTCAGAGGCTAACATTCAATTATACTCTCGAGTGACTGTTTATAAGCTGAATTATGTCCCCCCAAAATTCATATGCAGAAGTTCTAGCCCCAGTACCTCCAATGTGACGGTATTTGGAGACAGGGCCTGTAAAGAGCTGATTAAGATGGAAGGAGGTGGCAGGAGCGGGCCCTAACCCAGTATGACTGGTGTCCTTGTAAGAAGAGATTAAGACACGGACACGAACAGAAGGAGAGACCACAGGAAGGCACAGGGACCAGACGGCCATCGATAAGCCCAGGAGCGACCTCAGAAGAAACCAACCCTGCCGACATCTTGGTCTCAGACTTCCAGCCTCCAGAACCGAGACAATGAATTTCTGCTGTTTAAGCTCCCAGCCTGTGGCAGCCCTAGAAACTAATGCGGTGGCCTAGCAAGATACTGCCGTGGCATTGCGAGTGCATCAGTTCTGAGTGGTTAATCACAGAATTAGAAGCATCAAAAGAAAGTCCTGAGTGATTTCAAAGTTATCAAATAAATGAGGATCCCTAATGTCCCATTTTTACAGGGAGATTTTAATCTCAGTATTATCAGGCTTATTTTCAGAACTCATTTCCCACTGTCTTTCCTAAATACAACACACACACCTGTAACTCGATGCCAGCACCTGCCTGGCCAACTGCAGTTGGAAGAGGCGGCTTTAGGAGGGCTCTCGCCACGTGCCAGGCACTAAGTGGTTTCGTTTGTTAGGCCAGGTGGCTTTGTCCTCGGCCCCGAGGCAGGTGCTGTTACCCTCGCGTCACAGATAAAGAATCCGAGGCACAGAAAGATAATTTGGCAAAACACTTCCCTATCCGAGGCACAGAAAGATAATTTGGCAAAACACTTCCCTCCACTGTGGCTGTCCTCCCACGGCAGCTCATTAGCTATTTCCAATTCTTTCCTGTTTGACAGTGTTGGCCACTCCCTTTTTCATGAACAATCATGTCACTATTTTCACTATTTTTTTCCAGTTTTTCTCCTGTCCCTCTATCTTTCCTCCTCAGCCCATTCCTCACTGGGGTCCCTCCGTTTTGTTTTACACTCGTTTTTCAGGCTATAGCCGACGTGGATAAACGCATCTGCTCCCCTGGCTTCCACTACTCCCCGTGCATTTCTCCGGCCCAGGCCACCTGTCTTAGGTTCTAGTGTCCCACAGGCACAGTGCAGCCCTCCAACCCGGAAGCCAGGCCCTCATCCTTAACTTCTTTCTTCGGGCCACCCTCTCCGTGCCAGGGCTGGCAGGGGGGAAACCTGAGGGCCGAGGCAGGCAGGGCTGGAAGTCTGTCCCCACAGCCTTCCCTCCGGCTCCCAAAGCAAACTCAGTCTGATCCGGCTGTCTCCTGTGGTACCCAGCTCGGCCAGGGAGTAGCACACTGGTTATTTTGTGAGTCACTTAAAATGTCAATCCAAACACTGTTTTTATGTAATAAAGATACTGAGCGTCAAGAAAGAACGATCACTAATAGCTCAATGTGCAACTCTATTGGCCAGGATTCAAGAAGTACCTTTCTAGTTACTTTCGAAATTGGCTTTTAGACCTTTAGCATCACATGTATAGAACCAAGGACTTTGTAAGTAAGATGATAATGTAATCAGTCTTACCTGAATGATAAATATCTTGGGCTTTCCAACCAGGCTCTGACACTTGTCTCCTTTGAACAAGCCAGTTAATGTCTGGATTTCAATTTTGGCGTCGTAGGCGTAAATGTGATTGCCTTCGCCGTGGCTCAGGAAGACACACAGAAAGCAGTCGGCGTCCACGTGGCTAGAAGTTGACACTATAAAGTCCCCAAAAGACCACATAGAAATGAAAATAAGATGCTTGTTATATTCGTAGGATTGGGGGAAGAAGAAAATTTGTTCTTTAATGTAAAATATCTGTAATGAAATAATTTAATCTTTAATCAGATCATACTGTATCTGACTTTTAAAAATCTAAACTTATTAAATTGAAAAGTCAGTTTGATTAAATTTCATTTCCTTTTCTTAAACACTGAATGATGCAGAAAACAAAGGAATTATGATGGGGAACCTCCTTTAAAACCCAAATTATGGCCAGGCGTGGTGGCTCATGCCTATAATCCTAGCACTTTGGGAGGCCAGGAGTTCGCAATATGGCAAGACTCTGTCTCTAGAAAAAATAAGAAACATTAGCCAGGTGTGGTGGTGCACACCTGTAGTCCTGGCTACATGGGAGGCTGAGCCACGAGGATGGCTTGAGTCCAGGAGTTCAAGGTTGCAGCGAGCTGTGATCATACCACTGCACTCCAGCCCGGGTGACAGCGAGACCCCATCTCAAAAAAATAAAATGAAAATAAAATCCAAGCTACTGTGGCAATAAGAGTTTCTTTGAATTCAGAGACCTTCTTAAGAGCAGACTGCAAAGACCTAGACACTGCTACTCAGCAACCCCCCACACCTCGCTGCACCTCCAACGAAGGCGACACCCTCACTGTATGTCTATGTCTACAGCACTTGGAGCTTCCAAAAGACTATGAAGACATTAGACTGATGTCCTCCAAAGCTTGATTAAAGTAGAAAATCTGGTAAACGGCCAGTTAAAATGACGTATGGCTTAAGGAAGAGCTCCGAAGTTTAGAATAATTATCCAAATATCACAATAGTTAATTGGCAAGTGATTTGAAAACCCATGGCATGCAGTGATGACTGTAAGTTGTATTATAATTAGAATACCTGCTGCACAGTGGTGGTGTCCAAATTAAAGGAGATAGTAAAAGTGAATCAACACTGTCTTGAAGCCAGTGAGAAAATGGGGTATGAAGAGTCGATTACAAAACAGGCCTATCGACTGCCGGCACCTGTAGCATTTGCATCTTAGCCTTCTGCCCCCAAATGAACAGGTCATTTCATTCGGTTCTAGAGTAACAGACTGTAGCTAGTGGAATGCTAAACATAAACCCTGGAGGCATGATACCTTAGCAAGGGTCTCCAAATCTGGTGGGTGAGACAAACAGAGGCCCAACCAAAACCTATATCCCACGCTGTTTTCACAGCTAGGATAAAGGACTGAATCCCATCAGAGGCGGAAGAACTATACAACAGCAAAACCACCTACCCTCATGAATTCTGAGCAGCAGTTCTTCTGCTTTGAGATCATTAAAGCATCTCACCTCAAATCCTAGGTCTGAAAACCTGGTGACATAGTAAATGGAATGTTAGCTTATCAGCTTTTCAAAGTTGTCAAATACCCTGACTTTTGAGGAATCTATACACATTTTTATGACATACAAATTTTCTTTAGGAGGAAAAAAAATTAAGTATGACAACGCTGGTTTTCCCTTGCTTCACCCACTGGTGGGAGAGGATTTACTCGTGGGAGCCGATTCAGTCTGGCATGTTGCCCTGTGCGAGGCAAGTGTGTCAGAGACCGCGCACAGCCTGTTAACGCTGAACACAACAGAGCAAGGAAGAGAACCCGGGCAAGTTCTTAAGGGACGCCAGGTCCAAGCCAGGCCCATCCTCAGGTACTCAGATCTGTCATCTCAGCAGTGACAAATAATTGTTAGCACTTGAGTGTCTCATCTTGGCATGTAAATAAAACTACCTGCGGGTGAGGTTGTCTCTGTCTGCGCTGGTGCCCCGCCGTTCCGGCAGCGTTAAGTGCCAAAAGAACCTCTCGTGATTGAAGATTAAAGCAATGCCTCTCCTCCTGTGGTCCATTTTGTACTCTTCGGCCGGATCAAACATGTCACTGTTAATGAAAAGTTCAGAAACAATCACTTCAAGTCATATTAAACACTAAGCTCCTCCAAGCCCCAGGGCAAAGTGTGGACAGAGGTCTCCTTCCCCTCCCCGGCCAGGCTGGGACTCCTCTGCTGTGCGCCGGGAAAGGCCATGCTCAGGAAAGAAAAGTCCTGAAATAGTTCTGTGCCAACTGATCTGAACAGCGGCCACGCGCCATCCTGAGCACCCTACCCCGACCCTCGGCCTGGATGTCCTTCCCCCGCGGCCCGGGATCCGGCAGCTGGGCACAACAGCCTGGCCCAGGGCCAAGCTCCGGCTCTAGGCTCAACATGCCGATTATCGACCCTACCGATCATCCGGACCGTGGCTCCAGGTCCTGACACAGAGGCAGGAACCGACCTAGCTACAAACCAGTCCCCAAATGCTAACCCTTGGCCTGTGCAGTTCTACTTTCGAGCTCCCAGGTCCCATTCTTGCTTTGATTTTCACAGCCTGACCATGACCACCCAAGGAAGAAACCTTTTTTTTTAGAAAAGAGCACATTTTTACCTTTTATAGAAGGCATCTGTTTCTGTCATGTTTTGCTCCCCACCTATTAAAAAAAAAAGTTGACTTTTGTTAATTTATTTTTTGACTTAACAGTAGTAAAACCCAGCAGAAACTCCCACCCTCCTCCTGACTCCCAAACTCTGAGACACACCTATCTTGGTGAGTTTAACAGCCGAGGTATTCAAAGAGATGGGATAAGGGGAAGTGAACGGAAACTGCTTGCTATTAATAATAAACACATGAGCTGTAAATTAAAGCTCGATGCTGTCTCACCCCCAACTCTCACCTGCAAAATAATAAATAATCTCATAAACAGAAATGGAGAAAATGGTACACAAATGCATTCAGCGCAAAATACACTTACAGTAGCATCGTTCTGTGATCACAGAGCTTGAATGAAACAAGAAAATGGTAATGAGGAAACTGCTTTTGCAAATATTTTCTGAAACAGAGAAGGACTAGAGTCCCACGTCCCACCGGAGAGCTGCAATACAGCCGGTGCCGAGTGCGGGGTTACCCCGCGACCCGGAAGAGAAGTTTGGGTGGAGCAAGGGAAGGCAAAGGCTCAGAGCATGATCTCCTGAACGACACACCTGCATTTATCACCCTCTGCTCCCCTCGTGATCAGACTTCCCTCCTCCCCAGACGGCCTCTCACTGACTCCCTCGCCACGCCCCGGAGCAGTGCTGTGCAGCAGAACTTCCCGTGATGATGGAATCGTTCTGTTCTGCACCGTCCATCCCGTCGCCCCGGCCACGTGTCTACTGAGCACTCGATGTGCAGCTAGTGCAGCTGAGCTCAATGTCCTTGTTTTCAGTTAACGTAGAAAGTAGCCACTCGGGGCCTGCGGGTTCTATACTGGACGGTGCAACACGCCTAGCGTCTTCCACAACCAGGACGCTTCCGCTCATGGATCTGTTTTCACCTGATAAACTCAACAGCTTAGAGGGGAGAGGGAAAATAATGAATAAACAGAGATATTGACAGTGCAGCAAGATGCCCCCGTGGGTTGAAGAAGAATGACCCTAAATTGGGGACTCCAACCCATCATCTAGCCGAGAGGGTCGTGTTCCCCTCCCCGTACAGTCCCCCATCACCTGATTGTTCCAACCTCACTTCTCCCTGACGAAAACACACCCTGGGAGTGGGAGTGAGGGTGAGGTGGGGGGTTCAGTTCAAGACCCCCTTGGCCAGTCGCATTAGCCTGTTCCTCCTGGAATGTACCCAACCGTCAGACCCAACCAAGACCCCACTAAGGCATCTCCCTGTCCCATAGGACCTAAGTCACCTTAACCCTGTGCATCAGAATTTCTGGTGTGGGTGTTAAAATGCAGATTCCTGGATCCTGAGACAGTCAGGGTCTTGGAGGAAGGAGTGGCAACCTGTATTTTTGACAGGGTGATGTTTGCACTGAAGTTTGAGAGCCAAACCAGCCTCTCTAACCGGTCCTCCCTACTGCAGCCCAGGGGAGACGGCTCTGTAGTCCGACCCCCAGGTGAGCACAGTAACCAGGTGCGTCCTACCCAGCGCTGCCCCGCACAGACAGCACAGGGAGTCCACGCCTTCCATTTTCAAACCCTGTCCAGGATCTGCCTCCTTTTGATGACGTCACCTCCTTATCTTTAACCGATTATTTAAAGAAACAGAATTACTTCAAACCAAGCAAATTAAATGTGTATGCCAGAACGCCGAGCGTCCTCCAAGAATCCTGCGCAGCATGGAAGGCTCCCAGGCTCTTCCTCGGTGGAGGGTGGCAGCAGACCCAGCAGCTCACCTCCTGCCGCTTTCGGGCTGCACCGACTGCTGAGCTGCAGCGGCTCGCGGCCTATCTGACGGAAGCTGTGCCAAATGGCTGGTCACCAAACTCACTCAAGTCCCCGAGGCTAAAAACACTGGAGGTGTATTCTTTTTTTTTTTTTTTTTTCTTGCCTGGGCTAGAGTGCCGTGGTGTCAGCCTAGCTCACAGCAACCTCAAACTCCTGGGCTCAAGCAATCCTCCTGCCTCAGCCTCCCGAGTAGCTGGGACTACAGGCATGCGCCACCATGCCCGGCTAATTTTTTCTATATATTTTTAGTTGTCCAATTAATTTCTTTCTAGTTTTAGTAGAGACGGGGTCTTGCTCTTGCTGGAGGTGTATTCTTGATTGTCCTTGAAGCTCTCATTTCTCATATTCTCAGTGAGGGAGCTTTACAACTCTGCTTAGACAATGTCATTTAAGATGTGAGTTTGGGTTGTCTCAAACATTGCCCTCAGCACTGTCAAGACCTACAGATTTAGGAATGGCTAGCTAGTATCAAGTAGCTGCTCAAGAAATTTTGTTTAAAATTACATGCAGGCTGTGCGCAGTGGTGTGCACCTGTAGTCCTGGCTACTTGGGAGGCTGAGGCAGGAGGATCGCTTCAGCCCGGGAGTTCGAGGCCACAGTGCATTGTGATCGTGCCTGTGAGTAGCCACTACACTCCAGCCTGGGCGGCATAGCAAGACCCTGTGCCTAAAAGAAAAAAATTTCAAAGCTAACAGATTTGGCAATATTAGTGAGGGATTCTTTTTAAAGATTTTTGTTGTTGTTCTTGTTAATATTAATGCTATGGATGTAGAAAGAAACTGGGCTGTGGAAACTCTGGGTCTGAGCCCAGCCAACTCTGACCTTCGCCCTGCATCCTGCAGTACCAATGAATGACCAGGTTCTGTTGCCTTTCTAGCAGAAGCTGAATCAGAACAAAGAGCCTTGGGCACAGATGTCAGGACCTAAGTTCCAATACTGTTCTGGAATTGATAAACTTTACCCACAGATTCAGAGAAAATAATACATCACGGCTACTGTCACGGCCACCTTGAGTTGCATGTGCCAAGCAGGAGAACTTTCTAGAAGGGTGCACTTAACAAGTGTCACTAAACTGCATGAATACAAAAACATAATCTGGCTAAAATCACAAATGGCTTTGTTGACACAGAGAAAATAAATCTTAGTGAAGGAAATACCCTATAGAACATTATCAAAAATGTGTCCTTTATTCAATCTGATTGACCTTTCACTTCTCTTTTCCACCATAATGTGACTGCCGCCTCCTGTTCCTTAAATCAGTTTAATTTTTACAAAACAAATCACTTACCCTAATTTCATAATCCCGCCAGATAATGCTACCAGCTGCCATTTGTTTACGGCCTGGCCCTTTAGATACCTTATCTCACCTGTGCAGCCCCACAGCCCAGGAGCGGAGAGAGAGAGTGGGCTGGTCTTGCCCCGGGCCAGGGGTTGAGACTGAAAGCCGGGTCCGCCCGCAGATTCCAAAGTCTCCTCCAAAGTCTCCTCCGGCCAGAGACAGGCCTGCCACCTTCCCATACTACGTGTTCATTTCCCCAGATGTCTTGGCTCATTCTACTGCCATCGTCTGCATTCTCCGCAGGACCTGTACAAATCTACCTATGCTCTCTATCAGCAATTTGCTTAAAAACCCTATACTGAGTAACGCCAGTCCGTCCGGCCTGGATCATACACTGGAGGCGGGTGGGAAGGAGAAAGAAAAGGAAGGGAGAAGACCAGGAAAGGAACCGCAGGAAAAGGAAGGAGGGAGGCGCGACTAGCGGCCACCCTGGGCTGCCACCCCAACCCCTTGTTCCAGAGCTGGGGGTTCCCGCAGGGCCCTGCACCCCCGTCCACCACAAGCCACTCCGGCCCGACCACGGCGTCCTGCAACCCGCCCCTGCAGCGAGGCTTCCTTTGCACGGCGGGGAACACACACCCCGGGAGCAAGGCGCTCTGCACCCGACTGCTCCCGTTCCAAACTGCTTTCCTACCCTGGCCAGGCTCGAAGTTTGCAAACTTGACCAGTAACGCAATGCTAAGCAACAGGAGAGCGTTCTAAAGGGCGCGTTTCGCAGTTCATTGTTTCGTAGAAAAAAGTTACTGCGACTTGAACTCGCACCGACAGGAAGCGGCAGGTTCCGGGACGCGGGCGCGATACCGGGGCCAACCCGCCGGCCTCGGCTCAACTCGGCCGGGCACCCGCGGGCTGGTGACG
Organism: Propithecus coquereli; assembly: GCF_000956105.1. Classification (NCBI taxonomy): domain Eukaryota; kingdom Metazoa; phylum Chordata; class Mammalia; order Primates; family Indriidae; genus Propithecus; species Propithecus coquereli. The sequence continues at coordinate 4,212,250 of NW_012150396.1, read as the reverse complement.
CTTTCATGGTTACTCGGAACGGCCGCTTCGTTTTACTTCTCCCCTAGAAGTTAGCAAACGAGAGCGACCCCCAAGGCCCAGCTTTGCATGTGACCGGGGAGGGGGCGCCAGGACCGGCCGGGCCGCCTCCGCGAGTGTAAACGGCCCGGACGCCGGGAAGGGCCCGCGGCCCGGGGACAAAGGCGCAGCGCCCCGCCCGGCCACACGGGGCCGCAAGCACCCGGCGGCCAGGTCCCGGGGTGTCCCCTGCACCGAAGAGCGAGGCTGCCCCCGCTGGACCTGAGCGCGTCCCTGCGAGCCCCGCAAACGCTCGAGAAGCCCGCGGCCCCCGCGCGTCCCCACTACCTGCACGGCGAGCCCCGCGCAGCGCCCGCGCCGAGCTCATCGCCGCCAGCCGGGCCGGACGCCCGCACGCCGCTTCCTGAATCCCCGCCCCGGGCTGCACCGCCCGCTCCCGCAGGGGACGCCCCGCCCGGCCCCGCCCCTCCGGCCCGAGCGCCGGGGAGGGGAGAGAGACGCGGTCTCCGCCTCCGCCGCCGCAGACGCCCGCCGGCCCTCGGGAAATGCCCGTTGCCACCGGGGGGACAGGCAGGTCGCCTAGCTGTAGGCAGCCGGAGATCACCTGCCGTGCGCTCCGACTCGCTCGGTCCCTGCAGCCAGAACACTTGCTTTTCCTGATTACCTGGAGCTCCTGAAGCTGCGCTTTGTAAATGAGCAAGAGCCCCAGGTGGGAGCGCTGCTAGGGAAACACGGGCGTAAGCAGCGTGGCGCCCTCGCCTGCCTTCCTGCAGTTGCTCCCTGCTCGGGGGTCTCCCGGAGGATGCTCGTAAAGAGCCTGAGCTTCCTTCATTGCTCCCAGGGACGACATCAGCCTCGCGAAACCTAGCAAGGGCTAGTGTTGGAGATGTCTTCCAGGCCCCGCACTCCGGGGAGCAGCTGACCCGCCCAGACCAGTGGCCCAGACCCAGGAACTGCCTCAGCACAATAATTTCTACACCCCTATGGTTCCGAACCCAGCCTGTGAGCAGACCCAATTGCCCAGCGCCGTGCCCACCAGACTATCTTTAAAAACCCTTTCTCCCAAATCCCTGGGGAGACAGGTTTGAGAACTTCCCCATCTCCTCACATGGCGCCTGCGACGTTAAACTGGGTCCCTGCTGTAGCCCCTGATCCCGGTGTGCCGCCTGCCTCGTGAGCAGCGGGCAAAGAACCAGGTAGAGCTGTAACAGCACAGGCATGACTCGTTTCACTGCGCTTAACACGTGCTATCTCTTTCACAAATTGAAGGTTTGGGGCAGCCCTGCCTCGGGCAAGCCTATCAGTGCCGTTTTTCCAAGAGCATGTGCTCACTTTGTGTGTCTGTGCCACATTTTAGTAACTCCTGTGACAGTTGAAACTTTTTCATCATTACATCTGTTATGGTGACCGGTGGTCAGTGAGCTTCGTCGATGTCTACTGCAATCGTTTGGGGGCACCATGGCCTGTGCCTGTATAGGACAGAGAACTTAATTGATCAGTGCTGTGTTCTGACCTTTCCGTTTCCCGGTCTCTCCCTCTCCTCCAGCCTCCCTGTTCCCTAACAACAATACTGAAATTCGGCCTATTAGTAACTCCACGACAGCCTCTAAGGGTTAAAGTGAAGGAAAAATCCGCACATCTCTCACTTGGAATAAAAGCTAGAAATGATTACGCTTAGTAAGGAAGGGATGTTCAAAGCCAAGATAGGCTGAAAGCTAGGCCTGGCGGCGCTAAACAGCCAAGATGTTAATGCAAATGAAAAGTTCTTGAAGGAAATAAAAAGTGCCACATCAGTAAACACACAAATGCTGAGAAAGCAAAACAGCCTTATTGCTGATATGGAGGAAGTTTAAGTGGTCTGGAGAGAAGATCAAACCCGCCGTAAGAGCCCCGTAAGCCAAAACCTAGAGTTAGCAGGGCTCTAACTCTTCAAATCCGTGAAGGCTGAGGGAGGTGAGCGAGGAAGCTGCAGATGGAAAGGCAGAAGCTAGCAGAGGTTGATTCATGAGGTTTAAGGAAAGAACATGTCTCCATAACATGAAGGCGCAAGGTGGAGCAGCGAGTCATCCAGAATATCCAGCCGAGCTCGCTGATGAAGGCGGCTGCACCAAACCACAGATCTTCACTGTAAACTGCCACGTA
>NW_012150396.1:4207613-4209235 GCF_000956105.1 Propithecus coquereli | reverse complement strand
GTCACCATGGGCCATCCATATGGGGGTGTCATTCACATTCTTTTTCATTAGGAATTTCTGGGAGGCTGAGGCGGGAAAATTGCTTGAGCTCAGGGGTTCAAGATCAGCCTGAGCAAGAGCGAGACCCCATCTCTACTAAAAATACAAAAATTAGCCGGGCATGGTGGTGTGCACCTGTAGTCCCAGCTACTTGGGAGGCTGAGGCAGGAGGATCGCTTGAGCCCAGGAGTTGGGGGTTGCTGTGAGCTAGGCTGACGCCATTGGCACTCTAGCTTAGGGAACAGAGTGAGACTATGTCTCAAAAAAAAAAAAAAAAAAGAAATACATCTCAGAAGACTACAGCTGCCAGAGACAGTGACTCCTCTGATGGATCTGGGCAAAGTATATCGAAAACTTTCTGGAAAGGATTCACCATTCCAGATGCCAGTAAGAACGTTTGTGACTCACGGGAAGAGGTCAAAATATCCACATTAACAGGAGCTTGGAAGAAATTGATTCCAACCCTCAGGGATGACTCTGAGTGGTTCAAGACTTCAGTGAGGAAGCAACTGCAGATGTGGTGGAAACAGCAGGAGACCTAGAACTAGAAGAGGGGCCTGAAGACGGGACTGAGTTGCCGTGATCTCGTGATAAAGCTTCCGTGGATGAGGAGCGGCTTCTCTTGGATGAGCAAAGACGGTTTCTTCAGATGGAGTCTGCTCCTGGTGAAGATGCTGTCAACAGTGTTGAAGTGACAACAAAGGATTTAAAATATCGCACGAATGTAGCTGTACAACAGCAGCAGGGTGTGGGGGGATTGACTCCAATTTTCAAAGAAGTTCTGTAGGCAAAATTCTATCGAACAGCATCACATGCTACAGAGACCTTTCATGAGAGGAAGAGTCCATCGAAGCAGCAAACTCCGTTACTGTCTTATTTTAAGAAATTGCCACAGTCAACTTTCAGCAACCACCACCCAGATCAGCCAGCAGCCATCAACGCAAGGTAAGACCCTCCACCAGCAAAAAGATGATTTGCTGAAGGCTCAGATGATCTTTATCATTTTTTAGCAATAAAGTATTTTTAAATTAAGGTATGTATTTTCTAAGACATGCACACTTGATAGACTACATATAGTATAAACATAACTTTTATACGCACTCGGAAACCAAAAAAGAAAAGGTGTGACTTGCTTTATTGCAGTGGTCTGTAACCACACCCGAAATATCTCCGCGTGTGCCTGTGGGGTGGCGTGTGCGCCTCCATGGTTCGCGTGCAGTCCTTTCCTCAGTGCGAGTTACTTTATAGGACTCGTAGTAACTTACTTTAAACGCACTTTGTTTGGATAGGGGATTTGGGCCAAAGAAAACTGGAGGTAACTCCTAGATTTTCAAGTCTGGCTTTCACAAGCAGAGCTACTTTGGGGAAGGAATCAAGCAAAAACTTAACAGAACAAGGGTCTACAGACTATGGCTTTTCCAGCGGCAGAGCATGTTGTCCTTACCCATAAAATGCCACCCAGTGTGCTCATCAGGTGCAAAGGGTGCTCAACGTAACAAATTTACTATAAACTTCACCTGGTCAAGCATTTCAGTAATAAATACTGATAAAGCATTGGTAATGACTTGCACAACTGTACCTTT
>NW_012150396.1:4202616-4206372 GCF_000956105.1 Propithecus coquereli | reverse complement strand
ATGCCTGAGAAGGCAGACGTGCCCTCCTCACGACCTCCCCCACTTTGTTTTACTTTAGGGATTTAACATCAGAATATAAACTCTTGGAAGGTCTTAATCTTTTCACAAAATACGGTAGCTTTATGCTATAAAAACATTAGTCCTTTGTCAAAGGTTATGTTCTTCCATCCTCATCTGTCACCAGCAGTCAGCATCTTCTTTACAGATCAGTCTTTTCTTCGTAACGACACCTGCACGCGGCTCGCTGACTGTCCAGGTAGGGTTTACAGCCTAAATGTATGACGCTGTCAAACAAGAGCTCCACTGTTTTCTCACATGCTGCGAAGTAAGAAAACGCCATTACTGTTGGGCAGCTGCAAAGCGTCGCTCTCTTTTCGCCTGTGTGACATGTTACGGCAGAGCCAAGCACGTCGCCGGCGAGCACGCGAACTTAGTTAGGTGACCATCACCCCAAGCCCGCACAAACCAGCAGCACGTATATGCGCAGACCTCCAGTTTCAGTCTCTTCCATGTGTCTCGTATTTTGTTTGTATTCAACTGTGCAACCCAACTGTTTATCCTAGACAAGCAGTCTTTATCAATAGTCCTGACTAGCTAATCAGTGTTAACTTTTCTTTTATCTTAAAAATATAATCAACAATAGAGATGCCCGATCACACCCTTACATTTGCATTTTGAGGAAAGATGTTTTAGTGCAGAAAAAATAAAGTTTAAAAATAGAAACCTCAGAACATTTCATTATTGCCAATAGCTTCTAAGAACTGATCTCACACCATTCAAGATGCTTAACGTAAATGGAACCCAGTCTCTTTCTTTGACCAATATCCAAATTTGGCTTGGAGGTGGGGAGCACAGGAATCAAAAGTGTTTTGCCCTGGTAGGGTTTTAAAAATTTTTAAGGCCATAAGAAAGGTAATTGATTTACTTTTCTTCTTCTAAGAAACCTGAAATACCTAGGTGAGATTATCTTAGCACGTTATACTTAGAGATATAGCACAGAGTGGCTTTTAGTTGTCCAAGTATTTTCAGCGTCAAATACTCATATTAAGGAAGAAAGTTTTCAGTACAAAATCTTAACATTTTCAAGGTTCTCCCAAAGACTGTGCCATTAAGGACCAACCAACCACTGAAGTGCAGAGGCTGTCACTACTGAATAGGAGACTACACGAAAACTGGTTTCATGTCCTTCTTAGGTCAGAAAACAGGAAATGCAGCCATCTATGCTCCAGGTGCACAGCTACTCATAGTCTAGCTCAGCCAATGGCTGCGAAGGGATGCGGAGGTTGTGAATTCAAGCTCCACCTGCAGCAGAGATTTCTTCCCTGACGGTTACAATCAGGGAATCAGAATCACATCCGTAACATGAGACTATCTGGAGATGCTGTCGTAGATGGAACACAGGTTTTAGGGACAGGCAGTGTAAAGGCTAACTTAAGGCAAGTTACTTCTTTCTGAACCTCAGTTTCCTTCCTTAAACAATGGGGATAACACTACGTACCTCTTCGGGTTTTTGTGAGCATCAGATGAAATCATGAATAAAGTATCTAGCATAGGATCTTAAGTGCATAAAAAACGTTAGTTTCCTTCCTTGCCCCTTCCCATTCCCTTCCTTTTCTGATTTCGGTGTATGGCACATTCTTTGCCTTGGCAGTAGAGAAATGTTATAACTACCAGTATTTAAATAATGATTTGTAATTCCACAAATATTTCATTTCACCCTTATGACAAGTCTGTAAGGGAAGTATTATCACCCCCTCCAATTAAAAAATGAGGACACCGAAAGGCCTTTTTTCTTTGCTGATTTTGCTTTGCATCCCTTCACCATAATAAATCACAGCAATGAGTACAACTATCTGGCAAGTCCTTTGAGTTCTCCTAGTGAGTCGCTGAACCTGGGCAGGGTTTGGGGGACCTTCCCAACAGACACATGGGAAGAGACAGAGTTAAGACAAATTCTCTAGAACTTCCTACTCCAAATCCAGTGGGCTATACTTTTTCCTTTTTTTTTTTTTTTGGAGACAGGGTCTTGCTCTGCTGACTGGGGCTACAGTGCAGTGGCCCCATCATAGCTCACAGCAACCTCAAACTCCTGGGCTCAGGTCATCCTCCTGCCTCAGCCTCCTGAGTAACTAGGACTACAGGCACATGTCATGCCCAGCTAATTTTGCTATTTTTTGTAGAGATGGGGTCTCGCTTGTGCTCAGGTTGGTCTCAAACTCCTGGCCTCAAGCAATCCTCGCCTCAGCCTCCCAAAGTGCTAGGATTACAAGCATGAGCCACCACGCCTGGCTGTGTTACACTCTTAAATTCACCAGTGCTACGGTCTGAATGTTTGCATTCCTCCAAAATTCGTATGGTGAAATTCTAACTTCCAAGGTGATGAAATTAGGAAGTGTGGACTTTGAGAGGTGACTAAGGTGATGAGGGTGGCACCTGCCTGAATAGGATTAGTGCCCTTATAAAAGAGGACCCATAGAGTTGCCTAGTCCCTTTGACCATGTGGAGACACAGCTAGAAGGTGCAATCTATGAACCAGGAGGGGGGCGCTCATCAGACAACGAATCTACTGGTGCCTTGATTTTGTTCTTCTCGGCCTCCAGACTGTAAGAATGAATTTCAGTTGTCTGTAAGCCAGCCAGGCCATGTTCTAACAGGTCAAACAGACTAAGACAGCTGGATTCGGAGTTTCAAACTTCGGGCTCTGGAAGATTAGAGATGTACTCAGGGCACAGGGTGGGTGAATTCTTCTCTCTCCCGGCCTCATTCTCCTCCCAAGGTTTCCTAACACTTTTTGCTTCTGTGACTATAAATCATTTTAGATTACAAAATCAACTCCTCACCTCAGAAAACTGAAGAGTCTGTGTCACAACAGATAACATATGTGAAAGATTTCTATAGGTAAGTCCTATACTACAATATAAAGCATTCAGTGAAACTTTTAGAGGTGTACTCGTCCCCAACCCACCAGATCGTCCTTACCCTGGACGTGCTGGGCCAGTCCCAGTGTTTTCTGCACGTCCCGGCAGATCTTGGACAGGCAGTACTGGAACTCCTCATCACAGTCATTCTTGCTTTGGCCACAGGTCTCATAGCACCTGTCGTGTTGGTTGCAGCACTTTGTCAGGGAAGGGATCCCAATGTTAAGCTGCAAGAAGCATTTGGATGGATTATTGTCAACGAAACGCAGAACTCCTCTATTGAAGTACTGCATTCAAATAGACTTAGTAAAAATGACAATGACTACTGTATAGATAATTCCAAAATCCATTTCTGCCTACAAATGGTTTCCATGTTATAAATCTCCCCATTACTCTTGGCCACACCCACCCGTGTTACTTTGTCTCAGCCATTCCTCGCTTCTCCCTGTTCTGCAATGTTAGAATATGCGGTTATCTCCCAGTAACAAATACAACTTCCAATGGTCCAAAACACAAAAAAACGTAGTTTTAAAAACAGGAAGAGGCCAGGCGTGGTAGCTCATGCCTGTAATCCTAGCACTTTGGGAGGCCAATGTGGGAAGATTGCTTGATGCCAGGAGTTTGAGACCAGCCTGAGCAATATAGTGAGACCCTATCTCTACAAAAAATAGAAAACATTTTTTTCTATGTTGCATGCCTGTAGTCCCAGCCACTCGGGAGACTGAGGCAGGAGGATTGCTCAAGCCTGGGAGTTTGAGGTTGCACTGAACTATGATGACACCACTGCGCTCTAGCCCAGGGAACAGAGTGAGACCCTGGCTCCAAAAAAAAAAAAAAA
>NW_012150396.1:4198527-4202566 GCF_000956105.1 Propithecus coquereli | reverse complement strand
GCTCCCGTCCCCGCCGGGTCCTCGAGACCCACCGTGGCCGCAGCTGGGGGACGGGAACCCGGGAGATGCCAACCCGAGCCCGTGGCGTTGCCTGACTTTAACCAGGTTGAGCTAGATGCCGGTTTAGACTTTCTGGAGGAAAAAAAATATTTGACAGTAAAAACCCCAAGTTTCTTTACCTGGTAGGGAAGAATCAGTATTCTACATTTGAATGTAGTAAAAAAAAAAAAAATCAAGGAATCCCTGTTTTCCTACTCAAGGTATTTTGTAACTTGACGGTTCTTTGTATTCCCACTTCCCCTCCCCCTGCGCTGTGCCGGATCCGTAAGTAACGATTGCTGTACCTTTTACCAGAGTTATAAATATCTGGTTATCTTAATATCCCAACAGTTTCCAAGAACTTCACAGTAAGATCCAGGACAACGTTGCGGGTGTTGGGAATAGGTCCATCCTTTCTGTAAGAATTACGAATAAATTCTAGGTTTGGCGTTTTGTGTTTGCTATAGAATTCATGAGCTTATGATAAATGTTCAGTGCAGAGTTCATAATAATTGCATCCCTCTTTATTGAGTGCTTACTGTGTGCCAAGCGCTTCACGTGATCTCTCACATTCAGAACTCCACATTAGGGGAATGCAGCCTTCAGGCCAGTTAGAAACATTAGACTCCACGCCTGCAGATGGTGCAGCTGTAGCCCAGCCCAGGCTGGGTTAGTGGAGACGTGGCTGGACTTTAGTCCCCACGCAGACCCTCAGCCAGGCACCTTGGGCGATGATCAGTTCCTACCACAGTGGACGAAGGGGAGGAATGGTCCCCAGAAGGTATAATTACCCTGGTTTTTTTTACAACGAAGGAATCCACCTGAGAAGTTTGACAGTATCCAGTCCAAACCAAGGCCTCTTTCTGTTTTCACAAGATGCCAAAGGTTTTCTGTTTGTTTTGTTTGTTTTTTTCAAATTTTTGGGCAGCACATTTCAACCCATTTAGAAAACGGAACGTAGAATCATTTTCTTAACTTTCTGGAACATTGGTTTTTTCATGTACAAAGTGTGGATGTTGCAAAAAGACACCTGCACTCAAATGTTTATCACAGCATAATTCACAATTGCAAAGATATGGAATCAACCTAAATGTTTATCAGCTCATGAATGGATAAAGAAAATGTGGTATAATATACCATGGAGTACTACTCAGCCATAAAAAAGAACAAAATGATGTCTTTCCCAGTAACTCAGATGGAACTGGAGACCATTATCCTGAGCAATGTATCTCAGAAATGGAAAAACAGATACCACATGTTCTCACGAATAAATGGGAGCTAAATGTGGGTACATACAGTCACAAAGCGATGTAAGGGACATTGGAAACCAAAAAGGGGGGAGGATGGGAAGAGGGTAAGGGATAAAATCTTACCTGTTGGGTACAATGAACACTGTCCCGGTGACTGGCACACTCAAAGCCCTGACTTGAGCATTATACAGTGTATTCATGTAACAGAAACATTTGTACTCCCTTAACATTTTGAAATTAAAAAACAAAGAACAAAGTGTGAACGTTGGACTAGATTACCACTGAGGTTCTGAGATACCACCCAGTGCGACCACTGTATCTTTAAACAAGGCTTGGTCTTTCAAATTTTATTCCAGAGAAATTCCCTGGTTCAGAAGTAAGTCTTCCAAAAGAAAGGACAGAATGTAGTAAAATACCCTGGTTCCAGCCCTCAGTTCTGACCCAAACCCAAAGCCTCTCCTTTTTTTTTTCTTCTTTTCTCTACACATTTACTCCGTTGCGATCTCATCTAATTTCTTATGCCTTAACTACAGCTTATGCTGTGAGGACTCAGTCTTCTATGTCTCATCCCTCCTTAGGGATTAAGTTCGCAAATCATTGAGCTGTGAGTGGAATTTAAAACGGAGTGTAGATCACCCGGGAAAGTGCAAAGTGAGGGAAGTGGCCAGAAGGAAGAGGCTGGGAAGAGCAGGGAGCGGGGAGTGTGATGCCTGGGGGGGTCTAACACTGCTGGGAGGAGAACAGCTCAGGGACCGTGGGTCTGACACCATGGGGACCCAGGGTTGTGTTTAGTATCTGCCTATCTGCGGAGAGGTTGAGAGAAAGAATCAAAGGGAACTTGTGAAATGAGGGAGCAAAGATAAAATTTTCAAGAAATTTTAGTAGTTAAAGTTGCAGAGAAATGGGACGAGAGCTGTGAGGTCAGTCATTACCCTGTGACAGGTACTATGCCTGCCAAATATTTCACTAAGTGTGTAATTTCATTGCCACACAATTCCGGTTTCCATTTTATAGTAGGAAAACGAGGCACAAAGGAGAAAATGAATTGCTCAGGGACAAATGTAGTAGGGGTAGAGTTGGGACGTGAACCCAGGAGAATGTCATTCAGCCAGTTACACCTTCAGTGTAGTCAATGCCTCACTCCTGCATGACAGATAACTCAATCAAACTTTCGGGTAAATAAAATTTGCATACTTGCCCCAAATATTTATTTGAGAATTATGCAGCAAAATTCCAATATGGCATAAACTTTGTAGAGACCTTTAAAAATACACAATGAGATTTGCTTCATTTTTGCCCTTAGAGAAGTATTAATTATACAGTTTCATTTCAATTAAAATGGAACAACTGAGAGAAGAAAAAGTAGAAAGAAGAGGGAGATGACAATTTTATATATTATACTGAGAAATCAGAGACCTTCCCACGTGGTAGCTAATCCAGTCAAAATAATTGGCCACTTTGGTGTAAACACCGGGGAACTCTGGTTTTCCACAGTTTTCACCCCAACTCACGACACCCCAAACATAAGTCACGTTGTTGGCATCCGTACAGACTAAGGGGCCTCCAGAGTCCCCTTTACAGGCATCGATGGAACCGTCAGCTGTACCTGAGAAAGAAATGGGAAAGAGAAGATCACACACTTCCTTCCATTTGTCAAGGCCACCGAGCCTGCTCCGCCTCCTGCCGCCCCCTCTAAGGCATGCAATGACTCCGGCTTCCTTGAGTGTTCCTACAGGAAATAACAAGGGCTCTCCGTCCTTGTGGGCCCCGCTGGGCTTGCAGAGCTGGAGACGTGCAGGTTGGGAAATACTTTCTAAGTCTTCTTTTACTGATTCCCCCAATTCAGCGTGTTTTTCCTGTGTTCTCTACTCTATGCAACTGCATACTGAGATGAAATTGCAACCCAAAAGTTGCATCAGATGCTGAGTGGGAAAATAATAGGAATACCGAGTGCTTGCTGAGTGCCTGATACGTATCAGTCATTCATTGTTTGACTCCTGACCACAGCCCTATGAGTATCATTGTTGTCCCTAGTTTACAGATGAGACAAATAAGACACAGAGAGTTTAACTAATTTGTCCAAGGTCACACAGCTAACAAATGGCGGCACCTGGACTTGAACCCAGGCAGCTGCACCTCAGAGCTTGTCCTCTTAACCATGATACTGCCTCCTGGCAGATTTGGTGCTATTCACCCCTTTGGTCCACTGTAATCCTGAACTCCATTTCAAGACAGGAGAGCGCTGTCTTCTCACTCTTCCGACTTTCTAAAATTTTTAAATTGCTGTATCCAAGAAGTTGTACGATGTCAATAACTGCCTCTGTCGGTAATACACTATTTGAATGGTTTCAATAAAGCATCCTAAATACACTGGCTGGGACCCAGCCGTTGTGTTGTGTTGGTTAGGAGAATTAGTGTAACCATGATATCAACAGAGACCATGGCATAAGAAGGGCAGTGTGATCTCCAAGGAGGGGAACCTACTTCCAACTGGGGGCGTTTGAGATGAGATAACTTGAATTTTTATTTAGAAGTAGTTTTAGTTTTGGTCCTGGGTGTACCACCTCTTGTCTTCAAGATTTTGGGCAAATTAGGTAACTGCTCTGCCCTCTGTTTCCCTATCTCTTTAGAGCCTCAATTTTCCAAATGAGGAAACCTGCTCCAGGTCACATGACTAGTAATTGGTGAAAACCGGGATATAGATCCAGGTCTGGTTCCAAAGTCCGTGCTCTGAGTCACCTTGCTGGACT
>NW_012150396.1:4197139-4198477 GCF_000956105.1 Propithecus coquereli | reverse complement strand
TGCATGGAAAGACTATATATTAATTTACTTTTTGACTTACGCAATAACTCCTTGTCCTTGTTGTTTTATGTTTTATCATTTGTATGGACAGCTGAAATCTAAATATTTTCCTGGATTAAGATTTTTCTTTCTTCCTCTATCAATTTGATGTAAATACTTTCAAATAGACCAATTTTTTTCCAGCTGGAAGAGCACGAAGCAGACGAGAAACATAAGGGGAAGCCTGCTGGGTCACACGATGATCTCGCCACCATGCTTTGCAGGAAACCTGCATTCCCAAACACTTGAGACTTTAAATTAATTCATGGTCACTAAGCTCCACGGGGTCCTTGTGCCATTTTATTTTCCTAGTCCATTCACTTTCCTCAAATCTTCAACATCCCCATTTCCACCTTCTCTCTCAACTGATGACTCTGATCCCCACTTCGCTGAGAAAGCTTGAGGCGATCAGAACGTGAACATCCACCCACCTAACCAGAATCTGTGCCCGTGTCCTCTGCCTTTGCTCCTACTGACAGGGGTATGCTATATGCTCTCAGCCAGCCTCTGTTTATGTACTAGAAACCATCCCTCTCACCTACCCAAGGCTAGGACTCCAGTAATTCTGCCTCCTCTCCCTCTCTCATCACTGTTTCTACTCTCTACTGGATCCTTCTCAAAAGCACACAAATATGCTATTATTATTCCTAATGCCCACAAACTGTCTTTTCCATGGTCTGCCCCATTTCAGTAAATGGCAACTCCACCCTTCCAATTGTTGAGGCCAAACTTGGAAATCATTTTTGACTCTATTCACACCCTACTCCCACACAATTAGCAAATCTTTTAGGTTCTTCCTCAAATGCAACCACTCCTCACTACCTCTATTGCTACTGACCTGGACAAAACCACCCCCTTCTTTTGTCTGGACTCCTGCGTGCCTCACTCTGCTTCCATTCTTGCTCCTCCACCCCCGACTCTTTTTATTCTCAGCACAACTGCAAGAGGGATCCTATGAAAACATACATCACTGAATGAATAACAACTTATTCTTAACTCTAAAAACATTTATAAACCAATTTTCTTTTCTGTTTTTCAAAGGAAATTGAAAAGTTTTCTTCCTCAAATCTTCTCTGCTGTCAGGGAGAAAAAAAAATAGAGACCATCAAATTTGTTTCCCTAAACAACTTTACTTAACTCTCAATAAAGCCTTTTTCTCACCCAAGGGAAGACAGCCAAAAAGGAAGGGAGTGAGTCTCCATAATGCCCGTCCCTTACGTAAAACAAGGATAGCAGAATGTAACAAATCTATGCCCTTTCATCTGACCACCTTCTCACAACCATTAACTCTTTTTTTTT
>NW_012150396.1:4194298-4196224 GCF_000956105.1 Propithecus coquereli | reverse complement strand
ATTTCAGGGATTTTATAGGTAAGTAAACTCTAGAACCCTGAACTCATAATACATTGACAAAGACGACTCCTTACTCCTTCCGCGCCTTCCCAGTCTCTGGAAATGGCAACTGCATCCCTCCTGTGCCTCAGGCCAAAACCTTCAGGGTCATCCTCAACTGGTCTTTCTCCTCAGGTCCTTTGCACTTGCTGTCCCCTCTGCCTAGAATGCTCTTTCCCCAGGTTACCCTGTGTCACCTATACCAGCCATGTTTCTTTCCAAACCTTCCCCCATCAGTGAGGCTTTTCCTGAGCAACTATTTAGAAGAGTAACCTGCCTCCAACACAGCTGCTTCCACCGTCCGGGCCCTGCTGCTCTCCAGGCGCCCGCAGAGGGCAGCCCAACCCCACACGCGCCTTATTCTGCTTGTTTATCAGTTTACTGCCTGTTTCCCCACCAGAACACAAGCTCCACGGTCAGGGATTTTGTCTGTTTTGCTCAATACTGAATCTCCAATTAGACACGCAGTCTGGACTACGATATTTGTATAATGAATGGGAATGACAAAGTAAAACTGTAACACTGACTTCAGGAAAGGCAACCACTTAATCCTTAAATTATTCATTTATTCCTCCTAACAAGCTCTACAAGGAGAAAAACATCCTCCCTGAAGCATACCGGTGGTCACATTTAGGCATAAATTCAGGAAGCAACGAAACCTGTCTCAGCACCTGCTCTGCACTTTTAAGCACACAGATACAGCTCCTTCTTTACCTCTATTAACATAAAACTAGAAATTATTTCGGGAACTATAGGCAGCAGGTGGCATCACAGTTTTACACGCCGCAGGTTCCTATTTAAGTTCACCTATACATACAATCAGGTTTTACCATTAGTCATTGGATTCCCCATTATTTTCTGCTGCCAGCATTAATGAGCCCATGACCCTGACTAATCTTACTGGAAACATGATCTCTCAAGTGCTATCTAAACATTTTGAATTTCCAAACAGCTCAAGTAACTTTTTCTGGACTATCAAAATATTTAATCATTCAAAAAAGTGCTTCAAAAGAACCACCTCTGCCTGAAAAATTGAGTTTATTAGTACCCACATCGCCACCAAACAAGTTTGCAGATGCAAACAAAATCAAAGTGTAAGAAATATGAAAAGAGTAAATGGAAACAATTATATTGATATTAACCAACAAGGAGGAAGAAGGGTCACTGATAATCCAAGCAAAGAAAACCGTCAGGTCTTGAGAGACCATTTTCTCGAAGAGTTCTCAGAACTCGTTCTCAACATTCGAGTACACCAGAAGTCTGTACAAAGGTCGCCATTTATTTTCCGTAGCTTTGCAGGGAAAAAGAAACCAATACCAATTCTTGAGAAAGCGAATAAGGCCACGATTTTAAAACTCTCGGTGTGCTTTGCATGGTCAGCCAACTAATTAACAAGAGCAAAAATACAGAGCTAAAATCACTCTGTCCCTGTCCATTCCCGGGATTCCTACGTCAGTAAGTTCTTAGGCAACTTCGTGCAACTGGGGGAAAAAAGCAATTCAGAAGCAACGGAAACAGACCGGAAAGGACACACTCGGCCGCCCTCTCACGTTCTAACGACAGCCGTGCGGATTTCTACCAGGTGGCTCAATCACAAGAACCGCAAGACTCCAGCGGTGCGGAAGTTCTTCCACACAGGACACCGACGAGGCCTGCCCCGCACCTGTCGCCCTCACACCTCCGCGACCCCCGACGGCGCGGCCGGGCGCGCTCACCGTCGCTGCACTTGTACTGGCAGAGCCCGTCCTCGCCTCCCAGGAGGTCCAAGGCGGCGTTCAGGTACGTGTCTATCTTGTGCACGCCGTTGCGGATGGTCTTCAGCGTGGCCCTCCAGTCGGTGCTCTGGGCCTGCTCCTGGCACCCGACGGCGGCGGCCAGCAGGGCCAG
>NW_012150396.1:4192045-4194248 GCF_000956105.1 Propithecus coquereli | reverse complement strand
CAGCCCAAACAGAGTAAGACGTTCACCTTCTCAGAACCATACCATTTGTAACACATAAGACCTTCTAACATACTATATCACCAATCTACTTATTATCTGTCTCCTCATCCTAAAATATAAACTCCTCGAGAGCAGGAATTTTTGTCTGTTTTGTAGTCCCAATGCCTAGAACAGTGTCTGGCATATGGTTAGGTTTGCAATAAATATTTATCGATGAATGAATAATGAATAGAAGAGTTGGAATGCTAATCTGACAGTTATAATACTCATTATAAATTAATAAACTGGTCCTGATGTTTATCCTTCAGTCTTTTACGTTTCATGAGCATTCATCAGCCTCCAAAGACTGACCACTTCCAGTTTGTCACATCTCTTTAAAATGTGGCACCCCACACTGAACATCATTAAGCATCATGGGCCATTTTACCTTTTCAGCTGGATCAAGCACTCATATTAACACAGCCTAAGATAGCACACGTTTCCACTGCATCTCAGTGCTAACACACACTGGACACTAGTACAATAATCATCAGTTTTCTTCTAAAATGAACTTGTTTTTAAGATCTACTGCTAGAGGCTCACCATTTTTGCAATTTAACTTTTGAGCCATAAACATTAGATTGTAAAATGCTATCCGTTAGTTTTAGTTCATCATTCAGGACTGTTTAGCAGTCTTTAAATCTGGACCTATTCACTCAGTGTTACCTACTGCTCCCGGATAGTACGAACTTGAGACACAGACATCAATCAGGACAGAGGTCAGCAATACCCTGCTGCAGATGGGCCCTCTCTGTAGGCAGCCATGAAGTCATTAACCCAACCGTTCGGGTAGACAGCTCAAGCAGCTGTGACTTCACCAACTTTCATCCAGTCTACGCCTCTCATGGAAATGTCATGAGAGACTACACATTTATCTACGGTTTTCTCTGATCTACTTTATTCTTGGGAAACCCATTCTAGTTCCTTAAGCTTCATCATGAAGCTCTCTTGTTGTCCGGAGTTTTAACAATCGACTATTTAAAATGTTCAGAAACTTATCTAGAGATACACATTAAGCAACGTCTCGAATTGTTAGTCTGAAAAAAGTACAATAAATACACCATAGAGTGTTTAAAAAGTCTGAAAACAGAAAAATAGTGTATTTACAACATACATTTTTCAGGTTGACACCTGGTCTTATTGCTTTAAATTTAGCAATAATTAACTAAAAAGGTATCTGGAGGTAGAAGAAAAACATATTAGTTGTATTATTTGAAAATGTAACATACTGTTTACTCTATTTTTCCAACTTTTTGGACACCTTGTAATCCCCCTCGCTTCTGCCAGTCTCCAGATTCCTGGCACCTCTCCCTTTCCCGTGAGTAGCACACACCATCACCCTGAAACAACCGATATGGGTCCAGTTTTAAAGGCATGTGGGTTTCTAATAGCCTCAAGTATCTACTTTTTTTTAATTAGGAAGATATTCCCCTCAATGTTCATTCAGCAGTAGTACTTCTATTTTTCCTTCCCTTTGTATTTTATCTAAATCCATAGACTCTTCTTTAATTTCAAGTCGATAAAAACAGTCTTGACACTATGACATATAATGATAATGATACATATATGTGCATGTGTGCACATATATAGGTATTTTCTCACTTTGTAAGAGACAATTATCTTTGAATGGGAGAATGATCAGAAGCAAATGAAGTCAGGAAAAGCAAAAACACGCCCACTACAGGAGAATAAAGAGGAACGAACAGAGTACAGAGAAAGTCAACTGGCAAAGTGAGACTGGAGGCATGAGGATGTAGGTTACTGTCTTAAACAGGGCAAGTGCTTACAAGTGTCTTAAGGAGAGAGGTTGTTAAAATCAACCCACTATCTACTGCACATGAAACACTGGATAATAACACCATGAAAAAAATGCTGGTGAAATTGGCAAAAGGGGTGTGTTTGTGTATGTTTGGTTTTTAGTTTCTTTTGAAGCAACCTCCTAATGTCACTTCCTCAGAGAGCCCTTTCCCTGCTTACTCCATGTAAAACAGTCCCCCTTTCTTTCTCGAATTTATTGACCAAATTAACAGCATTAGTTTCTATGAGGACGGGGACTGAGTCTTGCTCACCTAGATGTCTGGCACACAGTGGGCACCTACCAGATGAAAAACAGTGGGAAACATTCTATGCTGAAATTAAAATATTCTTTATCCACAGGAAAAAA
>NW_012150396.1:4188423-4190010 GCF_000956105.1 Propithecus coquereli | reverse complement strand
CCTGTATAGAAATCACTTCACTTCAACATACTGGACAGTTACCTACTGTCTCTTTGAATGTTTCCCACAATCCTCCTACATCAAGAAATAACCCATTCCACTGTGGAATGGCATCAATTGTTAAGACGTTCTTTCTTCTCCCTTCTGGTAAACTTCACCTGTAAGCAATCCTCTGCTCCTTGGGGAAAACACAAAAATAAGCCAACTCTCTATTTTACATGATAATCCTTATGGATGTTCGGGGCTACAATTTATCTTTACTTCTAAAATGAAATATCCCCAGTTATTTCAGCCATAAGACATGGCATAGTCTCCAAATACCACCCCACAGTTGGATACACAGCAGACACACAAAGTATTCCACCAAATTTCATTCAACTAACATTTATTGCTAGGAGACTTTAGGCTACCCTCCAGAAGTAAAGCAAAGGGGTGGGGGGAAGCAACTCCTTCAATAATCAGCCATCAAAATAAGTAACCCAAAGTAACGCTCGAAAAATGATTTAAGTGAGTTGCTAAGAAGTACCATGCTCAACTGAGGTGACCAAGTATAGCCTCAAGAGAGTATAACCTCATGAAGATACAAAGTTATAGCCTCCTCCACCGATTCTGAAGGAACAATGTGCACAAAAGGGGATGGTTAAGAGGAGTCTAGAAAAGAGGAGGCCAATGACAACTTGGTCTCGTTTCTCCTGCACTGTCCAAGAGGGGTGGTTTCTGGGTCACCCCTCTGGAAGAGGAAGGTACGTGCCTCAGGCTATCACAGATGAGTCACTGTGACCCTTCAACTCTTACCTCCTGCTTTTAGTCCTTCATTCCTAAGAAAACAGCTTGTGATCTGGCTTCCTATTAACATTTACAAGGGCCTACAGAGGAAGGATATACTAACCAGTTGGATGTCTAATGGGCATCTCAAACTTAAGATGTCCCTCCTGACATCTATTCCCAAACTGCTCCATCCACAGTTCCCTCTTCTCAGTTAATGGTAACTCCATCCTTCCAGATGCTCAGAGAAAAATATGTTAGCCATTCTTGACCCTTATGTTCTTACACCCCACATTCAATGCAACAGCATATGCTGTTGACCCTACCTTCAAAACATTCAGAATCTAACCACTTCTCACCACCTCCACTACCACCATCCTGCTCCAAGCCACCACGGATATTGCTGTAAACTCCTAACTAGTCTCCCTACTTTGCTTCCCCCACCCCATACCCCCAGCCACAGTTCAATCTCAACACTGAACCTAGGTGACCTTATTAAAATAGATATTAGATCAAGTCTTTCTTCTGCTCACAACCCCTCCAATGTCTTCTCATCTTATTCAGAATAAAATCCAAAGTCTGCAAAGCCTGTAAAACCATATATAATCTGGTCTTTCCATGATTTCTCTGACCTCATCTCCTCACTGTTCTCTCTCTCCCTTTCTTCCTCACTCCATTCCATCGTATCTGACCTCTTTGCTGTTCTGCAGACACTCCAGCTCTGCTCCTGCCTTGGAGCCTTTGAACCTGCTGTTCCTCTATGTGGATGCTCTTTCTCCAGGTATCTACATAGTTTCTCACTGCCATGGTCTGAATGTTTGT
>NW_012150396.1:4187017-4188373 GCF_000956105.1 Propithecus coquereli | reverse complement strand
AGAAACAGAAAGATAAGGCTAAGGGCATTAAAAGATTTCTCCAGGGGCTCAGTGAGTAAGTATGACTTTTAGATATTGAAAGTGTTTTGTGCCCCTCTTGTCCCAAATACAATTTACTTTATGTGAAATGTCACAGAAAATTTTTAAGCTCCTAAAACTCAAATTTTATTTTTTTAATCTTCAAGTATTTATCTATTCCCCAAAGATACCATTACTCTGAATCTATAACTTAACTTTAATTAGTTTAAATAACTTTATACATGAAACCCTTGTGTCTAGGAATCACTCTTTTTTTTCTTTTTGAGACAGAGTCTTGCTTTGTTGTCCGGGCTAGAGTGAGTGCTGTGGCGTAACTCACAGCAACCTCAAACTCCTGGGCTCAAGCAATCCTTCTGCCTCAGCCTCCCAAGTAGCTGGGACTACTGGCATGCGCCACCATGCCCAGCTAATTTTTTCTCTATATATGTATTTTTAGTTGTCCAGATCATTTCTATTTTTTAGTAGAGACGGGGTCTCGCTTTTGGGCAGGCTGGTCTCAAACTCCTGACCTTGAGCGATCCACCCGCCTCGGCCTCCCAGAGTGCTAGGATTACAGGCGTGAGCCACTGTGCCCGGCCTAGGAATCACTCTTGACACACACTTTTCCCATAATACTTGGCTTGGATCCGGTCTCCCCTAGAGCAACTGCATGGCTACCCCACTTAGCCTCGTTTCAATGTAGAAAACATGCTTTATGTATACATTTTCCCCCTAGGTAGCATTCTGTACTCCAAACTTTTAAACCACGTTTGCAACATTAGGAAATATCATTTAAGTGGTATTAACAACTACAAGATTCAAAAATAAAACATTAATTTTACTCCATTTAGTTTTGTTAGGAGTTATTACTAATAAATATGTTTGGCCATAAAGGAATGTAAATAAACCTAATCACTATTACACCAGGCTAATTATTTGAGAGCCTGAGAATACACGGATAATCTTATGTTATCAAAAGTACTACATGGCCCATCAAATAAAACATCAAATAAAAAATAATATTTACATGAACACCAAACAGTGGAGAGCCACATCCATTCGGCGGGGAGGGTTTATAACCGTAACGTGGGAAAGGCTTGGATCCTATAAAATATAAATGGTATCATAATTAATTTTCAAATATGATAGAAATAAAACATATAATCAAAAAGGTCCATGATGTGTTCGACTAGCCTTGGAAATACTGAATATTTATTTGGATGCTGACGTAAGTGAATGTCTTTATTCTGATGAGCGCTAAGAATGCTAATTTGTCTACTTAATTGTTTTTATTTCTCCTGTGGTAAAGAATGTGGAGTACATACAAATGTGCACATA
>NW_012150396.1:4167407-4186967 GCF_000956105.1 Propithecus coquereli | reverse complement strand
TACTGCCTCCTGGCAGATTTGGTGCTATTCACCCCTTTGGTCCACTGTAATCCTGAACTCCATTTCAAGACAGGAGAGCGCTGTCTTCTCACTCTTCCGACTTTCTAAAATTTTTAAATTGCTGTATCCAAGAAGTTGTAGGATGTCAATAACTGCCTCTGTCGGTAATACACTATTTGAATGGTTTCAATAAAGCATCCTAAATACACTGGCTGGGACCCAGCCGTTGTGTTGTGTTGGTTAGGAGAATTAGCGTAACCATGATATCAACAGAGACCATGGCATAAGAAGGGCAGTGTGATCTCCAAGGAGGGGAACCTACTTCCAACTGGGGGCGTTTGAGATGAGATAACTTGAATTTTTATTTAGAAGTAGTTTTAGTTTTGGTCCTGGGTGTACCACCTCTTGTCTTCAAGATTTTGGGCAAATTAGGTAACTGCTCTGCCCTCTGTTTCCCTATCTCTTTAGAGCCTCAATTTTCCAAATGAGGAAACCTGCTCCAGGTCACATGACTAGTAATTGGTGAAAACCGGGATATAGATCCAGGTCTGGTTCCAAAGTCCGTGCTCTGAGTCACCTTGCTGGACTGGTATATAATAGCTTTCGGAGGACTTTCCCTCTCAGTATTAGAATAAGGGAATGTGAGCTACAGGGAAGGCATGGAAACAGTCTGACGATGGAACAGCCAGAAGGCCGAATGGAAGGTCAGGGCCCAGAGCAGGGGGGCTGACAGGCAGGGAGGAGGAGGAGTTCGCCAGCGGGAACATTTTGGATCCCCGATGAGCCACTTAGCACTTACCTGCACATTGCATTTCTTTTTCATAGAAGCGATTTGGGTAAAACTTAGAGCAGTTGCCAATTAGGTTAACTTCACCCCACTTAAGTGAAAAGACCTTTTGTTTATCTAAACAAAGTGAGGAAACAAACAAACATTTAGAAGTCACAAATGAGAAATCTAAATACTCTCGTAACTTAGTAGACCATCAGGGCTATAAAAGAGTATATATTCTTCAACACACACATACGCTTTTGCGGACAACGCCTTAGCGTATTTAATCATACTCTCCTTGTATCCCCATTTCTGTAATCGTCTTTCTAAAATTGCACGGATAGGCCAAGGGGGTTATTGAACATGTGGTCTAAAGTCACACTCATTAAAAAAGGACTGGTACCCTGAGATGAATGGGAGAAAATCTTTCGCCTTTGGTTTCTGCGTTCAGTCAGGCAGTGGACAGGAATCAGAGATGGGATCTTCTCACATAAATACCTCCCATCTTCTTACGATCTCTATTTCCTTTAAAGTGCTTGTTAGAGTGAAAATAACTTTTTAGTATAAGAAGTTTGAATAAAGAAAATACATATGAAGTTATCAATGTCTGTGTCTGGGAGGAAATCCATTTCCTAAGTGATGTGAAGTGATTCGAAGGGGAGTTGGGATTTTCTTTCTATTTAAGTACAAGTTTCGGGACTTGAACATCTTTGATCCAAGGCAAGAGAAGGGCCAGGTACTGCTCACAGATCAGGGAAGTTGAGGAAAACAAGAATACAGGGTGAGATGTCTCACGGATAAGGAGGGAATCTTTGCCCCCTCTCCCCTCCTCCTTTTCCCCAGATCTCAGCGATCTTTATGCTACAGTTTCTCATTCCGTGTCAGCTTCCTGGCCACCCGAAGCTCCAGGAGGACAGGGGGTAGGCCTGACTCATTCTTCACCAGCACCCGGAATCATGCCAGCACAGAGTAGCTGCTTAATAAATATTTACATAATTAATTAATGCATGAACTCACAGTAATTCGATTATATGCTAAGCACCTGATGCCAAATGACTCCTCCTCTCAATTAATCTATGAAGTACCTAGGGACAGAGACCTCTGGTTTTTCCTGCGAGGACACCCCCGCAGACGCTAGCACTGTAGTGCTCACGTAGTAGTTAATTGTAGAATAGTGTTCTACTCTCCTGAGAAGCAGAGGGAGATAAAAATCTACCGAAGGATATGGCAAATCAGGAAGGAGTGTCTTTTTTTTCCTTCAAGCTTTACTTCAAGTTGGTCTCGGGATGGCTGCCTTTCTCAGAACAAGGCCTTTTTTAAACTTAATAATTTATCACTTTCTCTAACTCAGGAAAAGTCTTTGAAAACTGCAAGGAATTTTTAATGCCTCAGGAGTTAGCTTCCTCCTCTGCACTCTTGTTTTGTACGATTCTTAAGGTATTTTGTCACATTCTGCTGTCTGATGGTGTCATTCTTGTCTGACGGCTCCTCTGTATGGTAAGTGTCTCGACCTGTAATCGAACCCAGGTGGAGGCAGCAAAAGCACAGAATTTTTACCTCTCGACTTCAAGGTGGCCGGTGAGTGCGCTGTGAGCTGCCCTTCATCTTTCAACCTGGCAACCTCTGTTTCTCTTTGTCTGTTGACTGGGTCCGTATTTTTTACCAGTGAAATCCTAGCACTTTAGCATTACCACTTTGCACATATAGTAAATGCTCAATAAATGTGTTAAGCCATATTTGACTAATATATTAATCACTGCATGAGAATCTATCTAACTACCAGTTTACGGAGAGTACATGGAATCGAAGAGCGTGTCAGATGCCAGGTCAAGGATACGATCAGCCAACTTCAAGGTGTGGAAATTCTAAAATAAGAATTATTCAGTTTCTTTAATGAATACATTTTAAATAAAAGGAAGGGGTAACTGTTCTACATTAAAAGAGATTTAAGAAAAAAAGCCACCAAGTGCAATGCGTAGACCTTGTTTGGATCTTGATTCAAATAATCTGACTGTAAAAATATTTTCATAAATAGATGGGAAATATTAAACACGGACTGGTTATTAGATCACAGCAAGGAATCAGTTTTGTTTTGTTGGGTATGAAATGGTGTCGTATCCTTATCTGGTAAAGGCATACCCTGGAGTACCCACGTGTGGAATGACACGATGTCTGGGATATGATTTAATATGCTCCAGGAAAGATGTGTGGGGAACACGTTGCACAGCTCCTGACTGTCCCTTCAGCGCCCTGGCTCTGCCCTGACAGCCCCACCTGTGGGGACTGCCTCCACAGGAGACCCCTGGCCTCTGGCTTCCAGCTGGTTCCGGACAAAGAGGATCCCGGCAGGAGGGAGGATAATGAGATTGGGCCGGCTATACTCTAGGTCTTTGCTTCTCTCTAGGTGGCCTGATCTATCTGACACCCTCTCCTTCTGGTAACTTCTCCTTCCCTTCTGCCTTCAAATCTAGTTGCGACAGCTCTGGTACTGCTAGTCCTGGGCACCTGCGTAGCCCTTGTGGTTCCCCGACTCCCACTCACATCTTTGTAATTAACCCCTTTATAGGTAAACCTCCCCGATTGCCCCATTGAGACCCTGGTTGATACAGGGAGGTAAAAGAAGAATGGCAGAATGTTGATAATTGTGGAAACTGGCTGATGAATGAGTAAGGGTGTGCTATACTCTAATCTCTGCTTTTCTGTATACTTATAAATGTACATAATGAAACGGTTTTTTTTAAAAAAAGAACAAATATAAGGACACAATAACTGGATGAATTGTTTCCTAATAAAATTTAGTATTTTATAAGTTGGGTATTCAAGTGAACTACAAATCTAGGTCAGTTTCAACATATTAATATATTTTATACTTTTCAATGTGGCAATTATAAAGAATGCGTTGGAGTGTGAGTCTAGAAGACCAGCGTAGTGAAGTTACTTAGGGTTTCTGCTAACAAAGAGTCTAAGCTATCAAAGGGAAGCTACGTTTCAAGGTTAAATCTTCAAGATGAAGGGGAAGTGTTGGGTAGTTTAATTCTAATCTAATCTCTAATTCAGCAGGTCTTTCTAATAATTTGTTCCTAAGTGTCCACATCTCTTATTCGTGTCAAGTGTTCACCTCAAGTCTTCTTAGACGTTCAGAGAATGAATTCCTTATGTTCTCTTTCTCTTTGTGGGCTGGCTGGGGCCCAGGGACTGGGGAAGGAGAGAGGAGGGAAAGAGCGGGAGGGTTGTGAGAATCAGTGATTCAACACCTACCAAGGCTCTCCCTTCCAGACCTCTTTATCTTTCATCCACATCTCCCCCAACCGATCCAAAGAGTCCCTGCTGTATGTCTGCTGTCTACATATTTTTTCCTGGTGGATGGCTACCCCGAAACGTTTGCTTCAGGATCACGGAGAGAGCGCATGCATCCATCGAAGGCCTGGGTGCGGACTGGCTACATAATTTGCAGGATCCGGTGAAAAATGGAAATGGGGGGTGAGGCCCTTTCAAAAATTATTGAAAGTTTCATGTTGGTGACAGTAGAGCATGGGGCCCTTGTGCACGTGGGGTGCCGGGCAACTGCACAGGTCACAGATCCATGAAGCCAGCCCTGGCTGCACACCCACTTTTCTAGACGCGATGCTGTGTTCCTCTCTGAGTCCTAGGACATTAGCGCCCACGCATGTCTACCCCATCCATGTTCAGCCCCTGGATTCTGATTAACGAGTTATAAAACATACCTTTTCCTCGGCCCCAGCCCGAAACGATGCATCTGTCATTAGGTTGGAACAGATATGGAGACCAGGGGACGCAGGCGGGAGTGGACTTAGGTAGCTTACAGACTTTCGGGTTTGGGTAGCCTTTCATTTCTATCAAAGCTATGTCATTTTGGTAGGTGCTTGCATTGTATTTTTCGTGGATAATAATTCTATTCGCCAATTCGACTTTTATCTCACGATTAGGTCTTATCCAGTCTAATAATGATGTCCAGATTTGGTAACGGTGCGTTTTACTGACTCTATAGCAAAAAAAAAAAAAAAAAAGGAGGAGGGGGAAATAAAATATATTGAGAAAAAAAGGTAAGTATAGAATTCTGACACTTCATCTTTACATCCTCCCTTTTAGAGGACATTTTTCATTTTCCCAGATTTTTAAAATTCTTGCTGTCATGAAGCAGTGAGGTTAAGTGGACTTAGCGCAGATTTAGGTCAGTGGTGAGTGGTAAAGAGAGGAATAATCCACCACCTGCTCAATATCAGGAACATAAAGAACTCACTAACAACCAGAGCTGCCCCAGAGTGCAGTGAGTTTGCTGCCTTAGGAGTGTGCGAGCCATCACGCAAGTGTTAAGCAGAGGCCAGACGCCATCTTGCCAGAAATACAGTCGAGGAACTGGGGAGTTGGACCATATACTCTCGTTACTCTGCCAACCCCAGAGGTTCTCAGGGCAAAGACCACGCAGACCTCATCCTGACCCTTAAGACTGATTTCATGCTATCACTGCACTTTATTTATTTGTTCACATGCCTTTCTTCCCGCCAGCCTGTGCTGCTTGAAGTCAGAGCTGGGATCTAGTTCGTCTCTGCAGCCCTGAAGCCTCGTATTGCACATGGAACATAGTAGTTGCTTTGAAGTCCTGTTGAAATAGTGAATGTGCTAAATATTGCCTGTTTGTATGTCTCACTCCATTTTCATACCAATCTTCAACTCATGGTTTCAAGCAAATTGGGCATCTACCACCATCTTCCCAGGGAACAATATAGAGTCACTTTGGTGAACTATCATAGCTCAGGTTTTGTTCGGTGGTTTGTTCTGAATAACAATGCTAAATAAAAACCTCAGAGTCTAGCGTTTCCAAACAATTAAGTATTTCATAAAATGGATTTTCGTTAAGCAATAAAACTTAAACAATTTAATGGAAATCTTTAAAGAATGAACTATCTGCATATTTTCTGCTTTCTCAACCATAATAAACTGAACAGATCTTATCCTTATATAAGGATGACTTAGGTAATCACCTTACAGTTAAACGGTGATGCCCTAGAAGATAATGAGCTGTTCAGGATACTTTTACGAACAGTGTTCCAAGAATTCTGTCATTCATATTAATTTCGGTTATTTTTCTGGATAAGAGGTCCTGAATATTGCTGAAAGGTAATAAACCTGAATAAACTCTGTTTATTCATTCAAATTTATTCAACAAAGTTAGTGTGAACCTGTCGTCTATCCCAGGCACTGTGTTAGGCACAGGGACGAACGTGCTATCTATCCCAGGCACTGCGTTAGGCACAGGGATGGACCTGCCGTCCATCCCAGGCACTGCGTTAGGCACAGGGATGAACCCGCCGTCTATCCCAGGCACTGTGTTAGGCACCGGGATCAACGTGCTATCAATCCCAGGCACTGTGTTAGGCCGTGGGTGCAGTGGTGAACAAAAGCTGAAAAAGTTCCTGCTCTCATGGAGCTCAGGGTCTAGGGAAAGATGCGGCATTGAATGGGTGATCACACTGATGAAGACACGTACTCTACTGTGAAAAGTGAGAGAAATGAACAGTCTGTGGGCTTTTAAGAACTTATCAAGAGGGCTTTGACTCAGAGGAGTCAGGGAAGGTTCTCTGAGGAAGTAAAGATTGAGCTGAGATCTGAATAAAGGGCAGCACTACCAGGGAACAAGGGTAAGGAAGGTCATTCCAGGCAGGGGAAACAATGCAGGTCCCTGGGAAGGGACGAAGGTCCCTTTGCAGCAGTAGCAAATGCACTGGAGTAGCTGAGACAAGCCCGGGGGGTGGAGAAGAGAGCAGGAGGAGGCGCTGTGGGGCAAGAGGAGACTGGCAAGTGTACGTAGGGTCAGGTGACGGGGGCTAATGGGCCAGGTCAACGTTTTGTGAACAAAACGTTTATCCTAAGAGGAATGCCGAGCCACTGAATTTTAAGTTGTAAGTGATCCAAAGTGGGTATGGAACCATTACTCTTGCTGCACGGCAGAGAAGAGAGAGATGGGGCAGAGTGGAGAACAACATGCAAGCAGCACCGACCCACTGCCCCACCATGCAAAGGAGCCAAGCCCAGTACCCCGGCCCCTATGGGTTGATCTGCCCTCGCCAGTGGGATCAGCAGCATGGTCTGTGGAGAACATAGTATTTTCTGGGCGATTGGCCTCTGGAGTTTGGTCATGAATACCAGAGGATATTTAGCCATTAATAGAGTGGAACATCAATGGCTTTTCTCAGATATGCATTTTGTTTGTTTGTTTGTTTTTTAGAGACAGAGTCTTGCTGCATTGCCCAGGCTAGAGTGCAGTGGCGCAATCAGGGCTCGCTGTAGCTTTGAACTTCTGGCCTCGAGGATCCTCCTGCCTCAGCCTCCCCAGTCATTGGGGCAACAGGCCACACCACCACACCTGGCTAATTTTTAAACTTGTTTTTAGAGATGGGGTCTTGCTATGTTGCCCAGGCTGACTGGGAACTCTTGGCCTCAAGTGATCTCAGATATGCTTTTGCTTATCGTCTGCCACAATCTCTATTGCTCATTTTCACTGTTTCAGGAAATCTAAAATGTATTGAAGACATTTTTTACCTGACACAATGTGCAGCAGTGAGAATCCAACAGCCACCGATATAAATTCCCCCACAGGAGATTCCGTCAGCTTCCTTAATTCCCACCTGCCATGGGAAGTCTTCCTGTAGAAAACATTTATGTGGTCACTGCCATTCTAACAGAAAGTGATGCAAACAGCCCTAAGATATATGCATTGTAAGACTCCCAGCCTCTTGCAATCACATCAGCCCTCCTTTTCTTCCCCAGCTCTGGCTGTTCCGGGGAAGGCGCGCTGCGGTTTTTCATGCAGGTTTACCACGTGGTGAGCAGGCCTTCCTCCCACCACTCGTTTCCTTCGAGCGTGGACGCTGTTCTTAACTCCACAGGATAGCTTAGGTAATAATGACTTTATCCGTTTTCTTTCTTCAAGAAAGGAAGAGACCGTATCATTATTATTTTGAACCCATTACCCTGTGGACAGACACTTGTTGATTATCCATGCCACAAAAACAGCAGAGTCACAGCTAATATAAAACAGGCTGGATTCATTGGTCAGTTATTCTGAATGCTAAACTGTGCTATTCACCTTGTTCAAAAATTCTGGCTTAATACTAGCATTGGCTTGATTCTCTGAAGTTCTGCCTAAAGGTGGACTAGTGACAGAAATGGGCTGGCCGAGGGGTTGGACAGGTACCAGCCCCTCGCAGACGGGAGATGCCGCACAGCAGGCATTGCTGCGGTGACAGCTCAGGAGAGAAGCACGTTCTGAAGTCATCAACGTGGGGAACTGTGTTGTCTCACTCTCATAGTTTTTACTTTCTAGAAGCTGTTTAGATGGAACTCTCTTCAATAATATTAATATTAGCATTAATGATATTAATACTGAGTACTTTCTATGTGTCAGGCCCCATACTAAGCACTTTGTATATAATTTATCTCATTTAATCATCATTTTAACCCTGCGAGGTGATGGGCCAGGCACCCCTGGACAAGCAGATCGGCAGGCAGGGGGATGTTTTTTAGCCATTTGACATGTGACAATGTTTCTTTCCTCTGTCTCTGAGCGTGCAGACGTGGCTCCTTTGTCACTGAGAAAACACAGTACAGCAGGACTTAAGACATGAATTTGCAGGAGAATTCATGACAATGGAAGAAAGTAAAAGTATAAGATGCTCCCTTTATTTTCTATATCTTACCATGTCGTGAAAATTTTTGTAAACTTGCTTATTAACCCCAAATGAGAAAGGAAAATTTATATCACTGTTAATCATTTTAGAAATACCAAAATAAGATAGGCCCCCGAAAGAGAGAAGTTGTGAATGAACGTGCATAGAAGATTTTTTTTTTCGTCTCACCCATCCTAAGAACTGGGTTAGGGGAAGAGTGTGACGGTAAGTCTTAAGTTTTTGCTTAGACCTTTCAAAGAAGAGACACCTCACTGACGACTGTGAAACCGGCGTGGGTAGTATCTGAAAATTAATGTTACCTCGAGTAGAACATAAAGGGCCTTTGTTGAAAATCCCCTTTGACTAATATCTGTAGCTTGGAGATCTAAATCTTTCAGCTCATTGCCTGATTAAAAAATATTAATTAATTTTGAGGACTGACAATTAGAAGGGAGTCTTACATGAACTTCACTTTAAAACCCTCCCGAAACAGGGAGCTTTTGTATTCCCGGTGCGTATCTGAGGGTAAGTTACTCACCTAAGGTTGCAGAGCTAGTACATGGCTGAGTCAGGATTTAACGCAGGATGTCTGACTCCAAATCCCTAATCAACTACTATCTTCCCAGCAACTTAATACTTTAATTTAATTTGCCTCTTAGTGCACAACTAGCCAGGGCACGGGTTTTCAAAGGTTTTCTGTTATCATGATTTAAAACATTACAAAATAACAGATTAATTCAGTTAACGTCTATTATTTTTCTATTTCAAAAATGTGCGTCATAAGTCATGCCTGAAACATGGTTGTTCTGACAAAACTGATCTGACAAAGTTCATATCTGAAAGTTTACATATTTTAAGAAGAGTTCTGCCATGGGTCAAAAAAAGGGGAAAAAGAAAAAGAGAAAAAGTTTACATAGGACAAGAGCATTGTTTTCACTTCAAAACTGGCCATATAAATGAACTCGGTTTTAAAAACAGTTCTCAAGAATCATTTATGCGGTTTTTCCTAAAAGTGATAGGAAAAGGAGAAGAATAACGTTATGTTTGCAATTTAAATTGATACCAAAGTTAATTGTTGCTTGAATCAATTAGATATACATACATGCATATACACAAATCATGTTAAAATTTCTGTCTAAACTAGTGAAACACTAATAAAAAAGTATAATGTTAACTTACCTGCATTCATATCAGCAGTCAAAATTTCTGTTTCTTCTATGATAAAACAAAAAGTTCCAATGTTTAAAGTTGTATTTACAGAGAAAATTAAATTATTAAAATCATTTAAACTTAGATAATGATTTTCTGCCTTAAAATTTGTGTTCCCTTTAAAAGGACTGTACAAAATCCCCAAAGCATGTCATCTTATTTTCCTTCTGTAGTTAGGTAATTGTAAAGGCTCAAGGGGAACTCTACAGAAATTCTTTCTGGCACAAACTGGAGGTGTCTCTTGGTGTAAGTGAGTGGTGAGACTCTTGGTGCCACAGTTTTCTGTATTTAGAGCAGGCAAAATGCACAGGTCAGAGAGGAAAAGCTTCTTCCTCAACTCTGCATTCACAAGGTCTTCCCATGGGCAGGGAGCCCTCACCAACACTGACCAGTAGAGTGACATTTAAAAGGCTCCTCTCGTTTGGTACCGAATAAGACACTTCTTACGGGTTCATGCAAACAAAGATATTTCACTGGTTTCAGTATTAGGTATGGTTAGCATTAGGCAGCCGGGATGCAGAAGTCATAAGAAAAAAAGATTCTTTTTCCCCTTAGACTTTTTCTTGAAATTATACAAGACGTTTTCATCTTCACTCTGCCATCCTAGACAGGATCATAATTTCCTTGACCTGGGGATGTGAAGGCGGATTCCCACCAACACGTCGCTCTGCCTTGGATGAAGATGTGGCTGCGATGTCATAGTCCAGACAGGGGTGGGAACCTTTTCATGTTGGAAGGCCACCACGTTAATTTAGCTGTAATCAAACAAGGCCACATTCGAGAAACTTCAATTAGATAGACTTAAAAACATACATAATTTTGTAAAAGTCTAACTACTATGTACTTAATAATTTCAAAAAAAAATGAAAAATATTTGTTAGTTTTAAAGTTAACTAACCTTTTAATGACTTTGTTGTGTCTGCTTTTTGTTGGAAAGCATTTGAATATTTGGTTGCAACATGGAGGTCCACAGTTTCAGTTGGTCCTCTAGATGCGTATCAGTCATTTGTGACCTTAAGGGTGTCTTGATTTGGGCTAGGTAGGAGAATGTAGATTTGCAGCAGTAAGTGGTAGAAAAGCAAGAAAGCATTTTTCCAGCATGTTGCTGAAGGCGTGGGTATTCTATTGCATTTTTCCGTATTTCAATTGGATCTTTCTTAGCATCAATGATTTTAAAATGTCATCTACTGAGAGCTCAATCAATTCCATCTGTAGTTCTTTAGGTGCCTCGGTGATACCAACTAGGTGAAGCTGAAATGCTAATTTGATAGTGACGTCATGATTCGCAAAGTCTGTGAACCTTTCATTATGTTCTCTAGTTAATAGGTCTATAACAGCTGTGTATTCTTCAAATGATTCACATACATCGTCCTGCTTATCAATGACCTTTGCTAACTGGGGAAAATATTCATCTGAAATTTCCTCTTGAAAAAGATGTGTTTTGAAAAAAGGTAGCCTTTTTTGAAATGTTTGGAGTTTTTGCCACATGTCATGTATAGACTTAGTTTTACCTTGCAAAGGAATATTCAAGTTGTTTTGATTTGACATCACACAGAAATGCTGCATCCCTATAGAAACCTTCTGTCAATAATTCACATTGCTGATTCTGTTCTTCATAAAATTTAACTATCTGTTTTTGCAGAGATAAAATTTTGGCTAACACCTGTCTCTGTGATAGCCAACACACTTTAGAATGATACAGCAAGTCTACATTGAATACCTCATCATTCAACGCTAGCATGTTACAAAACTAACAATGCCATGTTGCATTTGCATGAATATAGTTAGCATTAAGTATAACTTGTTGCAAAGTGTCATTTAAAATAGTAGCTTTAGCACAGAGATTTTGCTGGTGCAAGATACAATGAAAAGAAATGAGAGCATCTGCATCTGTTAATACTTTTTTTTATCTGTGCGAATAAACCCTTCATGTTTTCCTGTCATGGAAGGTGCACCGTCTGTACATACACTCACTAAATTTACCAAATGTTGTCCAACTTCATGACATTTATCTTGAAAGTTGTTGAAGATATCTATTCCCTGAGTTCTGTTTGCAAGAGTGCCCAAAGCAAGTAACTCTTCATAGCAAAGAAAATCTTCTGTTATGATCCAAATAAAGTATAAAACCTTCACCAAATTAGTAGTATCAGTTGATTCATCCAAAGTGATTGAATCCTATATATTTTCCTTTTGAAGTATTGCATGAAGTTGTTAAGTTGAAGGCTAATTCAGGCTGCCAATCAGTTATGGTTCTGCTTGAAAGAGGCAGTTGTTTGTATTTTGAAACATTATTGGCGTCTAACCATCCTACAACTTCAGCAATGTGTTCTTTCAAATTTCTACATTACTGAATGGCTTCCTTTTTTACCTGAGTATATAAGCTACTTTATAAGTTGCTCTAGTGGCATTATTTCCAGGTCTCATCGCTGCTTGAAAGAATTGTCTTTGCTTTTGCTTTTCATCTTTTAATTTCTGCAATACAACCTTTTGTGCCTCTCCCTCTAATTTAAAATATCTGTGGTCCTTATGAGTGTTATAAGCTGATGACCATTGAATTTCTTTAATGCTGATATTGCAGTATCACAAAGCAAGCCAATCATCTTATCTTTAGCAGAAACAAGATAATATTGCAATTCCCAATCCTCATTAAAAAAATCTGTTTTCTTCCTTCAGCGTTCTCTTGGTCTCTTTGACACAATGGGCTGTTAAGCAGACAGAATTAAAAAATACTGTCGAGCTGTGCAGCTATTCACAAATTCCACTTCAAACAGAAACACAGTCATGGTTGTCAAAAGCTGATAACCGGGGTGCACTCGACCCCCATAAACTCTCAACAATCAGCCTCGTGCGGTACCGACACCAGTCAGGTGGGGGGAGTTAGAACCAAATTATGAGCATAGCAGCTGTCACTTTAGCCCCTATGGCTCACTAATGCTCTAAGTGTGCCAGTCAATCTGGAAGGATTGTATCCCTGCAACTTATTTTATCCTTTGGTATTTTAAATATGTTCATTTTAAAAATAAAAATATAAAAGATGAACAAAAATGTATTGATAAAAATAAAAAGATTTGTTCTGTAAAATTTGGGTTCAGTCAAAAGGCTGCACTTAAGGACCTAGAAGGCCACAGGTTCCCCACCCCAGTCCAGGAGGGCAATGTTACTCTGCTGCAATCCCGTGTCCTGTCCCTGGATTTCCCGAGTTCTCTTTGGGGCCAGCATACATGTCTGTTATGCCACCCCCCCTAAGTTGTTTTCTGGGGAGAGAGAGGCTCTCAGAAGCATTCACAAAAACACCCTCACGAATCAGAGAAGACTCAAATATTCACATTAAATGCTCAGCAAAGGAACATGGGGAAAGTCCAGTGTAGCTGAGGTGTACCAGGTATAAGAAGAGCAGCACAGTCTGCGGCCACCCCACCCTGACCACGCCGGATCCCGTCTGCCCTCGGAAGCTAAGCAGGGTCGGGCCCGGTCGGTACTTGGATGGAAGAATGGCAGCACAAAGCTTCAAAAGCACAAACCATAAGAAAAACAATTGGCAACTTTCATTATATAAAAATTAGGGATTTCTATTCAATAGATATCACCATGGATAGAGTTAAAAGATGGATGACAAGAGGAAAGAAGGTATTTGTATTGTCCAAAACTGACAATAGATTAGTATCTAGGCTGTAAAAGGAACCCTTGCAAATCAATGAGAAAGAAGATTTCAATGAAAGAAGTATGAAATTAAGCAAAGGATGTGAACTGGTGAAAGAACAGAGGAAAGAAAAAGAAGAGAAAACTCAAAAAGCTAGTATGCACATGAAGAGAAACCCAAAATCATTGGTCATTACGAACATTCTAGTTAATAAAGAATGCCATCCCTCGACAGTATGAGACTAGCAAACTAGCGAGCTGGACGATGCTGGGTTGAGGAGACCCCTCCGGCATATGGCGGCACTGAGGATTGGTACGTGACAGCTCTGCCAAGAACATACAGGCACTAGCAGTCAAATTAAGGAGTTGTACACCCCAAGACTCAACATTCCTTGCTGCTATGGTTTGAATGCACCCCCCAAAGTTCATGTGTTGGAAACTTAATCCCCCGTGCAACAGCGTTGGCGGGTGGAGCCTAAGAAGAGGTGATTAGATCATGAGGCCTCCGCCCTCGTGAATGGATTAAGGAAGTTCTCTTGGGAGTAGGTTAGATGTAGCAGGGGTGAGCTTGTTATAACAAGTGAGTTCATCCCCCTCTTGCTCTCTCTGACTCTCCTGCCCTTCCACCCCCTGCCGTGGCATGACACAGTAAGAAGGCCCTGACCAGACGTGGGCCCCCTCAGCCTTGGACTCCCCAGCCTCCACAACCATAAGAAATTTCGTTTCTTTATAATTACCCAGTCTGTGGTATTCTGTTACAGCAATACAAAATGGACTGAGACACTTGCCCAGCTGGATGTCTCAAGGAAATCCTCCCACTCATCCGTAAGGAGAGGAAGCTATCACACTGCGGCTGTGGGTTTAGAGTGCATTGCTGATAAAATGGAAAGGAAATTGTGAAAGATGAAAAGAGCAGAGTATTCTACGCAGCAGTTAGAAGCAACAGATGAGATGGACACAGAGCAACACGGACAGATCTTTAAAATGTAATCCTTTGTGAAAAGTAAACATGAGACCTACAATACTATGTAAATGAAAAACGTATGCTCACAAGACAATACACATTAGATAAGAATGCATACAAACAGAAAGGCGTATACATTAAACCATTTTAAAATGGCTGTCTGTGGGGGAGGTAATGGAAGTGAGGTCTCGGGATAAAGAGGAATAAGTAGGTAAAAAAGAGAGGGGCGGTGCCTGGGCTGATGATGGTCATGTGTAATGAGCTGAGGTGTATCACTAACTCCTGCCTTCACCCCTGAGCTCCAACAGCAGGGAGGGAGGAGGAAGGAAAAGGGGGGCAGAGGGAAGGAAAAAGGAATAAAGAAGAGAGAGGAGGGAAGAAAAGAACAGCAGCTTCAGAGGGCAAAATGGCAAGTGAGAGAGAATACAACAAAATCATCAAGACTAGACATTTAGAGCAGGGTGATCTTGAGCTCGTAGGTCCCCCAGGAATCCGAAGAAACCCTGAGGAGGACCGTGAACTTCCGGCATTATGTGGGCCGGGGACTTGAGTCATTTTATATAAATATTTAAGAAAAGTTACTTATGACGAGACCTGTTAACAAAAAAACAAGAAACAAACAAAAATCCCAAACCAACCAACCAACCAACCAACCAAACCAAACCAAACAAACAAAAGCAAAAAAGAAAAGAGTGGCCCCAAAGAGTTGGAGGATTTGGGGACAGCTGTCTGATATAAGTAAATAAGAAAACATCTGTCATAAAAAGATGCTATCTTTCCTCTGGTGGCAATTTCTTCAGGAGCTGCCTTGGTTTTGAGGGAAAATGAAAGGAAAAGGAGAAAGGTATTCGGCAAAGGTGAAATGTGCAGGGAAGGGCTAACGTGGGTGATGTTTTGGTCAGCAGGCTGTGCACGGGGTGTGTGTGAATAGAAGTTTGTCACACTGAAGAAAGGTCTCTATGCCTAAACTGTGCTAAGGCTGGGTTATTCCTAACACACAGTCATACCGTGCTCAGGAAATAGTAAACATTAAAATAGAAGACAATAAAACCTTAGTTTTGTTTCAATTTTTCAATATCCCAAGATGTTAATAAAATTTTTACCTTGAGTCGCAGGTGCAAAGCCTGAAAAAAAAAAACAAGACCAAACATTTACCACAGCAAAGGATAATTTTTAACTGAGAAAAAATATATACCATATCAATATATTAATACTATATATATATATCATAAAACCATAGCACCTTATTTTTGTTTTCAATTCTGTAATACAAATTTTCTATTATAAAAATAGGTGGCATGCCCCTGTAATCCCAGTTACTTGGGAGGCTGAGGCAGGAGGATCGCTTGAGCCCAGGAGTTCAAAGCCAGCCTGAGCAATACAGTAAAATTCCCATCTCAAAAAATTAGATTTACGTTGTATTGCAGTATGCCTGGCTCCTAAAAACAAAACAAAAAACTGACTATAGCAAAGAGATTATTTTCATTTAAATAAAATATACAAACATCATTAATATTTCAGAAATGGTGTAACAACTTAAATTAATAGTTACAAAAAGATAAAAGGAAACCACGGTATGCCATCTTACTTTGATTTCGCTTGAACTCAGGAGTTCGAGACAAGCTCTGAGCAAGAGCAAGATCCCATCTCTACTAAAAATAGAAAAATTAGCCGGGCATGGTGGCGTGCACCTGTAGTCCCAGCTACTTGGGAGGCTGAGGCAAGAGGATCGCTTGAGCCCAGGTCTTTGAGGTTGCTGTGAGCTAGGCAGACACCACTGCACTCTAGCCAGGGTGACATCTGTCTCAGAAAAAAAAAAGGAAAGACATGGCAAAACTCATCAAGAGCTATTGCCTAAAATATAAACCTTCCTTCTAATCAAGTCTTTTCTATTTTTTTATTTTATTTATTTATTTTTTCTAGGATAGAGTCTCACTCTGTTGCCCTGAGTAGAGTGCCAGTTGGCTGGTCTCCAACTCCTGAGCTCAAGTGATCCTCCCACCTCAGCCTCCCAGAGTGCTAGTATTACAGGTCCGGCCTAATCAAGTCTTGTAAACGCAGAATAAGGAACATCTGATAGGCAAATGATCTAGTTTCTATAAAGAAAAAATAAACAGCATGAAAAAAAACTGGGGTAGGGAGGTGGGGGAGGTAAATCTTAAAGAATAAAAGAGACTTTAAAAACTTAATAACCAAACACAACATTCAGATTATTTTAGATCCTGATTTGAACGTATTAACTCAAAAAAGACATTTTGGGGATAGTTGGGGAAATTTGAACGTGGTGTTATTAAATGATATTGGGGAATTATTTTTATTTTAGGTATACTAATGGGAGAGTGGATTTTATATATAGTGTTTTTTTATCATTAGACATGTGTATGGGTGAAGTAACATCTGAAATTTGCTTTAAAACACTCCAACAAACACACAAACAAACAAAGCTGGAAGGGAGAAGAACAAGACTGGTGGGTACATAGGGGTTCGTTCTAATAGTCTGGTTTTTTGTGTGTATATGACAACTTCTTTTAACAAAAAGTCCTGAAATAAGTAGATATTTAGTAAATAAAAATAGGAAGAGATAAAGATTGCATAGTTTTTCAAATGCCCACTCAGTAGTATTCTTACTGCTATAGCCACCTGTGGTCCCTTAAGCTTGCACTCTACCTAAAGGAAAGCTTCAGAATCCTTGAGTTCAAAAATGGAAAAACGTCACCCCAAACGTTAAATTACCTTCGCAGTTAACTTCATCGTCTCCTGTTATGCAGTCCACCTCGCCGTTGCATTTGTATTGGCTTGGAATACAAACACCCGATTTACACAGGAAACTGTCGCCTCGGCAACCTGTGCACACATAAGTAGGAGAGGTTTTTTCCATTTCTTAAAATTGAATGAGGTGCAATCTGAAATTCAATGGCAGAGTTGATTTTGCTTTTTTCCTCAGGAAAATGGATTTGGGGGCTCTCAAGCCTGGATTCACATCTACCTTTACAGCACAGCTCATCACTTTGGTCTCCACAGTCATTGACACCATCGCAGGCCTTCGTCTGAGAAATGTATTTCCCATTTACACACTGAAAGGACTCATCTGTTGGTAATTCTGTAAAGCAGGAATTAACCTTATGAAATTTATTTATGCAGTTGTGGCACGACATCCTTATCACATTTTTGGGATAATGGAATCATTAAGATAAAGTGAGACTTCAAAAAAATGATATAAAATGAATTGGTAGTGTCAACATAGTATATGTGATTAACAAGGAAAATAAATGCCCCAAAGCTGGCCTATGGAGGGCCTGTCATTTTCATCTCTGAAAATCAGTTTCGATCGCGGAAATCTGAGGGGGCGGATCTGGAATGAGGAATTCTTGCTGGCCTTGGCAAACGCCGGCTCTCACCCATTCCTTTCATGCCACCACACTAAGCCCCACACCCACTTCCCAGATGGTATATTTTTTTTTCTTAGCACTGAAAAGAGACGGCTATGGCTTTGGTCTTTGAAACCATACATGTGGCTAAAATATTCCAATGTCAGGACGGAGGGGGAAAGTGGCAATGACTACCAGGAAACTTAGCCACTGATGTGATCACTTAAAGGTTTTAAAGAAATGTATTCTATATGTGCTGGAACTCTAAAAGGAGACACTGAGGTTTCTTCTCATGCTTGATTGGCTTGTGTTTGCCATAATAACTTTAATCTGGATGTTCAAACAAAGCAAAGCGGAGTCGGGCAACTTTGCTTCCTCTGTAGGAACCTGGGTAGAAGAATATTTGAATGGCAAAAAGATAAAATAGGGGAAAAGCACCAATTTAGGCTCTAAAGCCCCAAACATGACAGAGTCCATATCACGGCCTCTGTGACTGGAACCTGGGTATCAGTCGTTTGCTTACTCTGGGGCTTGGTGTGAGATAACTAACCTCGAAGGAAGGGAAAGTGACGGGCAAGTTCTCCACCAACCTGCGTTCTCTGTGTAACACACCACACCTGCTAACCCCTGGTAGCCCTTAGCTCTTCTCTTGGTAAAGGTACATTCAGCCAAACTGGTCTCGTATCCCCGACAGTGCACATGCAGACATTCAGTGGAATTTAAATAAGTTTCTTCAGGAAAAGTAAACCTTCTTTGAATATCAAGGGCACCTCTGGAAATAGAATAAATGAAACGTGATGGTAGAATAATTAGGACTTTGCATGTCCAACCTTACTGTAGCGGGTAAGGGACTAGAGCAATTTCCTCTCGTTCTCTACACGTGAGTTACAGACTGGGCGACATACGTAAATTCTCTGAGCCTCAATATCTTCACCTATAAAAAGGAATATAACTACCTCACTGGGTTTTGTAAAGATTAACTAAAATAATCAATTTAAACTAGACAGGGTTCACAATGGCAAACATTCAGCAAATATTGTTTTCCTCTTCCTTGTTTTTTATTAAGGAGGGAGACTTCTCTCTCACTCCTGATGCTTCCTTCCGACCTGGGGTGTGTCATTCCTGGCCTCTCTACAGCCCTTAGATGCTTTTCTCTCCAGGAAAGGGACTGGACCACTTTGGTCAGAGGATTTTGTAAATAATATAAATCAGGCCCGGTGAGCTCAGATTTTCCATCTTTCCCTTTTGGGAGTCTCTCTGCCTGCCCCGTGATGGAAGGTTTATCTGGCTGGTGCCACCATTGCCTAAGAATTGGGAGGTTATGTTAGCTTAATTCTAGTAGGTCTGTTTTGCTTTTACACTTAGGTGCATCCTCAGTTCAGCCTTGGCAGTATTAAGGTGATATTTTGGCATCCGTATGCCATGGCTTGGACTTCTCAATTTGTTCAGAATCTGTGTGGAGAGGGGGCTGCCTCAGTGAGGCTTCGTCCTAGAGATGACGGCCTACAGTGAACGGCTCTTCCAGGACAGTCAGTTGCTCCTTGCTTGTCTTTAGAAGCAAATGGGGACAACAGGTTAAAAATAAAAAGTGGAGCAAAGATGCATTGGGTAAATGGAAACAAAAATTAAACAGTAATGGCAATATAAATATCAGACTAATTAGAACAAAAGGCAAAAAGAGAACAAAAAGGAGGGTGTTTGTAATTATTTCAGATCCATAATGAAAATAAAGTAGCCATGAAGCTGTGCGATGAGAACAAGCAAGAGCCATTGGGGACAATCTGCTAGGGAAGTAATCTGAAAAACCTCTCAATTAAAAAATACTATGTAAAATATAATGAATGTCTTCAAATGAGCTCTGAAGGAAGTAAGGGAAATTCACACTGGCTAAAATCAGAGGAGTCTGTTTATGAGCTTATGTAA
>NW_012150396.1:4158864-4165312 GCF_000956105.1 Propithecus coquereli | reverse complement strand
GCTCCAGCTACTTTCACATATGAACATTTTCGTGTCTTGGTCTACGAGTTTTACTTCAACA
The DNA here is from genome assembly GCF_000956105.1 of Propithecus coquereli. Taxonomy (NCBI): domain Eukaryota; kingdom Metazoa; phylum Chordata; class Mammalia; order Primates; family Indriidae; genus Propithecus; species Propithecus coquereli. Next base: position 4,165,251 of record NW_012150396.1, on the reverse strand, counting down.
ATTCCCTCTGAGTTTGTATTTCCATACAAGGAAACACTGAATTTTCCTAAAATAAAAAACCAAAAGAATGAGTGTTATTTTGGCATTTACTTTTTTCCCTCTTAATTAAAAAGCCTTTAAAATAATAAAATACATCATTTCAAATTCCCTTTGAGTACCACCAAGACTTTAAGAAATAATAGTGAGCAGTTCCTTTACGACCGCTCACTGTGTGTCAGTGGCGTGCTTCCAGTTGCACAGAAGATCATTACACCCTCACATCACCCTCCGGAGACTAAGACTATGTTTATCCCCATTGTCACATGGGAGGAACCTAAATCTAGCAGAAGTCAAGTTACCGGCCCAAGTGAAGAAGCCAGGAATTGGAACCTCCTCAAACCGATCTCACTCCAAAGTCCAAGTTCTTAAAAGTAAGCTAAACAATTAATGAAAATATAGAGGGTTTATGTATTCTTGTACATTTAAGGCATTTAGTGCCTCAGGAGAAGAAAAGTCTGATGCTGACTAAATAACCTCCACTCCTGCCTTCTTCCTCCCCAATAGATAACAGAAGTGGGCTCAGACAGGGAGCCTTTTCCCTCCTTTTCCACAGTACCTCGACATCTTAACTCAGCATCTCAAAAATACATAGGCTACTGTGAGCTGTATGTAACAGTGTCTTTACAAAGAATGTTCTCAGCATTCCTGAGGCCATGAGTGTCTGTGATCACTTGATACCAGAAGACAATGGGCCTGAGTTTTGCTGTCATAGCTCCCATTTTAGGAGTACTTTCTGTTTGCCAAGCACTGTGAGAGGAGCTTTTCATATATCATTCTGTTTAATTTTCACAAGACGCTTACAACTTAGAAAGTTCTATCATTCACATTTTACAGATGAGGGAACTGGGTCTCGAGAGGTGGCACAGCTTGTCAGTGGCCGAGGTGGGGTTTGAGACTAATCTGACGGACAGTGAGATCCCTGATCTTAACACTCCGCTAACCCCAATGCTAAGGCCCAGCCTCCTCCTTACATTCGGCACCCGCATGGAGTGTGGACAGTCTCTCTGGTCTGCGGTGCCAAGAGTGCTGGGTTGGAGTACGTTCTAGGTTAGCAGCGGCTCGAGCCTGGTTGGATAATCAGGCCAGCAGGGTCAGGGCCTGGGGAGAGGGATGCTGGAAGAAATTGTTGGGGCTGGAGGTCCAAAAGGGAGCCTGAGGCCTAACCAGCCTACATTTCAGGTAAAGACTTCTTGGCTGGGTTCTGAACCAACTCAGTGTCCTGGAATAATCCTTTTAACCGAGTAGTAGTGAGGGTGGCCCAATCCTAAGGCTGGGCTGTAGAGAATGGCACAGGCCCCGAGGGGAACGACTGGACTCAGGGCTGGCTGGGTTCTGGTGACCCCTGATTTCTTTGGTTATTACTCCAATTACTATTGAGGGTCTAGAGAAGAATTCTGAGTTGTCATCGTAATATTTCACGGGAAAAGTATTTTCTAATAGAAAGTATGGCATACGGTTGCCCTCTTATATCACGGAATGACTTGAAAACCAGGCTTTTCCTACCTTCAGCTTTGCATATCCCATTGTTTAAGAACTTCGTCCCTGGATGAAGACATTCCAAGCTCTTCAGCTGACAGTATGTCGGGTAGCTCCTCCCGTTAGTTGCACACACCGCGGTGCCATTCTTCGGGCACTGATACGGGAGTTTACACACGCAAGTCCCTTCGACGCACTTCTGCCATGGCTGGCAGAAGACCTTATTGCAGGAGAGGTGTGTGTATTTTTTCGCTAAGCACTTTGCCTCCACCAGATCCTCCTCTTGAGAGGTGTCTGATGTTAAAGTGGGCTGTAAAACGCAAAATAAACATTCATGTAGCAACAAACTAAAGTGTCCTGTTCGAAGATGAATAAATGAAGGAAAAGAGCAAAACAGACAGGTGTGGGTGGTGTGGTCTGGTGGCTTTAAGAATTAGAAAAAGCTGGCTTCTAGTCCCAGTTCGGGCACTTACACTTATATGGCCTGGGGCAAGTGACCCTCCTGAAATGTGAATTTCCTCATCTGCCAAATGGGGCTACTAGCTCTTATTTTGCAAGGTTATTGTAAGCATTGGAAATAACAGGTGTGTAATGGCTGGCAGGTACCAGACATGAAATTAGTGGGAGCTCTTATCCTAAGGCCAGCGTAGATTTTGGCCTTTGAAGAAATCAACTAATCTCAGCAGTCGTGTTAAGGAGTAACACACTTGGTGCTGAATGTCGTCTCATGGAATGAATTGATATGTGAAATTTATTAATTCTACTATTAAATGCAGAACCATTTATTAAACTCCTCCTGCACACAAAATCCTGCTAAGGTGAACATGACATGGCACGCTGAGCGGGACGGCGCAGAACATATTTAGGGCACGGTGAGCAGCCCCGACACTCGAGTGTACAGCACTGAGTGTGCTTCCAGTGGGTGGCCACTGGCCAGGAAGCTGGGGAGGAAGAGGCAGCAAGAGAAGAGTGTGAGAAAGGTTTGGGAAGCAAAAGCACTAGGGTTCCCCAGTGTAATCTGTGTAGGGGTTGAGGGTGGTCCTAGGTTTTGAGGCCGAGGGAATGTAAGGCTGTATAGTGCCATTAATCACAATAGACATTAAGGTAAGGCAGAGCCTTGTTAATTTGGTTTGGGACCTTTTGAGTCCGAGGTGCCTGAAGGACACACGTCTGGGATATTCTGTAGGGGAAATGTGTGTCTGAAGTTTAGAAGACAGATTATTAGCTTAGGTATCATTTAGAGTGAGAGCGTGAGCGTTATTCTGTGCTCAGGAATGCCCGAAGGCTAGGGGTAAAGGGATAAAAGTCTCTGCCCTGTGGAGTACACCAACCCAAAGAGACACAGGCAAGCATGACTGACAGTATCCCTGACAGACCTGGGCGGGGAACGCCCTTAGGACAGAGTTCTGGGCCCCTGAGCCTGACTAGGAGACTGGGGACCACTTCCAGGAGAAGCTGATGTCGGGGCTGAGTTCTGAGGGTGTGGAGGGGGAGGTGGCAGTGGGGAGGGACTCCAGGCTGGACTGTGCGTTGGACTCCAACAGTCAGTCGGAGGCTGGAGAACAGAGTGAGAAGGTGGCTGGGGATGAGGGAGCAGGTTCTGAGGGAGCCTCCGAGGGACTGTAAGTGGGAAAGCAGATTTGCATTTTAGGAAGATCCTTGTGGAAATCAGATCAGACAGGGGAGAGGCCATTTAGACCTGCAGGAATCCAGAGGATATATGGGGGCTAGGAACGGGCCAATTGAGCCAAAAATCAGTTTGTGGAAAGCCAGTGGTCTCTCCCTGTCCCCAGCTGCCCCCCTGGAAGATGGGCATCCTGTCCGCTAGTCTCTCGTCCCAGCAGTGAGACCCTTGTCCTTTCTAAGTGCTTTGCAGCTGCCGTAACAGAGACAAATGAACAGGCTTTAAATGCTGTTATGAAGACAAAAGTAAGCTAATTGCAACCATGTAAGATTTTGCAAATGCTGTAAAAGTCATTCTCTCCAATACGCTTTTCAGTAAACTTTAAAAATAGCCATAGAGATACAACCAGCAAGATGGCGGATAAGAAAAACTGCCAGCCAGAGTGTCAGATTTTAGATGAAAGTGAAAAAAACAAAAGGCAGACAAACATAGATCAGAGAAGGGTTGGAAGGAAGGGTGCCCTGAAACTACAGGAGACTCCACGGGAAGAAGTTGCAGAGCAGAACTGGAAGGAGAAAGGCATCGGCAGGGTCTAAACCCTGAGAGGCATGGAGACCAGCGACAAGGTTAGGTGGATCAGTTAACCTTCCCGTCCCTTGCATCTCAGACTGCTGGTGGGCTCCTGAGCTCCTGGAGAGACCTGCCAACACCAGCCCAGAGACAGCTGCTGCCAGTGAGCAGTGAGGGCACCAGGCTCCCAGCTCCTTGGGGCACCACCCGCCCCACAGACCCCAGCCCAACGGCAGGCGCCATATTTCTTCATTCTCCTCTCCCGTTCCCCTTCCCCACCCATGACTGCCGAGAGAGACAATTTAGCCACCACTTGGAGGCATCGCAGGAAGGGGACCTTTCCTTTGGGGGGCCTGCAGCAGACTGAGGGGTACTCGGACTGTGAACTTCCTATCCACCAGCCTTCCCAGGTGCTGCTGCACAGCAGGGCAAATCCCAAGGTGGAGAGACATTGATCCAGCTTGGGCACCCCGTGGGTGACTTGAGACCAGCACTCTTCTCCCTGGCAGGGTCAGGGATTGATCTCTGGGCTGGGGGACAGGTCTGTAGGCCAGATCCCGTGCACCCAGGTCTCGATCGCATTGCTCCGGGGCATAGAAGGGATATTTGTGAACCACTCTACTGAGGTATGTGTGCCTTCAGGGGCAGATCAGAGTGGGTCCTAGCTGCACCGTGCTCAAGGGGCAACCCTCCTCCCACAGAAGGGCCGTGCGCCCAGCTTAGGCTGTAATCCTGGCCCACATCACAGTCAGGGGAGATCCACTAGCTTGAGGTCCTGCCTGGCGGCAGAGGCCTGGGAGAAGCTGCGGAATAGGAGAGGATGGAAAGAAGCGAGGCCTGCTCCAGACTGCAGGTCTCAGACAGCCTCACCTCCATACGCAGACTTTTTGGCTGAATGGGGCCATTTCAGCCCCTCCCTGACAGCTTTGCCTAGAAGCAGAGAACAGACCTTTGACATCTGCTAACAGCATTTGTAGAGTTTGAGGGCAGGATCACCCAACCCAGCCCACCCAGCCTCACTCTCCCACCTTCCCCCACTGAGGTGGAGAATAAGGACACACCTGGAATTCCCAGGGCCCCACCCACCACCTGGGGCACTAGAGTGCCTCTCCAGAGGAATGAGAGCTGGTAACATGACCCAAAAACAACACTACAGCTTGCTCCTCCCAGCAAGCGCCATCTGCTGACAGGGAGGTCAATTTGCACACCCTTTTGCTGCATCATACAGGGTGTGGTCGAATTTCACCCACAAACACCACCTACTGGCTCAGAATCTATACTTGGTGTGTTATTACCTAAACAAAAATCTAAAGGTTAAGAAGCAACAGCTGCTCCAGATGGGAAGGAATTAGTGAAAGAACTCTGGAAGTATGAAGAATCAAATGGAAAGCACACCCTCAAAGGGGAATACCAGCTTTCTAGCAATGGATGTCGACCAAATTCAGAGCACTAAAATACAGAAGAAGAATTTCAAACATGGATTGTAAGAAAACTCAATGATATGCAAGAGAAAATGGATACCCAACACAAAGAAGCCACACACACAAAAAATCCAGGACTTGGAAGAAAGATTCACTGAAGAAATTGAAATATTAAAGAAAAATCAAACAGAACTTCTGGAAATGAAGAATTTATTCAAGGAATTACAAAACACAGGAGAAAGCCTCAAGAATAGGGTAGATCAAACAGAAGAAAGAATCTCAGGGATTGACGATAACACCTTTCAATTAAATAAGTTAGTTGAAGAGATAGAGCAGAGAAATAAGAGAAGAGAGCAAAGCCTACAAGAAATGTGGGATTATGTGAAGAGGCCTAACGTGAGAATCACAGGCATCCCTGAGAGTGAAGAAAATACACAAGGGTGGATAAGCTATTTGAGGATATAACAGAGGAAAATTTCCCAAGCCTTGCTAAAAATCTAGGTATCTAGGTACAAGAAGCTCAAAGGGTTCCTGGCTGATTCATCACAAACAGGAAGACACCACGACACACAGTCATCAGATTGGCCAAAATAAACATGAAAGAGGCCCTCCTATGATCTGTAAGGTAAAAGAAGCAGGTAACCTACAAAGGAAAACCCATCTGACTAACTGCAGACTTCTCAACTGCAACTTACAACCCATAAAAGACTGGGGCCCCATTCTCACTCTTCTCAAATAGAATAATAGAATAGGGTCCTATAACGAGCCCCTTCATTTAGATAGTTTACAATGTTTTGCTATCTTAACAATGCTGTAATGAATCATCATTTCCCACATATGCTAAGTATATCTGTCAATTACTTATCTGGAAGTGAAATTGCTGAATCAAAGAAATGAGCAATTTTCATACTGAAAGATATTGCCTATGTGAGAATGCCTAGTGTCCAAACCCTTGACCACAGAGTACATATCTTATTAACTTTTTTATCTTCACTAATTTGATAGGTAAAAATGTTACCAGAGTATACTTTTACTTGCATTTTTTCCCTCAGTGAAGTTGAGTATCTTTCAATTTGGTCAATGCTCAAATTTTAAATGATTTTTATTTTTTTCTCCACATACTAACCATATCTTTTACTTTTAATCTGATGTAAATTGGATTTTTCTTATTTTTGTAGGAACTTTTTATATGTTTAATATTAAAGAAACCAGCACTTTGTCTGGAATATGAGTTGCAAAAATTGTTTGTCTATTGAT
>NW_012150396.1:4149926-4158318 GCF_000956105.1 Propithecus coquereli | reverse complement strand
CAAATAGCCATTAGAATGACAAAATTGAATAACTCAATTTTGTTCCTTCATCCTCACAATCATTGTGACAACATTTTAAATTTTGGAAGTGGAAAATTCAGGAAAATGTAATACCACAGGGGTGAAGAAAGGAACTGTACCACCTAAAGTGAACTTGAACAATTCCAATGCATAACATATGTGAGTCCACCTATGTTAAGTCTAATCTGACAGTTGACCAAATTCACTTCCAATTATAATACAATGTCTATTAAAGGATAAGTAAAAAAAAAAAAAGTGCTCATGTGAAGTTTACATTTGTATTTTAAAAAATCAACAGCAGACCCAGCAACTGTTAATTGTGCTATTCAATACAATAGCCATTAACAAAATGTGACTATTAAAATCAAAATTAATTAAAATTAAATGGGAATTGTTTCCAGCCAAGATAGAGTAATAGGGACCAAATTTACCCTCCAGCCTAAAACAACCAAGAAATGGACTAAATAACAGAAAACAATGGTTTTTAAGACACTGGACACCAGGCAAGGAAGGGTAGTAATCCCTGAGAGTTGAGAAAGAAATGAGGTGAGCCCTGCATTTGTTCTATTTTATTGCCTTGAGAGAGTTTTCAGGCCGGAGTATAGAGAGGGGAAACTTGGGCTGAGCCCAAGAGACTCCTTGAGTTTAGGAGAAAGAGCTGAGAGTCTATGGAGATGAAAGCAGCTGTACTTTGCTGATAAAGAACTGGAAAGAAGAGAGTTCTCAGAGAACTCTGGAGCTCTATAGAAGGTCCCCTTTGAGTATTTAGCTGAGTATTCATCAGCACCTACGAGTGAAAAAACTGGGAGAGGCTAGGGAAAGAACCACTGAAAAGAATTTGAGGTAGCAATGGCCATGCTCAAACAGCTTGTTCTCACTACTCAAACTAGGAAACTTACCATTCTTGAGACATTGGGTGGAGTGTACAGAAGGATCTTGCCCTAATAGTGTGGAATAATTAGTCCTAGATTGAGTACTGTTCTGATCCTACCTAGCAAAGCTTAAGAGCAAGACCTGAAATCGGTTTTTAAGTGACTAAACTGCATCCCAGAACGAAGCTCAATATTTGCAGGAATAAAAAAAAGATCCATCATCCAACAAGATAAAATTCATAACATTTGGCATTTAATAAAAATAATAGGGACGCAAAGAAGCCAGAAAATATGACTCATAATGAGGAGAAATATCAATCAATTGAAACTGGCCCCAGGGACCGTTTTCATGGAAGATAATTTTTCCATGGATTGGGGGAGGGTGTGTGGTGAGAGGATGGTTGCAGGATAACTCGAGGGCATTACATTTATTGTGCACTTTATTTCTATTATTATTACACGGTAATATAAAATGAAATAATTATACAACTCACCATAGGTTGGGGATCCCTGTCTTAAGTCAAACACTTTTTGACTTAAGGTCTATTTTTTCTGGTATTAGTATAGCCCATCCCAGCTCTCTTTTGGTTACTATTTGCACGTATCTTTTCCAGCCTTTGTTTCTTTGTATCTAAAGGGAGTCTCTTGGATCATGTTGGGTCATGTTCTTTAAAAACTGATTCTGCCAATCTCTGCCTTTTGATCTTAATCTACTTCCATTTAAAGTAATTGCTGATAAGGATTTACCTCTGCCATTTTGCTATTTGTTTACTGTATCTCTCGTGCCTTTTTTGTTCCTCATTTTCTCTATTACTGCCTTCTTTTGTGTAGCTGATTTTTTCATAGTGAACCATTTTGATTCCCTTCTCATTTCCTTTTGTGTATATATTTCAGATATTTTCTTTGTGGGTACCACGGAGATTACAATTACTATCTTAAATTTATGGCGATCTAGACTGAATTGATAACAACTTGGCTTCAAGAGCATACAAAACTCTGCTCCTATACAGTGCCGTCTCCTCCCGTATGTTATTGTTGCCACACATTACATCTTTACACATTATGTGAGCATTGACATAGATTTAAAATAATTTTTATACAGTTGTCTTTTAAATCATGTAGTAAAGAGTTACAAACAAAAATTATATTGGCTTTTATATTTACCTATGGAGTTCATTGTTTCTTTATATGGTCTTGAGTTACCGTCTAGCCTCCTTTCATCTCAGCATAAAGGGTTCTCTGGCTTGTCGTGCATTTCCTGTAGGTCAGGTCTACTAGCATCTAATTCCCTCAGCTTTCATTTATCTGCGATTTTCTTCATCTTTCCTTCATTTTTGAAGGATAGTTTTTCTAGATAAACAATTCTTGGCTGATAGTTATTTTATTTTCAGTAATTAAAAAATATCATTCCACTTTCTTCTGGTCTCCATGGTTTCTGATGCAAAAAAATTGCTGCTAATCTTATTAAGGATCCCATGACCATGATTAGTTACTTTTCTCCCGCTGTTTTTTTTTTCTTTTTTTGAGACACAGTTTCCCTCTGTCGCCCGAGCTAGAGTACTGTGGTATCAGCCTAGCTGATAGCAATCTCAAACTCCTGGGCTCAAGCGATCCTCCTGCCTCAGCCTCCCAAGGAGCTGGGACTACAGGCATGCACCACCATACCTGGATAATTTTTTCCATTTTTAGTAGAGATGGGGTCTTGCTCTTGCTCAGGCTGGTCTCGAACTCCTGATCTTGAGCGATCCTCTTGCCTTGGCCTCCCAGAGTGCCAGGGTTACAGGCATGAGCCACTATGCCCAGCCTTATCTTGCTGTTTTTAAGATTCTCTTTTTGTTCTTGGTTTTAAGAATTTGATTATAATGTGTCTTGTGTAGACCTTTTTGTGTTTATCTTTCTTAGGATTCATTGAGCCCTTGAATGTGTAGAGTCATGTATTTTACCAAATTTGGGAAGTTTTCGGACATTATTTCTTCAAATATTGTCTGTGCTTTTCTCTCACTCCTCTTTCTGGGATGCCCATTATGCATACGTTAGTATGCTAGACAGTGTCCCATAGGCTTTATTCATTTTTTTTGTCATTCTTTCCTTCTGCTCCTCAGACTAGATAACTTAATTGACTGATCTTGCTTGTTGACTTTTCTGCCTATTTAAATCTTCTATTGAAATCCCTCAATGAATTTTTCATTTTAGTTATTGCATTACACTTTCAACTCCAGAATTTTTTTCTGGTTACTTTTTATAATTTCTATTTCTTTACTGGTATTCTATATTTGTTGATACATCATTCTTTCAATTTTCTTTAGTTCTGAGCATATTTAAGACAGTTGGAGAGAGTGACAACTGCGGTATGGCAGAACAGGGTCTCCCAGCCCTTGTCTCCCCAACAAAAACATCAATTTAACAATCATGTATAAAAACAATTGTGTATAAAAATACCTGATGAGAGTTCCAGGATCCAGGTGAGAGCTTATGGCACCCCAGGGGAACAAAGATAGGAGAAAAGACACATTGAAAAGGGTAAGAAAAAAGTTTCACTTTGTGTCACTCTTTCCCCAACAGAGCATGGCACGATGTTGAGAGAGATCCCTTTGGCTCATGAATTCTCCTGGAGGAAAGAGGGCAAGCCTGGCCCTGGACCCTGGCACCAGGCCTGCAATCCAGAATTATAGGTCCAGCTCCTACTTGGTGCATCATCTCTTCCTGACCTTTCTGCATGAAGTGATTTGTACTCTCATTTTAAAGTCCTTTGCCACAAGAAATTTGTATCATTTTTGGCAATTCAATGTATACTGTCTTGTAACATTCCCTTCCTTTGTGTTTTCAAGTGTTATTTTAAATCTTGCATATTATTTCCACATTGGCATATTTACGTCTCCTTTCTACAACTATACAGTGCACTAAAAGGCTACTGAAGGAAGAGATCAGTCTTACTACTTTCCTAACACTGTACCTTAGACACAGAAAACGCTTGGGAAATGTTTATTGATTTATTGTAATTACAGTAAATCATAGCCTTGTATTAGTAAAATTCTTGTTCCATGTTTATGCCTAGTTCGATGTCTATGCACATATAAACACATAAAAAATTATATTCTTAAAACTCTTTTATCAAGATATTAACATACTTGTTACTGACTATATAGTGGCATTGTTGGTAACTGACCTGTGTAATGTTTAAGTCAACATTATAAGATTTTTATAATCTTTAAAATATCTACCTAAAATAATCTGCATAAAGATTGAATTACTTACCTTGCAAAAACTTAAGTAGAAGCACAAAAGTAACAGAAAAACACGAACAAGCTTCATGTTGGAGGTGTTCAGGGTCTGTGTCTCTGCTGAGAACCTTCTTCCGCTCCAGATGCTCTTTTGAAATTTAATTTTTAACCTCTGAAAAAATATTTCAAAAGAGCAAGCCTCCTAAAGAGCTTTGTACTTTTGAACTCTTAAAGAATCTGGCTAAAATCCAAAGAGTTTTACCGTAACTGAAACCAAAAAATGGCCTTCCCAGTAAATAGCTGAGGGCGGTAACCAATAGGAACTGTGTTTCCTCCAGAAGAGACTGATTTCCCCAACTTTCTGAGGAACAATGCCTCAACTCTGTTTTTCAGGGAAGACAGAAATTACACTGGAAGCAAATTTCTTGTTTTTTTTTTTGTAAAATATCTTTTTTCCCTTAAAGTTGAAGACTACGAGACAGTAAGAATAAAAGTATATCATAGTGAAGGCTATGCTAAATACATTAAAAACTCTCAAAAAAATAGCTCCTTTACCATGCATTGGTTGTACAGTGATCAAGTTGTATTTTCTGAGCACAGAAAACTTTGCAAAGCAAGTATTCTTGTTCTAGTACCAAGTAGGTACTTGCAGATTCATTTGTATTTATGAAATAAGTTTGTGAGAGCAGAAATGCTGACACAGTTTGGATTCTCCAGAAGCAGACTTGAGACAGACTTTGCGGGGCAAGGTGTTTATTAGGGATCAACACCGGTGAAAGCAAGGCAGGGAAAATGAGGGTGAGCAGAGGGAGAAGTCAAACTGTGATTCAGCTTCCACAAAGCCTTGGATTGCCCATGGGCAGCTCAAGGAGTGTGACCTGTCACACTCCTGGCCCAGCAGAAATGGCCGGGCCATCACAACCTGTCTTGCTCAGTCACCCAATATGGGTTGCCCAGGAAGGGCATGCCCTTAGGTGAGGCTGTTCTCTGTAGCTGAGGCAGACCCTAAGGGATCTAACAATTATTTGCTATCTGGAGGTGGTGTCCTCTGACCAAACTCTTCTTGGCCAAGTAGCAAGACCTTCCTCATGAGGGATCTGGGAAACTCATTTCTGTGTCCTTCAGAGTTCATTACTTGCACCACTGAGATCTATTTTCCATGTATACTCCAAGACTGGCTCCTTCAAAATTTCAGTGGGCCTCTCTTCTTGAGAGAAAACAGAAGAGGGCGTTAGTGGGAAAGACTGCAGCCCATACCCTTACAGTTGATCTTGGGGTTGTAGCTGATACTCAGCCACTGCCCCGCTCTATCCATTCTGGATTCCATTCACCTGAGCTCCCACCTCTGTTGGCCTCAGGGGCTTACCTGATGGCATGACCCACAATCTCTTCCAAGAGTGGTCTGAGCCCCTGGTTACCATTTGCTTCTCAAGCCAAGTTGCTGCCTCTGTCCTTTTACTGTTAGAAGAGGCACCCCAGTAGGATGTGTGGGTTCCACACACATTCCTCTCTGCCTGCATTGTATTAATAACAGCAGCACTACTTCCTCTGACATCAGGGTCAATTACCCTCATCAAGACTGTGACTCCTTTCCTGCTGGTCCCTAGACACAGGGTCCTAATGTGCACCAGGCAGCAGACTAAAGCTTATAATTCAGTGGGATTATTGCTATGCTCCTGGCAAAAGTGTGGTCCTTTAGGGACCGAAACCACTAACCTTGCAGAGTCGACAGTTGTGGGGACAGAAAAAAAAAGCCCTTAGTTGGTAAATGGAAGTGATGTAAGTGTTGTCATTCCTGCCTCTATCCCTTGATTCCCAGACCCATGTGTTCTTCCAACTGGGGATAAAATGCTCTATGAAGGTCTTTGATTCAATGCACATACTGTTTCCTGGAGGCCAGCACCCCATTCTCACAGAGTATTGCCTTTGACTAGCACCTCGGCTCTGCACTTAGCAGCCTGTTCCAATGCTCTAGCAGGCCTCCAGCTTCTGAGTGGTATAGGAGGTGACGTGACTAGTGGATTGCACGGTCATAGGCCCGCTCCCACTTCTCCTTTGCTGTAGTGAGTAGCCTTGGCTGGCAGGATGTTACATGGGACCTTGCTGGAGGACCAAGCACTCCGTCTTCATCCGGATCATGGTGCTGAGGCCCTGCAGGCAGGAAAGGAACACCTATACCTTGACTATATGTCCATTCCTGAGAGAATGTACCACTGGCCCTTCAAAGATTGAAGGGACCAGAGGTAGTCAATTTGCCACCAAGTGGCTAGTTGGTCTCCTTCATGAATTATGCCATCTTGTGGGCACAGCATTGACAGCATTGGTCTTTACTGTCAGGATGGGCATTTGTTGATGGCAGTAGCGAGATAAGCCTCAGGTGTCCATGCTATTGTCTCACTGGTAGCCTCCATCTCTGCCACCACGGTCACTTCATTTTGGTGCCCATCTCACCTGCACTGGGGTGGCTGATGACTGAGACTCAGTCATTTTGGCTGAATCATTTTGTTGGGCCAAACTGGCTGAGTCATTTTGTTGGTTATTTAGTGCCTTTTCTCTGATGGATGCTCTCTGGTGTTAACATGTGATACAAAGATTTTTATACTTCATACCCACTCCTACACGTACATACACATTTCTATCTCAGACCTTCTTTGTTCTTGATCTTCAAATATTTTTCATGTCAGGGAAAAAAGATGGTCAGGTAATCACCATTGCCTGTGATTTCACAGATAGTCTAACCTTGGGCCACTTCTTTCCACGCAAACTGGATGACAAGGTGTACCACCTGAATCTCTGCCCACTGGGAGGACTTTCCCTCATCACTGTCTTTCAGAACCACTCCAGAGTGTGGCTGTAATGCAGCTGCTGTCTATTTTCAACATGTACCTACATAACAAGCCAGCTCATATGTAAATCAAATGCAAACTTTCCTGTCCTCCTTCAGCTGGTCATATCAGATTCTACATTGAGCCACAGGTATGAACTGACAGAGGGGCATGGGTACAACTGTTTGGATGATGGTGGCAGGGAGGGGGGTGTCTGGGCTACCTTGCTTTTGACCTTTGGCCCTGTTTGTGTTTGGTTCTGGATGTACCAAACATATCTCTACCTCACACTTTTGCTAAGCCTGCTTGACCTTATGTTTCCTGGGTCTGTTAGGACCCAGCTCATAATGGGCAGTTCTGGCCACATGGTGATGGAGCATCCCATGCTCCCTTATCCACACTTACCAGGAATCAGCAGTGCACAAGACTTTTCTCAAAAGGTGTATAATTCTCTGCTGCAGATGGCATGGCCTTGCTCCGGAACTCCAAGGCCCCTTACTGTGGTTCCCCCACTGGGTCTTCCTCAACACCACACAACGTATTTCCCCATCACTGACATTTCCAACACCACAGGGTGTGCTGGATCACTACAGAAGCCTTTTCTGCTTTGGCAGCTGGAGCAACATTCCTCAGTGTGGAATATTTGCCTCAGAGTCTGAAAAGCCTACTGGGTTCTGTGCTTCCTTCTTTGTTAAAGGAAGTGCAAGATGCAGTAATTTGTCTTTTATTTAGAAAGGATATTCTGGCAAATTCCTAAGCACTAGTTTCCTAAAAATTTTACTTATGTGTGAGGCTTTATTTCCCACCAACTGGAGCACACATGTCTTATCAAAGCATTCAGAATGCCAGCCACCTTTTGCTTATCTGCTCTGATCAAGGTAATGCCATCAATGCAAAACAATGTGATGTTTTATAGGAAGTCAGGATGACCCAGAGTTCTGCAGACTCTATTACGATAGAAGGCGAAAGATACGGCCTGGAGAAAACTTTAAGTATATAGTGTTGTCCATCCCATGTGAATATGAACTGTTTCTGATCTTCTTCTCTGATTAAAATACTTGGAGTGGTTTCAGTTTTCTTGAACAAATCCTTATTGATATACTTTATAATACTGCTAAAACTAGAATCAAGGTTCTTATGTGTAAAAGAAATTCCACTGGAACAAATATTAAACCCTGGGTAAGTGGTAGAATTTCTAAGCTTAGAAAGAAGAGAAAAAAACAAAATGAAAAGACATTTCTATAGCTAAATTACATTAAAATTTTATAACAAAAAAAGCACTGAAAAAATGAACTAAGCATACACTCAGGATATTATTTTTTCAAAACCAATAAAACAAAAGTGGTAGATTCTCTTCCCTTGGGGTGGGGAAAAAGTGATAGAAAATAATAAAGACATAATCAGTAATAAATAAACCAGAAAGTAAAAAGTCTTAGACTTGATAAATAGAACA
>NW_012150396.1:4143164-4147409 GCF_000956105.1 Propithecus coquereli | reverse complement strand
TACATTTGTCAAATCTGAATCTAAAATACATTTATAAAAGATTTATTTTAGATATAGGACTATTAGGCGCTCCCTCGAGAAACGTATACGTTAGTGTAGAAGACATACTGTAATTCCCAATATTTCCATAGCAAAGTTTACAGAGGTCTTTTAAAATCTCCTTTATTAACATTATACAATAACCCTTTGAAACAGTATCAATCTCCACTCTCATTCAAAGAAGAGGCGGTTGACTCTGTCAAATACCAAAGTAAAGTCTCAGAGGATTTGGGTGTAAAAGAGACAAACAAATTTAATAAATGAGAGGCCCCTACCTTCATTTGTGAGAGAAGTTTTGGAGGATTTAAGGAAAGCTGACGTCAGACACCAAGAGCTTAAGGAGAGCAGACAGGAGCTTCCAGCACAGACGGGTGCACAGCCTGTTGGTGCTCAAAACGTACTTGAGGAATAAATATCTGGTACAAAAGATAAAAAGATGGTTTGGCTTGCTATTAGGTAACACATTTTCGTTTTAAAAAAATCACGGGTGCGCACACAACACACACGTATTGCATTTCTTCCTTTAACGAGTGAAACCATAGGAGAAAAGGACAGGCACAGTTCAGCCCACAATGGTGCGTTCTTCAAAAGGTCGGGAAGAAATAAGGAACTCGAAAGAACGGAGAGAAACCTTTCCGTTGGCTGTCGGGGGTTCTGACGCCGCCAGATCCACCTTTGGGCAGAGGGCGGCTCAGAGCTCCTCAGAGATGTGGCCGCACAGTTGCCGGAGTTGGCAACCAAGTGATGAGCGAGGCTGGGGGCCATTTCACAGCCTGAGAAGCAAGAGCGCCGGTGCAGTCCGCGTCGCCTGCAGGAGCGGTCGCACCCTAAACAGTAACTGGCGCCAGCCTCTTACTGGCGGGGGCGGACCCCTTACGCCAGCTATCGCCCAGGGCAATATGGCGACATCACTTCCGGTAGTGTCAGGTTGTGAAAGGCGCCGCTATTGTACGTCACTTCCGCTGCCCAGCGCGGGACAGGGTGCTCGAACCGTCGTAAACCAGTGGTTACAGTTGCATGGTATTTATTGTTACTTTTCCAGGGCTGAAGACTGTTTTGGAAAAGTGACAGTGTCGCTAGTTCCGCCGGTGACTTCTTCTTCTTCTTCTTTTTCTTTTAAGCAAACTAGTTTATTCGAATTTCTGGTCTTCTTAAAAAAAAAAAAACAAAACTCTACGCCTGTACGGTGGCCGAGGAGGTTCGAGGCGGAAGTACCCGAGTGGGTGTGTGCAAAAAGCCAGAGCCAGAGGTGCACGTGGCGCCGGTGAGTAGCCAAAGCGGCGGGAGGATCTGAAAATGCTGGACGCTGAACCCAGCTGCGGGAGGGAGGGAGGACGGAGGAGAGTGCGGCGTGAAGACCTTCTTGACGTCTGCTCGGGGAGGAGGTACTAACGCAGGGGCAGCGAAGCTGGTGTGTGTTCGGTCGGCCGGCGCTCACAAGGCGTTGAGGAAGTAACACTTTTCACTTTCCAGGTTCATGACTGGCGGTCCGGCAGTGGGTGAGGTGGCCAGGCTGCTATCGTTGTCCCCTTTTATGGTGTTCTGACCGAGTCTCCAAGGGGTTGGCGGTGTACTCAGGGGCCACAGTGATCTGAAGCCACGGACCGTTTTTTTTCACCAGGTGGGAGAGAGGATGTCTTTTCGAGGTGGAGGTCGTGGAGGCTTTAATCGAGGTGGTGGAGGCGGAGGCTTCAACCGCGGCGGCAGCAGCAACAACCACTTCCGAGGTGGAGGCGGCGGCAGTTTCCGAGGCGGCGGCGGCGGCAGGGGAGGATTTGGACGAGGGGGTGGCCGCGGAGGCTTTAACAAAGGCCAAGACCAAGGACCTCCAGAACGTGTAGTCTGTATGTCGTCTTCAAAGCTTAGCCCACTTGGGGGCGTGGGGATGGGTTTTGGGTTTGTGTTATTAGCAAGTTTGACTGCAAGTCGGATACTGAAGGATAGATCCAGCGGCCCTTCTAGAGAGGTTGCAGCTTGGCTGGGGAGACAAAAGTCTGTGTGCAGAATGCTGTAAACTGACTGATAATCCTATGGTAGCACGTAAAGGGGCGATCAAGGAAGCCACAGGACACTTAAAATGCATCAGGGAGGTGGAACTTGAGTTTGGGCTGACAGGAAGATATTAAATCGGCAATATTGAATACTTACTGTTATTTTCCTCATTTTACAAATGAGAAAACTGATTCAGGGTTAAGTTTCATAAGCTTAGTGGTAAGTGATCGGTAAGTGATACAGTTGAAATACAGAGCCAAGTTTTCTGACTTCAAAACCCATGCTTTGAATTACTACCCAGAAGTAAGAGAAGTGAGGAAAAAACTTAGCTTGGGAGGGAAACTACAGTAAGGGGAGGTCAAGAACAAGACCTATTTAGAGTAGTTTTGGAGTAATTATCAATGAAGTGGGATGGAAGTCTTGGAAAGTAAGACAGGTTTGTTAGTAGGAACCTACATTCAAGAGGAGAGAGGATGAACAGTGTCTAATTAAGAGTGGATTGGATCAGAATGCTGGATAGTTTGAAGGGAACAATGGCTAGAGTCAGAGGTCCCAGCCCACAAGCTATTGCAGCAGTTTATATGTAAGACATCGAGAGTCTGATTTAGGATGATGGCATTGAGGGGAAAAAGGGAGGGGTGGGAAGGGTTATATAGGAGAGCGCTTTCAAAGGAAACAAGATCAGTAGAATTTGGCTAAGACTGAGAATAAAAGTTTCCAGGTTTTGAACTTGGATGATAGGGGTGGAGAGTTGCTTTTGTAGGAAAGTGATGAATATTTTCATTTGGGGTGACAGTCTAGTCAGTTAGAAATAAAGGTAGTTATTTTGAGATTCAGACTTCCCTGAAAAAGATTAAGAATCATCGTAAAGAGGTGGTGGTGGAAATGGGAAAGTTCTAAGGCAGGAGAAAAAAAGAAAAGAACAAAAGGTGATTCACAGGTGGGGGGGTGAGGAAAAGAAGAACCAAGAGACTGAGGCATAGTGTTTAAATCAGATAGTCATAGTTACTATAATAAGATGACCGTTATAGGTTGAATGGTCTCAATATGCCAGGCACTGTTCTAAGCATTTGACGTTTGTTATGCCACTTAGTCCTTACAATGATACGTAGTAGGTCTAGGATACACGTTGTATGTTACTAGCCCTATATTAAAGATGTGGACACTGAAGCAGAGGGAGGGTGAGTAACTTCCCCCAGGTCACAAAGCTAGCTGTGGAGTTGGTACACCAATCCAGGAAGTCCACGCTCTTAATGATGATGCTCTTCTGCCTCAGAGGAGAACAGATAGGTTGAAGTCCCAGGTAGCCAAGAAGAAAGCTTCCAGAAGAGGTTGGTCAGTAGCATTTGAAATAGTTCTATATTTCTATATTTTCTTGTCCTATTTCAGTATTAGGAGAGTTCCTGCATCCCTGTGAAGATGACATAGTTTGTAAATGTACCACAGATGAAAATAAGGTACCTTATTTCAATGCTCCTGTTTATTTAGAAAACAAAGAACAAATTGGAAAAGTGGATGAAATATTTGGACAACTTAGAGATTTTGTATCCTTTTTGATTGGAAGACCTAGTAATCTCTTTCAGAGGTTACTGTTTGTATTTTTCTGAGGCAATTAAGTGTAGATTAAACTTGTGGCTTTTTTAAGTTACACAGTATTGCTACAGATTGGACCATGAAGGAGAATCAAGAGGGGAGACTGTATTCATCCATATGTAGTAAAATGATAGGCCTTGGAAAGGTAACTTCCTTTTTGGAAAGTTCTAGAAATTATGGCCATTTAGATTTGTGCTATAGGATTAAGTTGCTTAGTTTGAATATGATGGTGCCATTGGAATAGTATGGTAGAATTGGAAGTTGTTTTTTTTTTTCCTTCTTAGAAACTAACTCATTCTTACCTTTCTTATGTATGCCCATATATTCTAACCTTGTTTTAAAAATTTTACGTGAATTCAGAAGGTGTGTGTCTTCTTTCATCTTAGTTGCATATTTGTTCCTTAATAAAATTAATAGTATTTTTCAGTTAAATTGTCAGAAAACATGAAGGCATCATCTTTTAAAAAACTACAGAAGGTGAGTCAAACTTATGATACTTAAGATCCTTGGTTTTATAAGGGAATGACATACCTTAGGACAGTTCTACTTAGGGTGCTTGATACTCCATCAATATTTCACTAAGCTGTTAGATGTTTTATACTATAAATATTGAACCTATTG
>NW_012150396.1:4130730-4131929 GCF_000956105.1 Propithecus coquereli | reverse complement strand
ACAAAATCAACATAAGAAAATGACTTTAAGCAAAGCCCCGCAAATACTTTTGAACTGATGCTTTTCGATGTGCATACATCAATGAACTGTTTGATTTTAGGTCTTGTTCTTAAGCTTTCCTAGGTAGGATCAAAACAGTACTCAATCTAGGGCTAATTATTCCACACTATTAGGGCAAGACCCTTGTGTATACTCCACCCAGTGTCCAATGAATGGTAAGTTTCCTAGCTTGAGTAGTGAGAACAAGCTGTTTGAGCATGGGCATTGTTACCTCAAATTCTTTTCAGTGGTTCTTTCCCCAGCCTCTGGCAGTTTTTTCACACATAGGTGTTGATGAATACTCAGAATGTTACTTTTGCGCTAGAAATTGTGAGTTCCACAGTTAATTTTTGTAATTTTAGTAACATGTTAACTTGTTCATTTGAATACCTTTGTATGATAAGAACTGGACAAATTCTATTTTCTTTTTGTTTCTTTTTGCAAAAAAAAAGAAAGAAAAATCTCATCACAATTACATGGAAATACTTTGTATATGAGCGTTTGGTTTTGTTGGTAGGAACGATACAAGCAAGTGTGGCAGTAACAACAGGAGGCCTATAATAGGTTAATGACAGTACAAAACCTCAGATGGAATTAATAGAAATTGATAGTTCTGGATAAAAGACAGTACAACCAAGGCTGAGGTGGGGTTGGATATAGTGATGATATGGAAGGAGGAGCCAGCTCAATTGTTGGAGTCCAGATATTTAGAAACCAAGAGTATGATGCTATCCTGGGGAAAACAGGGAATTGGAAAGATAAACAAACTGGGAGGAGGAAGTTGGGGGGAAGGGAGAAAAGGAGGACTGAGGACTAGGAGAGTCCAAGGTTCTAGTATGTCTTTTAACTAGCTGGAGAAGTTATCTCACTTCTCTGAATGTCAGTTCCTTACTTCTAAAATAAAGGGATTGGGTACCAGGTAATCCTGAAGGTCCCATAAAAGTTCAATGATTTTACCATACTGAGTGGGAGATAACAGTGGGACACCAAGTGGAGAAAGAAACACTAAACTTAAATGTTCAAATGACAACTCACCAGCAAAACAGACCAGGGTAGTTATGAATAATTCTGTCCTTGTATGATATACAGAACTTACTACATTTGTCAAATCTGAATCTAAAATACATTTATAAAAGATTTATTTTAGATATAGGACTATT
>NW_012150396.1:4122748-4126319 GCF_000956105.1 Propithecus coquereli | reverse complement strand
TAGTCAAAGAGGAGGAGGGAATGCATTCTAAGTAGAGAAAACAGTATGTGCAGAGTCTCTGAGACAGCAAGCAACTTTAAGGATACAATAAACTTTAGTTTTAATTTTGTTGCGTTTTTGAATAACAGGATAATACAGTTAAATTTATGCTTAAAAAGGGCACTGTGGAAAAATAAAAAAAGCACCCTAGGAAGGGGTCTGTACTGTGTGTGACGGGGCCAGGTAGGAAGTTGTTGCAATAGTCCTAGAAGAGATGATATTTTAGACTAGAGTAGAGACAGTGGAAATAGAGAAAAGTTGATGGATTTGTGAGAATTATAGGAAGCAGAATCAGTAGGACTTGGTAATTGATTAGCTATTGAAGTTGAAGTAAAAAATCCCACCATCTTCCAGTTGTCTGCTTTCAGTGTCTTTGTGGAAGATGGTACCATTTCCTGAAAAGGCAACGCTGGAGGAGAAGAGGATTGAGGGGAAGGTGATGAGTTTGGTTTTGGACATGAGTTTGAAGTACTTGTGAGATAGCCAGGTGGTCAGGAGTTCAAAGGAGGAGTCTAGACTAGAGAGAGAGCTGGGAAGTTGTCAGTGTGCACACAGTATGTGAAACAGTCTAAGAAGAAAGAATGAAAGGAAAAGAGCACCTAAGGGCTTTGAGGCACCTCCCAAATTTAAATGTCTGTTCTTGGGGACTGAGAAGTAATTGCCAGTAAAAAAGGAGACAAACCACAAGCATGTCATAAAAGTGTTATCACAGAAGTTGAAATAACAAAATTTTTCCAAGAGGGAGTGCTGGGCTGTTGTAAAATGCTACAAAGTGTTCGCTGGATGACAGCAACGTAGAGGTCAAGGCTCACGGAGCCAGTGCAGTAGCCGGCCCAGAAGCCAGCTTGGAGTAGGAAATGGGATGGAGATGCCACCTCGTTGCTAGCCCGTGTCTACTGGCTGTAGAAGCCCTGGCAAGCACTCAGTGGGAAAGGGCCCTGCTTCGGCTGTGCCTGGAGCTGAACAGCCTAGAAAGAAACAGTGCTGAGAAGGGCTTCACATCCGGTGACCCGGAAAAAGAAAATTACCAGCAATCAATCCAGATCAATCTGATCCCAGCCTGTTCTCACAGAATTATTTATTTGAGGGTTTATTGTTTAGCGGTTTTTTGTTTTTTTTTTAATCACAGGTGCTAAGTTGGGTACATTCTACCTCGCCTGGCTTCCAAATCCACTGCTGTGTTCAAGTTCAGGCTCTTCTAACCCAGCCTAGGTTATTATAAATGCTGTCTAATTGAACTTTCTGCAGTGATGGAAATCCCTGCCCGATACCGTAGCCATTAGCCACACGTAACTACTGAGCACCTGAAATGTGGCTCATGTGACTCAGGAACTGAGTTTTTAACCATTTATTAATTTGAATTTCGATAGCCACGTGTGGCTAGTGGATGCCAAATTGCACCATGCAGATCTAGACAATATTTTTGAGGTGATGGGCTGTGAAGGGAAGAAGAGCAATAAGGTGAGACCTGGAGAGAGATACAGACGTCTTATTATAAGTGATGCAGTACAGTTTTGAAAACCTCCTATACCCCTATACTTCATTACCTAAAAAATGTTCTCTTTAATCCCAAATATAGGATGGGTTTAGTCTTTATATACCTTGATTACTTTGTTCAGTACATAGTTAACTGATTTGGTTCTTTATTAAAGTCTTTAAGTAGCTAGCTTGCCAGTGCTTTATTTTGAATTTTGATGCTGCATTTTTAATGGTTTTATTTTTCTTACGGCAATTCTATTGAGTGAAAATGCAGCTAATTTTTGGTAGGTATTATCTGTTTCTAAAGAGAAATGAGATTGACTTGGTCTTGATTTTTTTTAATATGCATACAATGCTTATTGTGTCCAAAGTGCCTTATATATATCAACTTTTTTATTTCACACAACCATGTGAAATAGATACTTTATTGTCTACATTTTATAGGTAAGAAAACTAAGGCACTAAGAAGTGAAGTCCTTGCCCAGCACTGCATAGTGAGAAGTGTGGTAGGGTTAGGGTTTGAACCCAGGCAGTTTTGACTCTAGCCTGTGGGTTCTTAATGATTATACTGTACTGTCCCCCATGTCATCACACTGATTGCTTCTGTTATATGTCCAGTTTTATATAGACCCGTATAAGCTGCTGCCACTGCAGAGGTTTCTACCTCGGCCTCCAGGTGAGAAAGGACCTCCAAGAGGCGGTGGCAGGGGAGGTCGAGGAGGAGGAAGAGGAGGAGGTGGCAGAGGTGGTGGCAGAGGCGGTAAGTCATTTATGGGGGGAAATTTGTAATGAGATTTCAAACTCACAGCTGATTCATGTGGTACACTTTAATTTTGTACATAGGCAAACTTCCCTTACAAGTATTTATTTTAAGTAAAGCTTCTTTCAAATGTTGGCAGGTTGCCCATAGTAATAATGCATTGTTTCAACAACTTCTTTAAGAAGAAAAAAATCTAAGAAAGTAAGCTTTTGAGGGATTTCATCTCTTGGGGTTATTCATGTTTTCTTGGCCATTTTAATAAAGTATAAGATTATCCTAACTGAATTTTAGCTTCTTAGTATCGTTGAGTGTTGATTGTATGTTAAGAGCTGGACACGTATTCTTTTAATATCTTGTGTATATTCTCTTGATACTCAGCAAAACCTTTCAAGATAGGTGATACGCTTATTTTATGGATGAGGAAACAGAGGCTTGCAGAAGTTAATTTGCCCCAGTCCAGGGGTGGGGAACCTGTGGCCTTGAGGCCAATGGATACAGTCACAAGGACCTAGAATTCTGGCCACATGTGGCCTTAAGGCCTCAGGTTCTCCCACCTTCCCTAATCAAACAACTGGCAGACCCAGAATTAAAATGCATGTCTTCTGATGTCGTGTCAGGAACTATTACCAGTAAGTTAGTTGCTGTGACTGCAGTAAGTTAATTTGAGGCTTTCACACGTTCATCATTGTGGGCAGCGAGGTGCTGAGCAGGGTTGGGGTGGCTGGGGCTGCAGCGCTGGGTGTGCTCGTCCGCGGGCGTGGGGCTGCGTGAGTGACGAGACGGCGGGCAGAGCCAGAGTGGAAAGGGGGCTGTGCCGAAGTTGGGCTTGGACAGCTCCCACGGCTGGATCAGAAAAGAGGGAACTCTGTTTTCCTCTTTGCCTCTCTCAACTTAATCATCATTTCACTGTATAAGTGTGCCTGTTTGGGTCTACTTAGGTAGCAGGGAATCTCTTAAAAAGAGAACGTATTTCTCTCTTGAGTATTTTTGGGGGTAACTTCTTGAGAATTTCACGTGAGCGTCACCTATGGTCTATATGTAGCTGAATAACCTTAAACGTCGTGTTTACTATAGCTTTCCCAGAGCGAAACCACTGATACTGCCACCCCTTGTTCTTGGGGTAAAAGCCTTAATTCCATCAAACTATTCTTAGTTCAATCAAAAAAGTATTTGCAAAACTGAGGTAATCATATGCTTAACAGTAGGGCTAAATCATACTTTAACAAGCTTTTCTAATCCATTAAAATGGAATACTTGCTGAAAAGGTGGTAATCTGGGGTTTTAGCCAACTTC
>NW_012150396.1:4113507-4121253 GCF_000956105.1 Propithecus coquereli | reverse complement strand
ATTTTAATACATAAATTAAACTTAGTAAAGCAGTTTCTCTAATTGCAATAATTGATTTTAAAATTTCAGTATTAGGAATCTATTAAACTTGGAGTAGCTTTGTTCAAGTGAGAAATATATAAGAATTTCTTGAGAAACATTTATTTTGTCATTCACTATAGATGGAGTATTAAAAGTTTTACTGGATGTTCTTATTTTACTTTTACTTTTTCAAAGTACTCTAAAGGCTTAAGATGTTATTCACCATAAGTAAATCTTTGATTGCCTACTACATATTCAGATTTCTGGCTAGGGACGTTAAATGTTAAAAATGAAATTGGTCTTGGTCACCATTGCTAGTGTAGTATTAGGAAATAACCATGATAGCAAGTTAGGGTTCCATGATACAGAACCATTTACTCTGCTATTGATTTTTTCCTCCTTCACATGTTACTTCTTAGAAGGGATGATATTTCTATATCATTTATTAAATTTTCTAACATGCTTGATTTACTGTCGAATGCTCATTGGAGTAGCATATAGTCATCTATGTCATTTTTTTGGTTTTTCTTATCCTTTTTGGTTAATGAAATTACAGTGAGATTGATAAATTTATAAGTCAAATATATATAATGAATAAATATGTTGAAAATATTTTCACAGGAAAAGGAAGCTATACTTTTACAACTTAGGAAAGGAGGCTATTTGATTTAGAATTTTGAGGATGAAATTTTCAGTGAGTATTAAGGCCAGAGTTTTTGCTCTTGGTTTTTAAAAGACTTCAGCGAGCACCAGAGGGAGGATGGCATTATCCCAAGGACAAATAATAGTGCAACATTTCTACAGTATTTTTTTTAAACATTAAAAAAGAATCTAAAATGGCAATGATGGAAGTTAATATATAGGCCAGCAGACAAACCACCTGGAGATTTCACCTTTTACCTTAGGTATATCGTTTGGCCATCTTTTAGCTTCTCCCGCACCCCCTTTTCTTACAGTATGGTTCTTTCTGGGTTTCCTTTGGGGCATTTCATTTTGAATAAAGTTCACATGTATTTCTAAGCCTCATCCCAACATAGCTTTTCGGTGTCACTCGTGAAGGAAGCATGAAAAAGTACTCTGCACTACCTCACGCAAATCTGGAAAAAGTTTCATCCGCAGCAGAAAGCCGGCCATCTTTGGAATTATTTTTCAGTTCTTAGAAATAATTATTTCTCAAAATTTTAAATGGATGCTAATACTGGGTATAATCTATTACAGAAAAGGAAGGGAGTATAAACCAAATTCAGAAATTTTTAAAGTTTTATTTTGCTTACTGAATGAGAAAGAAAAGCAAGAAAGAAAAAGACTTAAAACCCAACAAGCCGTAGATCTTTAAAACGGAGGAGAGAGTTGTGCTTCGGTCATTTGAAAATATTTTGATACTTTCGAGAACTGATGAGATTCTTTCCTAGTCCAGGTATTCTTCGGAGTGTTGCTTTATATTTGTAACGATTTTAGTGCTGGTAGCTGTAAGATTTGGGAGCGGTCAGTCAACTTGTTTGCTTTCTTGAGTTTATATAGAGGTGAGAGAACTGAGGCAAAAGCACTATCTTAGGGTCCCTTCCTCCGGTGCCGTTCTAAGATTTATAAAATTAAGTGGGTAAATACAGCCCTCTAGTGTTTCTGTTACATACTTACGTCAGGGTGCCTAACCATTTCTCCAAAGTTTTTCTGATTTTAAGAAATTCACTGAAAAGAATCAGATTTTAATGTTACACGGTATAAAGAATATGGAAAAAAAGTAATAAGGATATCATCATTCTAACAAACGTTCATATTAATAATAGATTGTAACCCATTTTTCAGGTTACAACATGATAATCCAGAATATTAGAATTACCTTATACTTTATAATAGGAATTCAGATACTTTGTTGATATATGCTATTATTACTATCACCAGATAATATTAATTGCATATCAAACTGTAGGATAAATGAACTGAGGTAGATGGTGGAGTTGATCATGGTATATCCATGCTATGAAATATGGTTATTAATAAATTAGACTTATGTTTTTTGACCTGGAATTCATAATAAGGCTTTAGGGGAAAACAAGTTGCATAATGTATGTGTGTATATGTGTGTATTTGTTTATATATGCATGTTTGTTTAAAAGAAAAGTGGAGAAACCTCAAACTCTTGTATGAATATGTTTGCATAAGCAAAGAAAAGCATGAGAAAGGATATATGCCAAACAATATTGGTGCCTTTAGGGAAGTGAGGTTCAGAAGTATATGGGGAGATTACATCTTTATTTCTAATATTTAAATTGTTAAGAAAAAAACACAAAGGGAACCGAAATGGGAAAGCTCAAAGGATCATCAGAAAACAGGGACCTTAATCTGAATAGTTTCAAAGAACTAAGGCTGGCTTTTCATTTCAGAACTGATTTCTGCTGGAAGTCAGCTCCTGCACTGATTTTCTGAGTTTGTTTATTGATTTAAATGGGATGTGTGTGCTCGATAATCTCCTTACATATAAGACTGATGCCCCAGTTGGTTAGAATGCATGGTGCTTGGTGTTTTTGTTTTGCTAATAGGCTTTCCCCTTGTTCTGGGAATTAAAATCCTTTCCTATTTAGCCCAATTAAAAGTGTTCAGGGAGGGCCTCTATGAAAAGGCCCTTCTTTGAGATCTCTTAAGTGGAAATGATTGGTCCTGAAAAATCTTTTCTCAGTGGCTCAGAAAACAGTTCATAATTACTGAAGGCTTATTAGGAAGGCCGTTTCAATTCCTTCCCTCCAAAATGCTAAGGAATAATTTAGGCAACAATTCAGACTCTAAAAATGAAGATGGCTCGGTCTTTTCACAGACTGAACACAATATTGTTGCAACTTACTTGATTATGGCAGGTACGGATGTTTAATTATTTCATTAACAGCTATCTTGCTTTAGAATGAAGAAAAGCAGAGGTATTCAGCATACGGCGAAAGAAAGAGCATATGTTGTTTCAAGTTCCGTATTGACCAACCTTGACAAGTCACTTATCCTTAGTTGACTTGCTCAGATGGTAAATCAGGATGATAATAATCTATTTCTGGGCTATACAGATCAAATAAGAGAATGTAGGTGAAAGCATAAAAGAAAGCATTGTTAATGGTGGATAATGTCATTGGTTATTTTGAATTTTGATAAATAATGTGAGCACTGAAGAGGGAACTGAGCAGTTTTCTATGCAGTGAATAGTTCTTTTATAAAAATTACCCATATATTTGGTTATTACATTGTCAAGTTTTTATTGGGGAAGAATATACACCATGGCAGAAATGTATTTTTATATCATTTACTATTCATAATTGTCATGTTTTTGTTTTTGGCGGTGGAATCTAGCTAAAGATTAAAAGGTTCTGGAAAGAAAATTAAAATCCTAAAAAGACAGAGCAGAGTGTCTTGTCATCGAGAAGAGAGTCTTGAAAATTCAGCTCATTCTAAAATGCTATATTTGGATTTCATCTTTTATTATCTTTGCAACTGTGAGCCAATTCCTTCACCTTTTTGTTCTTCCATTTTCTTATCTGTAAACAGGGATAAGAATAAGCTACTTGTCAGATTGTTGTGAGGAGTAAAATGAAATGCACCTAAATGGCACACACAGTAGATGTTGGGCAAATATTTTTCTTTCTCCCCACACACACTCATTGATACAAATACTGGATGAAGATAAAGGCTTGTTTGCAGAAAAAAAGGGGTGGGGGAAATGATAGTAGAAATTCGTCTTTTATGCTCAGTACAAGTTTTAGAAGTAACTGCTTGTTATATTGGGTTCGTTATTACTTGGACTGACTTTTATGAAAGTTTTCAAACATATTCAAAAGTAGAGTGAAAAGTATAACAAATCCTCCTATACCCAGTTTATTCTTTACAATTGGTTTAGTTTTTTCCTTATAATTCAGAATGTTACTTTTTGTGCTAGAAATTGTGAGTTCCTCAGTTAATTTTTGTAATTTTAGTGGCATGTTAACTTGTTCATTTGAATACCTCTCTATGATAAAAACTGAACAAATTCTATTTCTTTTTAATTGTTTCTTTCTGCAAGAAAAAAAAAAAGAGGGAAATCTCATCACAATTACATGGAAATACTTTGTATATGAGCATTTGGTTTACTTTTTTGTAGATGACCAAGAAAAACTATCTTTTGATCTGGTTACAAAAGTAGCATGTAAAGGAAATTTCCTAAGAAAGGTCCTATCTGGTTCTTATCCCTGTAACAGTAATAGTAATCTTACTACTGCTGCTAATGTTATCTTTTGAATACTTGCTATACCAAGCACTGTTCTAAAACCTGACATGTCGAGAATAATTCATCCTTACACTAATTCAGTAAGTTACTTTTATTTCCCCTGTTTATACAGATGAAGAGTTTAAGAAACTTGCTCAACACACACATCTATTAATACTAAGTAGCCGCACCAGGATTTGAACCCAGGCACTTTGGTTCTAGAGCCCTCACATAGAACTGCAAGAGTCAGTTTTATCAAGATATACCACAAGTATGTGCTGTTTGTTTGTGTTTTTGGTAGATGAACAGAAGGAAGCATATCTAACTCTTTCCGCTTTCGTTCTGTCCCCATATCAAACATCTCTTGTTCTTCCGATTCCCCTCATTTTCCTCCTTTAATAAAATTCATTTAAACCCCCAAATCAAAACCAAAACTATGAGGAAAAGGGTGCAGTGAAAGCATTTGTTTGTTACTTTTACAACGAGCCTATTTAGATTTTTCATTTTAAATTCAATCTTTCCTTTAGATTTTAGCTCCTATGAACTTTTGCCAACTTCCAATGCAACAGGCGTTTTGTTAACTTAGTAAACTGGAGCGCTCTCCCCAGTCAAGGCTGGGAGATGGGAGGGCATGGTGAATGTAAGATCTGAAGTAAGTCCATTATGCATGAATTATAAAATGACGGGGAGAGACAGGCTGAAGAAGGTAAAATGCTGAATACCAGGCAATGAAGAACCACGGAAGCGTGAAGGGGACAGGGAGTCGCGGAAGGGTTTTCAGCAGGAGTGACCTGATTTGCATTTTAGAAACGTGCTATCTTGGTAGCTAAAAGACCACATAGGAGGCCGTTGCGGTGATCCTGTGGAGGGAGTCATGGCAGTGGGGACAGAAGTGGATACACTCAAGAACCAGAAGGCAGAACTCACGATTGGATGTGGGGATTGGGGGAGAAGGAGGGGGAGCATCAGAGGTGACCCCTAGTTTTCTTTCTCTGTTGGGCTACTGAAGAGAAGAGAAGGAGAGGTCAACGTCAAGTGCTGCTTGGAGTTTCGACTGACTGAGAGATGACTTAAACTTAACTGCTAAGTGAACTATCTTGCCCGCTAGAACACCTACCGCTAGGGAAATAGGGCGGAGAGCCTGGGACAGCTACGGAGAGAAACGAGGGCTTCCCTCATGCCCCCTGCACGGTGTAGTTACTTTATTCTGGTTGTGTACTTGGTAGGCAGCAGTTGAATGCCTTGTTTTGATCTAACTTTTAAAGTTAATCATCCGGTTAGTAGCTAGCCCAGAAAGTCTTCATTTAATTAAATTTTTTGGAGTATTTCCTGTATGCGTACTACTGTACTAGATGGTAAAAACAGAGCCAAAGAATCATCTAATTTGCAATTATTGTGTGCCAATTATCTTGAAGAAATATTAGAAACTAAGCAATATGAGTTTTAATTGTGGCCCATTTATTAAATAAATCTGCTGTATGTCACATACTCAAGAAACAAATCATGAGGAGGCTGAAATCTACAGGAAAAGACTGGGAATACATCACAAATAATATAGCGTCACATAAGATCAAGTGCGTATAACAAGCAGGCACTTTGGAAATTATAGGTAGGAGAAGGCTTTGGGGTAGAATTGGGCTTGGACTGAACTTCGAAGGGTGGGTAGTGTTGGGGTAGTTAGAGGGAAGGAGGAAGTTGTTCTAAGTGGGAGAAAATATAAGTCGACATGTACAAGCAGCGTGGTGTACTTGATACGTAAGTAGAACGGAGGGTTTGCTTGACAGTGCGGAACTTCGCTTACAGAGGCTGATAACAGATTGAGGCAAAGAGCCTGGAATATCAGGTTGGGACATTTGGACTCTTATCCCACAGGCGGTGGGGATTCTTAGAAGTTTCGAGAAGGAGAAGAATCAGTTAATTCTATGTTGTAGGAAGCTTATTCTGTCAGCAGTGTGGAGGGGAAAAGAACAGCAATCTAGAAGGTTAGCATAACAGGATGCTAAGACAAGTTTTGACTAAAGTGCCAAGATGTAATAGAAGTTCTTACTTAACTGATACCTTTGTGTATTGGCATTTGGAAACCTGCCCTCTCTCGTTGATGATAGCTAGGGATTGCTCACCAAGTAATTCTCTTCATGACAGAGAACACAACTCTGTTATTGCTTGTTGCATAACCTTCCTCTAGTCCCGAGGAATCTGGCAGTGGTTCTAGCTTCTCGGCTGAGAAGCTTCTCTTCACACCCCACCCCCACTGTTGGGACCTATTGAGCCCACATCCGGCTTGTGGGAACTTACGCATCCTCTGCAGCAGGTAGAGGATGTCGATCAGGCTGACATGCATGTCCAGTCCACTCAGCGATATTTCTCAATGTAAATTAATACAGTGGCATTCTGATTAATAAGTTTAATCATTAGTCTACTTGACTCCAGCCAGTTCTGGGGCACTGACAGCACTGAGTTTCTGGACCTACACGCAGAGTCAGATCTCAGATTGCAGAAACTTGGTATCACCTGTGAGGCCTCTCGGTGGACCAGAAAGCTGGTTCGACTTCCTCTCTTGATAGTCACATCTTGCAGTGTGTCCCCTTGATGGGGGACGTGGATGTGTGAGAGAGATTCCGATTTGGGTATGTTGAGTTTTAAGAAATATTGGAACAGTCATATGATCGTACACGTGGTAATAACTGTTAATGCTTAAGAAATGTTTAATGGCAATGAGTCGAATGAAGACAGAAGATGTGGGCCTGGAGGACGTGTCCGGGCTGGAAATAGTGACAAAGTGCTGTTAGGGTGGGGTGATACTTGAAGTGTGAGAAAGGAAACTATAGAAAAAGAAGAGTCTTAGTCCTCAGGAAGGAGAAGAAGGAAGTTAAGCTGCCAGAAGAGAGGTCATACATGTATCCTAGAACTTCAGCTGGGGAGGTGGCGGGGATGGGTGGCCAAGAGAGTGGAAAAAGAAAAAAATATGTCCTAAAAGTCAGCAGGGATGGCATCGTGAAAGCCAAAGAAGGACTTTCAAGGACAGAGTGATCAATATTAATTACATTAAAATCAACTTTCAGCTTCTGTGATTTGGCAGATTCTTTGTGTTTTAATTTTCTTATTTCCATGTCACAGAAGAGACAGGCTATGAAGATGTTACAGTGTTAAGAATAGCAGGAGCTGTTCAAATAAATGAACTAAAATAGATTTGCTATGTTTTCAAAAGGGCTTGAATATTTAATTTTGATTTTGAACATTCAGATTAAACAAAATGCATGGTATTTTTGTGTGTGTTCTCAGGTATGATAAGTATTCTCAGCAACATAATAGTTCTGGGCATCTTCATTAAGTACAAGGAACTTCGGACACCCACAAATGCAATTATCATAAACCTGGCTGTTACCGACATCGGGGTCAGTAGCATTGGCTACCCCATGTCTGCTGCCTCAGATCTGTATGGAAGTTGGAAATTTGGATATGCAGGCTGTCAGGTACTGGAGATCTTTGGAGTGAAAGGAAAATAA
>NW_012150396.1:4112240-4112762 GCF_000956105.1 Propithecus coquereli | reverse complement strand
ATTTAAAACAATAAAATATTAACTGACTTAATCACATTTAAGGAATGTAGTTAAGCTACCATGTTGATCTTTTCTCTATAGAAAGAACTTCAGGAGATTATTAAGTACATTTACTGTTATTTTTACTAAAAAGGAAATGAATTAATATTAATTTGCATTAGGATAGTAGACAAATAAGACTTTTGGCCTAATTTTTTAACAGTTTTCTATTTTAAGCCATAAAATTGCAGTGAATGAGAGTAACAGAGAATATTGGATGTCCATATGTGTGCACCAGCCAATTATGGCGAACCTTAGTGTTTCACAATCAGTGCTTCAGATTGTTTTCTTTGTAAAGATATAAAACTTGACAGACACTGTTGCAAGCCATTGCAAGCTATCCCCAATCTTATTGCCTTCCCTCCCATCAATGTCTTTCTATCTTACTACTTATTTACATGTACACAAACCAGATATTTCTTGGATGCTTTAGGTTTTGTGTAAAATATTGTTCGCATTATTCAATTTCTTTTCATTGTTTGA
>NW_012150396.1:4109559-4112190 GCF_000956105.1 Propithecus coquereli | reverse complement strand
CAGGCATGAGCCACTGCGCCTGGCCAAATTTTTATTATATATTATATTATTATTTAATAAACTTTTCCTTTTTTAGGTGGTTTTAGAGGTGGAAGAGGTGGAGGTGGTGGCTTCAGAGGAGGCAGAGGAAGTGGTGGTTTCAGAGGTGAGTGTTAAAGTCTTTAAATGATTGCATTTTTAGAATTGATAGTCTGCCATTTTCTCTTTTTATTTATTTCTCTCTGCCAGCAAGTATATAGAACACCATGGTATTCTTTGCTTAGCCTAATTTATGGCTTCATTTTGTATCACTCTTTCTTTTTCCTTTTAAGTTTTTCACCTACTTTTAATTTATTTTGCTTTATTATTGGAAAAATAAAAAAGGTGTAATGAATGGCAGTTAAACTTGGCAAAGTACGTTCGCTAAACATTACAGGAACTAATGCTGATTTTAAACTTAAGATTTGGGTAATAGTACTATTAAAAATCCATTTTTTATGCCCTTACTACCTTAATTTTCTCTTAATCAGGGAGAGGACATTAAATGTAACAGTTGACAGACTTCACCAGTTGGCTTCTGCATAAAACTGCACGATCTACTTCTACTATGGACTGAAAACTTGCTTCTTAAGCAAGTCTCGAAGATCTGGTCATTTTATGACAGTGAAACTAAAATGTCAATGTCACGCAAATATGAGTGCAACAGAATTTTGCTCTAAAAGAGCATGAACAAGCCTTTTAATGTTTTGTACGGTGCCTGGCACTCTGTGGGTGCTTAAATGAGCAGTTTTCATTTGAAGTATATTTGAATTTTTAAAATAAAGTGTTTTATTCCTTTAAGTTATTTAGAGTGTGTTTATTAAACCAAACCTGTTTTTTGAAGTTAACAAGAACAACTAAAGCTTAGACTCAGTGGATTACAAATAGTAAAAAGGATTTGTTTCCATATGTTACTGATCTTTTAAAAAACAGGCTGCTAGAGCAGTACTTTAAGATTGTTTACAGTTAATAGTCCCTTTTATATATGAGAACATTAGCACCCTTTTTTGTATTTCCCTTTTGTATTTTAATACATAAATTAAACTTAGTAAAGCAGTTTCTCTAATTGCAATAATTGATTTTAAAATTTCAGTATTAGGAATCTATTAAACTTGGAGTAGCTTTGTTCAAGTGAGAAATATATAAGAATTTCTTGAGAAACATTTATTTTGTCATTCACTATAGATGGAGTATTAAAAGTTTTACTGGATGTTCTTATTTTACTTTTACTTTTTCAAAGTACTCTAAAGGCTTAAGATGTTATTCACCATAAGTAAATCTTTGATTGCCTACTACATATTCAGATTTCTGGCTAGGGACGTTAAATGTTAAAAATGAAATTGGTCTTGGTCACCATTGCTAGTGTAGTATTAGGAAATAACCATGATAGCAAGTTAGGGTTCCATGATACAGAACCATTTACTCTGCTATTGATTTTTTCCTCCTTCACATGTTACTTCTTAGAAGGGATGATATTTCTATATCATTTATTAAATTTTCTAACATGCTTGATTTACTGTCGAATGCTCATTGGAGTAGCATATAGTCATCTATGTCATTTTTTTGGTTTTTCTTATCCTTTTTGGTTAATGAAATTACAGTGAGATTGATAAATTTATAAGTCAAATATATATAATGAATAAATATGTTGAAAATATTTTCACAGGAAAAGGAAGCTATACTTTTACAACTTAGGAAAGGAGGCTATTTGATTTAGAATTTTGAGGATGAAATTTTCAGTGAGTATTAAGGCCAGAGTTTTTGCTCTTGGTTTTTAAAAGACTTCAGCGAGCACCAGAGGGAGGATGGCATTATCCCAAGGACAAATAATAGTGCAACATTTCTACAGTATTTTTTTTAAACATTAAAAAAGAATCTAAAATGGCAATGATGGAAGTTAATATATAGGCCAGCAGACAAACCACCTGGAGATTTCACCTTTTACCTTAGGTATATCGTTTGGCCATCTTTTAGCTTCTCCCGCACCCCCTTTTCTTACAGTATGGTTCTTTCTGGGTTTCCTTTGGGGCATTTCATTTTGAATAAAGTTCACATGTATTTCTAAGCCTCATCCCAACATAGCTTTTCGGTGTCACTCGTGAAGGAAGCATGAAAAAGTACTCTGCACTACCTCACGCAAATCTGGAAAAAGTTTCATCCGCAGCAGAAAGCCGGCCATCTTTGGAATTATTTTTCAGTTCTTAGAAATAATTATTTCTCAAAATTTTAAATGGATGCTAATACTGGGTATAATCTATTACAGAAAAGGAAGGGAGTATAAACCAAATTCAGAAATTTTTAAAGTTTTATTTTGCTTACTGAATGAGAAAGAAAAGCAAGAAAGAAAAAGACTTAAAACCCAACAAGCCGTAGATCTTTAAAACGGAGGAGAGAGTTGTGCTTCGGTCATTTGAAAATATTTTGATACTTTCGAGAACTGATGAGATTCTTTCCTAGTCCAGGTATTCTTCGGAGTGTTGCTTTATATTTGTAACGATTTTAGTGCTGGTAGCTGTAAGATTTGGGAGCGGTCAGTCAACTTGTTTGCTTTCTTGAGTTTATATAGAGGTGAGAGAACTGAGGCAAAAGCACTATCTTAGGGTCCCTTCCTCC
>NW_012150396.1:4095409-4102396 GCF_000956105.1 Propithecus coquereli | reverse complement strand
CCTGGCCGGTGGGTGGATTTTTATCTGTCTTTCATCAAAGCCAGCTTTTGTACTCTTCCGTAGCACACCAAAAGAAAGAGGTCGTTCTTTACGTGTATAACGATCTTAAAAGCAATGTTGGTTATTACTGACGTATCAATTTCACAAGCTCATGTTATCAGAGATGACTTCAGGCCCCTAAACAAAGAATGTTGAAAGCAAAAACCCAGCTATTTATGTCATCAACAACATAAACTTATTCAAATTCCAATCTAGATAGATTTTCATGACAGTTTAGATAAATTAGCTATCTAACTCTTGTAGCTATTGGGCTTGGCAAATATTATTTCTTTTGCAGATGTCCGTGATAATGATATGCATGTTCCTGGTGGCGTGGTCCCCTTACTCCATCGTATGCTTATGGGCTTCTTTTGGTGACCCAAAGAAGATTCCTCCCTCAGTGGCCATCATAGCTCCGCTGTTTGCAAAATCTTCTACATTCTACAACCCCTGCATTTATGTGGTTGCTAATAAAAAGTACGTAATGTCTAAAATGCTTTCGAATTTAAAAAGTTGATACAAAAATGCTTACGAGGCAGCGGATAATGTTCTGAGGCTTTTCAGGAAGTGAGTGACAGAAACTCACTTCAATCTAGCATAAAGATTATTTGGCTCATGCAACTGGAGCAGCACCTAGGCCCTTAAATGCTGAGAGCTCCAGATTTGTGACAGACTCTTCCGGCATGTGGCAGAGATGATCCTGGACAAACCAAGACCCTCGTTCTGTCAGCTAAGCATCTCCAAATGCCGGCGTCATCTCAGATGGTTCTCTGACGGAAAAGACCCCGGGAGATTGTGGGTCAGCTTGGTTCAAATGGGTGCCCCACCCCAAATACGTGGGATGGTGGCTTCCAAAGAAAAGAGTGATTCTATTTCTAGAAAATGGACAAGGCAATGCTGGACTCCCTTAATGGGTAGCATAGTTGTATATTTACCAGAAAGAAGACCTATTGTTCAAATGCAAGAGAAAAATCTAGTGCTAACATAAAGGGCTTTAGGAGTGGGTTGTCATTCAGGATATTAGAGAATTCATCCCTCCTCCTTTTGGGGAACTCTCAGCAAAGAGTTCCTTTCTGGCCTCCTCAATGAAATTTAGATTATTTCAGTTCCTATTACTGCTGGAAAAATGGAATGCATCAATCTACTGTGCTTAAATATTTGGCCAGAAAATCTCAGTAGAGGTGAGGTAATTTGTTCCTGGAGTGACAATGTTGCTTCTATTAAACTTGTATAAACTTGCACGTTTGGGAGAGCAGCTTTAGCGACAGGTATGTGAAGGAGCATAAAAATTTTAAGACCAGAAAGGCCACCTAAGAAGAGTAAAGAACACATTTTAAATTCAGAGTCTGCTGGTTGCTTTTTGGGAAAGGTTAGTCATTCTCAAGCCCCCTAAATTTCAGCTGGCCTTTGCTTGGAAAAACAGATGCACGAAACACACATTGTTAGTGCAAATAAATAACTCATTGCACTTGACGTTAGCAGTGTCATTTTAAACACACATAATTATTGGCTTTTATTAAATGTCTTCAATGTTTATAATCAATGGTGCAGAATAGGTCTTTAACTGTACCACATACCTTTACATTTATAAAGGTTCTCAACAGGAGGTGTTAAAGTTGGAGGCGGATGTTTATCTGGAGATGTCAATTGGCAGTAGCGGCACCATAGCCCTCTTCGAAAATGCTTTAAAAGTTCCCATTTATTACAGGATAATGCCAGGTTTTCTCTTTTTTATTGTAGGTTTCGGAGGGCAATGTTTGCCATGTTCAAATGTCAGACTCACCAAGCAATGCCCGTGACAAGTGTTTTACCAATGGATGTATCTCAACACCCATTGGCTTCTGGAAGAACCTGAAATAAGAAAAAAGCACACCCTACCAAAACATTTTATTTGTTTTGTTTTTGCAATGCTTTAATTTTATTTTAAATATGAGTCCATTTAGACCAAATGCAGGCATAGATTATGGTCCTATTAGACTGTGAGTTTCGCAGCTTATGGTTCTATTTGCGCATTGGCTGCTGTAGTTCATGTTTCTCCATTTCTTTATATGTGAACTATTGCTCATCTCCTCTGATGAATCTAGGCACATGAGATTAAAGTCTTTTTTCTTTCTCCCTATCATGGCATGCATTACACTACATTGATGACCTGTAACTTGCTTGGGTCTCCCATTAGACTAGAAGCAGCCACTATTTTGTTAGACTAAATTAATAATAATAATGATGAATAATAAATAATTACTGAAGTGAGTTATTGCATGTTTCCAGCTATTATAGCATAGAAAACATTTTTAGCATTTCAAAATGTTAAAATTTTAATCAATCATTAACTTATGTTATTTAACAGAAATAATAGAATGAACATTAAATACCATTGCTTCTAAATCACGTTAGTGCACACATGTGTTTCATATAGCAATATAATCTCTGTGCATGTTGTTATGTGTTCTGCAATTTTAATTTTTCTGCATATGTATTTCCATATATTTGCCCCTAGAATTAAGTTCTATCAGAGTGGGGATTTTTATATGTTTGTTTTTTGATGTATCCTTAGCAGCTAGAACCATTCTGTCTAGCAGGGAGTAGGCGCTCAATAAATATTTGTTGAATGTTGAATGATTTTGTAGACTCCACATATTTGTCATTTTCAATGACCAGTAAGCATAGCGTTATATACCACTGTTTAAATAGTAGACATTTAAATTGCTTCTAAGTTTTGATTTCATGGATGCATCTGGGAACATTTTAGTACAAATATCTTTCTTTGGGAGAAGTTATTCTATTTGAGTATTTTTCTCAGGCTAAAATTATTGGATATGAATATAAAAATAGCATTGTTCTTGCTAGCTTCCTCTCTGGGAAGACTGAATTAATTTATGCTGATGTTGGCAGTGCCAGAGTGTACTTTATGCCTCATCATATAGTTAAACTATGAGTTATAGACTATAACTTAAATTCGTTTTATTTCACATTTTGTTAACTGCTAGTGAGGCTGTGTATCTTTGCATGCGATATTTTCTTATATCCATTTTTTTTTTTTTTTGCAGACTATCTCTTTGGCACCTTTGGCTGCATAGTAAGTAAAATTCGAGTGTCAGTTTTCGATGTAAAATTCTCTAAGTATGTGGAGTGGTCAGCTGCCGTAATCATCTCCTCACTCATCTCCTCGCCCTCTGCTTTTCCACTGCAATCAGTACATCCACTTGGTAGCTAATCTTTTAAAAATAAAGTTCCAGTCCCCCAAATATTCAATCCCCTGCCAAATAAGGTGATTCAAATATTCAAAGCCCTCAGCTGGACTTTCAAGACCCTCGCCCGCCCGCATGGCCCCAAAGGGACTTTTCAGCTTTTTGTCTGTCTCTATGGCCAGATTAAAATGTTTAGTGTTTCCAGAGAACTCTGACTGTGTTGTGCCACTATGTCTTTGCTCGTCCTGTTCTCTGGAGCTGAGACAGCACAGTGAGGGTCTGTGCCCAAAGTCACGGAGCCAATGAACGGCCAAGACAATTCATGTAATACTGTATAGAAAATTGATTCAGAGTTCTGATTTGCAAAGCCTGGACTCGTTTCCAGCAATGATCAGGGGGCAACTTTGCCTCAAGTATAAAGGACTTCAACAGTGCACAGCACTTATATTTTAATACTACGTTAATCAATCAGTTTGCTTATGTGGTAAGACTAGGAAGACTTGGCTTTGGTTACACAGCAGCCTCTAACCTCTTAGTTTACTAACTTCTGATGTTTGATCTTTAAACAGCTTTGCTATCCTCAGTTTGGCATGTCTTGCTCCTATGTAGGTCATAACATCCATGAAATGAATAATTCACAAACCATTTTGGTCATTTGGTGATCAAAGTTCTATTTATCCCCATCCTCCCATTTCTTCCTTCTCTCGTGCTCAAAAACCCACCTAGGGCCACCGCCTCTGCATCTCAGCACTGGGAAACCTTAGGGGTGTGCTTAAATCTCTCCTCTTCCTCCTTTCTTCTTCCTTCCCTCATCTTCTTCTTCCTCTCCCTTTCCTCGTCATCTTCTTCTTCTTCATCTTATCCTTCTTCTCTTCCTCCTTCCTTCTTCCTTCTTCTTTCTTCTTCTTTACATCTAAGCAAGCATTTCTGCCTCCTAGGTGATTCCTGAAGCTGCACCATCCTAACCATGCCCAGCGCAGCAATCAAGGTTGCAGCCTGATGTCTGCTCACCTGGACTCCAACCGTAGCCGTCCATCTAAAGCCTCCTCCCCTTCTCGCATGCTCTATCTAAACCTTCCCTCCACACAGCCGCTGGAGAATTCTACCTAATATGATAATCTGAGGTGCCACTCCCAGGCCTAACCTTTGTTGCTCCTGTTACCTGCAGGCTGAGGGTAAGCTCTTTAATAGGTAATCTGAGGCCCTTCCTCTATAGCTTCAACCCCCTTACCTCTCAGCTTTATCTTTCCCCCTCTGTCACTTCCTGCCTCAAAATCTTAAGCCTGAGCAACAAGACGTGCTTGCTATTCTCTGAGGACAACGTACTGCTTCTTGCTTCCCTCCCCTTTTCCCTGCTGTTGGCCCCTTTCCTGATTTCCCATAACACGTTAGCATGCGTCCTGTAAGCGGCAGCTCAGGCACCACGCACCTAGGAAGTCCTGCTCCGCCAACACAGGCTGGCTTTGATGTTCTTCTCTTGGTGTCTTCAGTCCTCTGTTCCTCTCTTTATCATGCGAGTCCCTTACGTGTGGTGGCCGTGTCTTGTGCATCTTTGTACCCCTCAGTGCTTGGCACGGAGGAAGTACTCGGTCAATATTTGATGAACAAATGAATTGTGCAGAATCTGAAAACTTGCAATGTTTTATTTTAATTGAGCAAAGTTTTTCAGATTCTCTTGTTTCTATATAAATTCTACTAGTTTTAAATAATATTTCCCATAATATTCTTATTTTTGTAGAATTGATTTTTTTAAAAAATTTTTTGGTTTAAGGATGATGGCTAGAACCACTCAATAAAAAGATTAAATGGCATATGTTTATTACTTAAATCCTTAAGTCCCTGTGAATTCTCATTCTATGTATGTGGAGATAGTTTTAATTTAATTTTTATTTTCTGACAGAGCCTAATATTGCTAACGGAATGACAGTTGATCTTCACATATGGTTTTGATGCCCATAACTTGGAAAACTAGCTTGGACTAAAGTATATTTTTGAACAGAGATAATTGCATTAAAAATAAAGATGCTGGGATAAACCTAAACCTTACACATACTGAGATGATCTGAGACAGTCTCAAAACACACTCTCACTGGACTTGCAGTCCTGCCCCATAAGTGTGGATTGAAGCATTTTTCCTAAAAAAATCTACATACTGAACTTGGTTTGCTTTGCTTTTGGAAATAACCAGTATGTGGCAACATCGATTTAGAATAGAACGTTGATTTAGAATAGAACTCTATTCTAAATCAATGTTATGTCATGTGCTGCCATTTTTAAAACTAAACTTTGTAAAAACCAAATGTTGTGCATCCTGGTAAAAAGCAAAGGCAAAAAATTTATAATGTGATGATACGTAAATAATCTACGGAATTTTCTGACACCTGCCGTGACTGAGTTATTTTTAACACGAAGTATTTCTTAGGGTGTCCTGGAAATACATCCGCAGGAAAGGGATTTAATAGGCATTTCCTTGCCAATCTAGATATGGGTAACGATTGAAATTGTCTTGACATGTGTTTGATTTTGATTTTCCTTAGAGCGTGTTACTTTGCTAAAACCGTGTTCGGAGGCTGGGTCGATTGACCCTTGCAAGATACACTTGAAGGTTAAGTAACTGCGGATCTCGGCTAATCCCGGGTAATCTGCTGTGACTGCATGGCTGCTCGCGCTCCTGGCACGCCGCTGCTGAACGCTTCGGATTTGCTTTTTACCTTTTGTTCAGCTAACCTCTAAAAGGAGCGATGCGTCTCTTTGCCTGTCTGTGCATGGTGCTGAGCTGTTTGCCAGGAGGGGGCTGTGTGTGTCCTTCCCAGTGCACCTGTGACTACCACGGCAGGAACGGCGGCGTGGGGTCCAGGTACGCTCCCCTCCTTGCCACCTCGTGGGCTGATTCTCCTGACAAACGACTCGGACAAGACAGCCTTGTTTAGAAAGCAAACGTTTGACGATGGGAAATGGGAGGAGAGAAGGTTTAATGTATATAAGCTTTAACTGAATTGTGTGAATGCTCGCTGCCCACTCCTTCATTGTTTTTATTTTGAGCAGTTTAACTGGTAAGAGGCTCTCAAATTATCTGAGACTCCTAAACACATTCTGTGTTACGGAAATACTCACAATGCTCACACTCACAGAATATCCCTTTCGGGAGGTCAAACCTGGAGTGCCTGTGGCCAGCTCAGTCCCCGATTATCTGATAGGAAGCGTAAGAGGGCAGGGCTGAGCAGCAGCCGGCGCGGGGTGTCCTCTCTGTCAGGGTTCTCCGTTTCTTTTGAGGAGTATTCAGGCCAGCTGGGCAGGAGGAAGCAAGATCGCAAGACTGAAGTTAGAGACGTTCATCATTAGAATTTTTCATTTTAAGCTGATGGAATTTACAAAGTAAAGAAGGTTCTGTACACCTCACAGAAGTTATTTGATCTCTAGGTTGCTCTTACATCTACCTGTGAAGTGAGAATAGTCATTTGCTTAAAATGTGCATGAGTCCTTTTAGATAGAAGTTAAACGCAAAATAGAACTGCTGTTAGCTAAACATAGTAGACCTTGATTTTTTTGGGCGGGGGGTAGGGTATTTAATAATCAAAGTATTTGTGACTTCGTTGAAGTAAACAGTAGTTCTCGAACAAAATAATTTGTTAAAGTAGCCCAACTTGTGTCTTACAACTTTAAACAAATAATAATTCAAATGCATTTGTGAGTAAT
Organism: Propithecus coquereli; assembly: GCF_000956105.1. NCBI lineage: Eukaryota > Metazoa > Chordata > Mammalia > Primates > Indriidae > Propithecus > Propithecus coquereli. Next base: position 4,095,473 of record NW_012150396.1, on the reverse strand, counting down.
ATATCTTGTCATTATATGAACTTTACTTAACCAATTCTTGTTTTCCTTTTGAGATATTTACTGG
>NW_012150396.1:4078007-4093263 GCF_000956105.1 Propithecus coquereli | reverse complement strand
AACAGGGGATTCTTTTAAAATGAGCTATTTCCTAAAAAGGTTCACTGGGGAGTTGGACAGAAGTGGTTTTGCCAAGTGGCTGTGTGACTCACTGGCCGAGTGACCTTGGGAAGTGACTGAATGTCGGGGATGGGGGGGGCTCAGTTCTTTTTGATGCAAAACTGATTTGCTGATAATAGCAGCAAACACCTACTGAATGCTTATTATGTGCCAGGAAGGTGTAAAATTTTACATGCATTTTAATTAATCATCGTAATAATGCCATCTGGGAAAATGAGGTTGAAAGACAGGTGAGGTGGATTTCCACGGCCACAGAGCAGGTGGCAGAGCTCAGATTTGCACCAAGATCAACCTGCCTCGAGCGCTGGTGCTTTTACCTGTTACCCAATGTCTACCTCAATGGTAGAGTAAATAGATGGTAGAGTGTCATGATGATTAAATAAGTAACGGATGCGACCTTGTTGCACAGGCCTTGCAAGTAAAGAGCCCCATAAATATTAGGTTGAACCCCATGAAACTACTGATACTTGATCATTTTTTTACTACAAAAATGGCGAGTTCATATGCTTAAGCCTAATAGTAGCTTCCGTCATCGTGATACTGATGAAGATGATGATGATGACAATGCATTATTAATGAACAGATTAGCCGGGCTGAATAGATTTTTTTTTTTTGACAATAAGTAGAGATTGAAAAATTGATGCATGTTTCAAATGAGAATTATTTTTTCAAATGAGTCTTGGAAAGTGGGTTTCCTTGCATTGCTCTTTGTGACATTAGGTCGATACTATGTAACGACATGGATATCAATGAGATGCCTACCAACTTGCCCGCGGACACCGTGAAGCTTCGCATAGAGAAGACCGTCATCCGCAGGATCCCCGCGGAAGCCTTCTACTACCTGGTAGAGCTCCAGTACCTCTGGCTGAGTTACAATTCCGTGGTCACCATCGACCCCAGCAGCTTTTACAACCTGAAGCAGCTGCATGAGTTGCACTTGGATGGGAACGCTCTGGCTGCTTTCCCCTGGGCATCTCTGCTGGACATGCCCCATCTGAGGACCCTGGATTTGCGCAACAACAGAATAACCAGTGTGCCAAACGAGGCCGTCAGGTACCTGAAGAACCTCACCTACTTGGATCTGTCAAGCAACAGACTGACCAGGCTGCCGCCAGATTTCCTGGAGAGCTGGTCTCACTCAGTTACAGCACCTGGAAGCCTGGACCTTTCACCAAGAGTTATTCTCGGTAAGCTCACCAGCCTCTGGGCTTCTCGTATGTGGATACTTTGCTGTGCATTCCTGTAGTTGTCCAGTCTTTAAAATCTACTGGATTTGGTCTCTTACTCTGAATTTGCACTTTGAATAGAATAGGACCTTCTCGGTTAAGTTAGGCCAAGTTACCTGTTTTCCCTTGTGTAAGGTATGATGGCCGTGTTTGTGCGTGCGTGGAGGGGTGGGGGAGAAGTAGCCTCGTAAACTGGGACTGTTCCGCTTCCCTTAGAGGGTCTTGAGCTGAGCGACAGGGGCCACCAACCTGCCTTGACTCCTGAGCACGCCGGTGCTCACACGCTGGCACGCTCAGCCTTCTGCTCGAGTTGCTTCTCGACTCACCCTGAGGTTCTTCAGGAGCAGGAAGCGGGTGTTGGCATCTCTGTGAGGCAGCAGGGGCTTGATTCGTTTGGAAGAATTGCTTCCAGTTATGACGCTTGGTAGAGCTGGGATTTCAGCCCGGACATTAGGTTCCAGAGCCACACTGAGTCATTTGCAGTGTAAAAATAAACTAGAAAAGTCTGCTTGTGGCATGAAGTTGGGTGAAGGAGCCAACACTTAAGAGAACAGAATTCAAATGAATATTAATTAGAGAACTAGTTGTAGATTCACAGGCTAAATGTGAGAGGAGAAAGTTCAAGGTTATTCTCCCACGGAGGAAAAGTGAATTTTTAAAATAGAAGATAGAAAAAGTAAACTTTTATCAACATTGACAGAAGAATATGAGCCAGTCACGGACTGCTATTATAATAAAAACAGGCATCATAGAAAGATAGAATTTTTGAACTAATAGGTAAATTTCTACCATGGTTAGAATTTTTTAAATTGCTGTTCTGTCTTTTCTTCTCAATTTAGAATCCACCCCATTGTTAAAAAGCCATAACCACAAATCTCTGAGATAAATTTTTTTCCTATCTTGGCCCTAAGCGGTTATGGGACATCACCTCAGGCCCCAGAGAGACTTAACTGACAGAAAGCCGTGAGGCGCCATCTTGGATCCTTCCGAGATTTTAGCAAACAATTGTATAGTCCCACTCTGGATTTGATTTTTGCTCTGAAGTCCTTTCTTAGTTTGAGAAATTTGGAGACGCTGAGAATGAGAAACAGCTTTGTTACTGAGCCCGGCAAGTTGGGTTCCTTTGCATGTAACGGTTCTTCTTAGCTGTTGTCGCTCCTTTGCATTTCACTCGCAGGAAGCTATCAGGCCGCAGTTCAGCTCTGTGTGGAAACACCTGTAGGTGCACCACGCATGTCACTGAGTGTGCGTTCCACTTTCCTTGTTTCGCACGGCGACAGTGCTGCTGAACTCTCTGCCACTCTATAGCAAGGATCCTCTTTCTTCTATTAGTAGTTTCCGGGAACATTTTCCGCACTTGCCTTTCAGCTCCCACTGGCAGCCTCCTTGAAGGCCCAGAGGCTTCTGCTCACAGTTCTGGAAGCGCAGGCAGACGCTGTCGGTGCTTGCTAACTGGAAGCTGTCAGCTGACGGCATTCCCTGCAGCTGATTCTCGCTTGAAGGGAGCTTTGAGCAAAGCACCTCCATGGCCACCACATGTGACATCATGCCAAGCCATGCCGCTGCCTCTACCAGCCTCTCCAGCCTGTGTCCTGCCATTGCCTGCATCTCACTCTGTTTTTGCTACACAAGACTTGCGTTGCCTCAGTGTGTCTTCAAATTACACAAAACTGTGACATATTCCAGGCTGAGTTAGGAGCTTTGAGCACCCTGTCATACTTATAATGCTGTAAGACCTTTCCTAGTACGTTAGAAATATCTCTTCTATGGTATTTATGGCATTCTGAGGTACCTGGATTCCAATCTGACACTGATTAGCTATGGGATCTTGGTCAAGTCATTTGGCCCTTCTATGTCTTAGCTTTGTCATCTTTAAGATGGGAATAATAATACTATCTTCCTCATAGGATGCTGGGATTGAATGAGCTAATACAGGTAAGTGCTTAGAAGAGAACCTTGCCCAGAGTTCTGTTCAGTGAATATTAGCTGTGATTGTTGATGATCTGAACTAACAGACAGGATATGTTCGTTCAGGTTGCTGGATTGCAGGGCAAAACTGACCTGGAGGTGACTCTACTTACTCCCTCAAAGCACTTCTGTTTTTAGGGAGACAGTAGAGATCTCTTCTTCCCCAAGAGGCTGTGGTGAAACTGAAGTCATCGGAATAACCTTTATCAACTTTTTCCTAATTTCCGTTTTAGGTCTTCAGGACAACCCTTGGTCCTGTGACTGTCACATTTCCAAGATGATCGAGTTGTCGAAGGTTGCCGAGCTTGCGGTAGTGCTGCTTGATCCACTGATGGTTTGCAGTGAGCCTGAGCGCCTCGCAGGAGTTCTGTTTCAGCGGGCTGAGCTGGAGCACTGTCTGAAGCCATCAGTAATGGCCTCGGCCACAAAAATCATGTCTGCTCTGGGCAGCAATGTTCTGCTGCGGTGTGATGCCACCGGCTACCCCACCCCGCAGCTCACGTGGACCAGATCCGATAGCTCGCCAGCTAATTATACAGGTATTTTCTTCATTCAGCCCTATGAAACAGGGAGTTTGCAAAGGTCTGAAATTAAACTCATGTTTTTGTGTGATTTGAAACTGGCTAGTGAATGCTAATAAAATATTCCAAGACAGGGACAGGCGCCGTGGCTCATGCCTGTAATCCTAGCACTTTGGGAGGCTGAGGCAGGAGGATTGCTTGAGATTGGGAGTTCAAGACCAGCCTGAACAAGAGCAAGACCCCTGTCTCTACAAAAAATAGAAAACTTAGCCAGGCGTGGTGGTGTGCACCTGTAGTCCCAGCTACTGGGGAGGCTGAGGCAGGAGGGTCGCTTGAGCCCAGGAGTTTGTGGTTGCTGTGAGCTAGGATGACGCCACAGCACTCTAGCCAGGGCAACAGAGTGAGACTATGTCTCAAAAAAAAAAAAAAAAAATTCCAAGATGGTTGGGTGCAAAGGATTTGAAAGGTACATTTTATTGGCTAATATTTTTCTCAGTTTAGTTTATCTAACTGCCTAGATAAAACTAGACAACCTCGACTGGGCGTGGTGGCTCACGCCTGTAATCCTAGCACTCTGGGAGGCCGAGGCGGGTGGATCGCTCAAGGTCAGGAGTTTGAGACCAGCCTGAGCAAGAATGAGACCCCGTCTCTACTAAAATAGAAAGAAATTATCTGGACAACTAAATATATATAGAAAAAAATTAGCCGAGCATGGTGGTGCATGCCTGTAGTCCCAGCTACTGGGGAGGCTGAGGCAGGAGGATCGCTTGAGCCCAGGAGTTTGAGGTTGCTGTGAGCTAGGCTGACGCCACAGCACTCACTCTAGCCCGGGCAACAAAGCGAAACTCTGTCTGGAAAAAAAAAAAAAAAAAACAAACTAGACAACCTCAACTTTTTTTCTTAGGTAGAAAACAAAATGATCTAGTGGATGGATGACCACAGACAAGGCTTTTGTCTTGCTTCGTCTTGGATACAGCTCACTTCAAAATGTATAACCATTACAATTTTTTAGAAAGGGCATTTTGTACAAGTTTCTCATTTTTGAATAATTATTTAATAATTTAATTATTAATATTAAATCAATATCATTTTAATAATAAATTACATGGAGACCTTATTGTAAATCAAAAAGCATAATTTTTTAAAATATTGATTGCATTGACTTTTCCGCTCCTACTATGGCAAAGGCCATGCTTTGGCCCCTGTTTCAACAGTGATATTCTGACAATTAAAGGGGTACATTTTTAAGACCCTTCAAAATTAAATTAAAATTGAGGTTGAAATAATGAAACCTGATAGAATTTCTAAAAGTTCAGGCCTAATATTTTTACATATAGACAGTTAACAGCCCACAGTTTCAGCTCGTGAGTTGAGTTTGGGGCTACTGGAATGCTGTTATATGCATTATTATTCTTTGGAAAGCTTCTGAAATCAAGACAGAATGGAAATATGTTCAGATATTAGTAATTAGGAAAGCACAATTCCAATTTTTGCAAAAACTGTATATTATTCTGCAAATAAAAGAATCCATAGTTTCCTAGATTACCTAAGTTAAATATAAAATGAATGGTTTAGAATACAAATGATGACTCTTCCATGCCGGAAAATAATCTGCTGTACCTCTGGCTATGTGGACAGATGCGTTTTATTACAGTGAAAAAAATATCTTGCGAAATCTTTAAGTCAAGTCTTATGATAAACATTTTACAGAATCACGGTGAGTTAAAATTGGAAGGGACCTTTGAGATTGCTCTGTCTCATTCCCTTATTTTACAAATGCAGAAACAGAGGCCTAAAGACACTAATTGACTTGTCTAAAATCACATGCTACTTAGTGGACAAAAGTTTGCTAAGACCCAAGTCTCCAATTCCCATCGTTTAAAAATACCCTTCTCCCTACAGACCTCCAACACCTGGCAGGAGGGTCTTGGACCTTCATGTAAGCAATGTGCACCACCGTCACCTGCCACCAGACACTCGCAGGCTGCCGTTTCCCATTTCCCGTGGCTCATGTGAAAGGGATGCGGGTAGAACACGCAGTTTCCTTCTCAGTCGGCATGACTGCTCGAGCTTTTCCTTTTTTTCTCACTGCGAATGCTTTTGTTTTCTTCCAGTGATACAGGAATCTCCAGGGGAAGGAGTGAGGTGGTCCATTATAAGCTTGACGGGCATTTCTTACAAAGATGCCGGGGATTACAAGTGCAAGGCCAAAAATTTGGCTGGGGTGTCGGAAGCTGTGGTTACCGTGACAGTGGTGGGCGTTGTCACCACCACCGTATCAGCAGACACTTCTGAAGGAAGACCCGGAGATCGTCCTGAGCAGGTCCAGCCAGGATCTGGAAGATGGCCGTCTACACCCAGTTCATTGTCATCTCCCTGGTCCTCTTCCTCCTCTCCTTCCTCCCCCACGTCTTCCACTTCTCTGTCTAATTCTACTCTGTCTCCTTCTGGCATGGCTTCCTTCTCTTTATCTCCTCTCTTCTCCTCCATCGTTCCTTCAGCCGCAACCCGAAGCACTGGCATTTCAGCAAGCCCCACCACGGCCAGCAGGCAGTCACTCCAGCTCCATCCGGATGGGAGAAGAACCTTAAAGGTGGAGATGGGCGGAAGTAAGCTTCCCCTAGCCAGCGCCAGTAGGAAGGAAGAGCTGGCCTTGTTGGATCAAGCAATGCCTACGGAGACGAATGCCACGATAGAAAACCTCAGGGTGGTCAGCGAGACTAAAGAGAGCGTGACTTTGGCGTGGAACATCATTAATACCACACGTAACTCGGCGGTGACCGTGCTGTATTCCAAGCATGGTGAGACGGACCTGCTGCTGTTGAATGCGGACTCCGGCAAGAACCAAGTAACCATAGATGGCTTGGAGCCCGGCGGGCAATACGTGGCATGTGTCTGTCCAAAAGGAGTGCCTCCCCAGCAAGACCAATGTATCACCTTTTCTACCAGGAGGGTCGAAGAAGATGATTCTCAATGGTCTTTGCTTATTGTGGTGACCAGCGTTGCCTGTGTTGTTGTCTTGCCATTGATCTTTTTCTTATTGTACAAAGTTTGCAAACTGCAATGTAGGTCAGACTCTTTCTGGGAAGACGATTTGGCAAAAGAGACTTATATCCAGTTTGAGACCCTGTCTCCCAGATCTCAAAGCATAGGGGAGCTTTGGACACGAAGGCACAGGGACGATTCAGAAAAATTGCTGCTCTGTTCTAAGGCAAGTGTGGAATCTCACGTGACTTTTAAAAGTGAGGGTTCCAGACCAGAGTATTTTTGCTAAGGTTCTGCAGCTCAGACACGTGTGAGCTACAAAATCAGGATCTAACGGTGTAATTGATGCTCTGTTTGGATGATTTTTGGACAGACTTTCCCATCCTATGTGAAAATCACAACTGGAATGTTTTTAAGCATGTTTTTTAAAAAAAATACCATGAGACTTCTGAACTGAAAAAACAAATATTTTTGATTTTCGTTGTGTGGAAAATGTCCCCAGAAATGATTTTTAGGGTGGTGCTTAATAAGTTGATTATAATTTTTAGGGAAATATTTTAGTTCTTAAAAATAAGTTCATGTGAGAATAGCAAGTGAAGTCTGCATTTTGAAATGATAGTTTTTTGAGCAGTGAAGAAAAGATTCGTATCACCAGCTAAGCCTTGATGTTCATTCATGTTCAAAGTGCTTTACGGCATTTGCTGTGGACGTTTGCTGGCATTGCCTAGCAGGTGAGGGTGGGATTGTAAAGAATTTTGCATTTAGTAAGGTTAAATCCAACCTGGTAGAGGGGGAGGGCTCCGTCTCTTGGGACCGTTACACATCACAACACTGTAGATTTGTGTTCATATTGCAGGTAAGAAAATCTTCCCTTTGTCCTTAGAAATATAGGTGTTAGCAAAAATAAGTATGAAAAAAGTATGACAAATAGACAATTTCCAAGAGACTGTAACTGCTGCATTTTAACACATCTGCCAACAGATTGTATGGGTTTTTAAAATGATGTGTTAATTTTAAAAGTCTCTTTAGTACTTTGATATTTGCTCTTTCTTCCTTCCTTCTTCCTTCCCCCCTTGTCTTTCTCCCCCTCACCTTCCTTCATTTTATTTTTTTCCTCCTCCTTTATCAGAAGATGTACAGGTAGCCAAAGGACCACACACGAAGCTGTTTGTCTTTTGCCACATTATACTGTGATCCTCTGGATAAAGAGCAGGCCTTTGAAATTGCTGACTGCCCTTTGAAGTCTCTTTTGGGTCCCCAAAGGATATTTGAGGATTTTGAAAGAGAAGCTTCAGTGGATTCATTTGGCCAAACTCTTTTTCTAGGTTAAAAACATCAGAGAAATTGAATTGGAGTGAGTCACATGAATACATAGGAAAGAAGCTTCCTAAATAAAGTTCGGGTTTTTGAAAAAGACTATTCGTAGCTGTAGCGTCCTGCAAGAGACATCGTGGCTGCGAGCTTAACCGTGGCTCTGAGGTCCACTCCCGCGTCTGGCAGGGCTGAGGTTACATGTCGCTGAGCAGCATGCTGCAGCCTGGCCTGGGATTCTGACGCTGGCCCAGGGATTTCCAGGGGACAAGGCCACCTCTGCAGAGATGCAGCTTTCGTAAGCCCCGGAACAAAGCTTAACCTTACAAGAATCACTTGAACTCCCTTTATGAAAGAAACACCTGGAAACTCACCTGGACTGAATACGGGTATAATAAAGAGGAAGGATCCCCCAAACTCTGAGCGTGGTCTCCGGGTGGACGCCCTCCCAGTCAGGCGGTCACCTGCCCCCTGCCACCCCATCCTGCATTAATGACAGCCGCCGCCAGAGTAAACTGCTGGAGCCCAGGCAGCGTCTGAGACTCGTCTTGGACAAGAATCGAACCAAAGGGGAGAAGTGAGCCCTTGGGAAGCTGGCTCTGTGGGACCACCTGAGATCCCTGGACATGACAGCGGCCGTGAGGATGGGACCCGAGTGTCCAACGACACCGTTTCTATGCGAGAATCAGGAGAGAGCGACTGGGGACTGGTTCTGATCCGGAAATGGGGTGACGCCCTGTGGCAGCTCCACAGCGAGCCTGGTGTTCTGCTTTCGGACCCACGGCCGCCTTCTACCTGCACTTTGCCTGTGCCTCTGCCGCCGAGGTTGCCGCAGGCCAAACCTGCCAAAATTGTTCTCAAGACCCCCCCCCCCCCCCGCCCAGGAAGGGGGTCAGGCTCCCAGGAGGAGGATGGTACCGAGGCACCGTGGGGGTAGGGGACACCCTGGCTTGGAGACCCAGCTGCCAGCTGGTGCGTCCAGCCCCTGCTGGGGAGGGAAGCTCCCCCTCCCAAGGGGTCGCGGCATGGTGACGCCACGGACCAGGAAGGCTCAGGTAAAGCTTATCTGCAGAAAGCGTGTCTGCTATTGTCCGCCAGCGGAGGAATGAGAAGGGAATCCTCTGATGGACCCTAGATTGATGCCACCAGCAAAGTTACCAAATCACCCAAAGCATCGCTGCCATCCGCGTTCCTCTGAGCCCCCCAAGGAGACGGCGCTGCTTCGGAAGGGGGGTACCTCCCCACGGTGCCTGCTGGGTGCTGATGGCAGCGCCGTGGGCAACACGCCCAAGCCCCGGGGGCTCCCCTCAGTATCGCGCCCCTGCGCCTGGCCCATCCGGAGTGCCGGGATTACCACCAGCTGCGACAAAGGCATCGCCAGTAACCGCCAGGCGCAGTTAAGAAAGCATCAGCCACCTCCACCACCAGCTTGGCTGAGGAGGAAGGCACCCAGACACCATGGAAGTCCGCAAAGAGGTACAGTCGTCCACCTTCATCTGTGGGGGATACATTCCAATCCCCCCAGTGGATGCCTAGCACCGCGGATAGTACCGAACCCTGGATATACTCTGCATGCATTTCTTTTTCCTTTTCACAGTGCTTAGGATGAGATTTGGGAGCAAAGGGTTAATTTAAAGACAGAATTTATATAATTAAAAAGGAAGCAAAACATTAAAATTTGGAAAATTTGCAGTCAAGTAAGGAAGAAGAGTGTTAGGGCGTGGCCAAGCGAACACTGGCTAAAGAGATTAGCGGGGAAGGAAGAGAGCCAGGTGCTGCTCCCCAGGCAGCAGGGAAAGGCCCCGAAGGCATTCAGGGATCTGAATGCTGCCTCTCCCCCCACAGGCCCAGCCACCTAGGAGAGCAGAATGGTTTTGAGGGTCAGGCCTGGGGCTTCCTCCACAGGCTCTCTGCCCAGGGCTGCCTGGGGACTCTGCTCCTTGCATTCTGGTAGAGCTCTCATTGGCCACCCAGCTGTGGCTCAAATGGCCCCAGGTGTGGCTTCACCCAAAACTCTGGAAGAATCAAGGCATAAACCTTGTCAGTATCCACATGGTGCTGATTCTGCAAGAGTGCAGAGCGCAAGACCTGTGGAAGCTTGGTAGCCTTCACTCGGGTTTCAAAGGATGTACTGAACAGCCTGGGGGCCTAGGCGGACACTTGTTGCAGGGGCAGGGCCCCTGCCGAGAACCCCTACTGAGCAATGCCTGGGGGAGCTGCAGGGGTGAGACAGCCTTTAAGACCCAGAGCTGTAGAGCTACCGGTGTGCAATGCCAGCCTGGGAGAGCTGCAGGCTTGAGACTCCAATCCCAGAAACTAAAATGTGGGCTTGTAGCCTTCCTCAAGAGTAAGGCAGCAAGAGTTATAGCAGAGAAAGAGTTTAATATTGCGGGTGCCGTGTGAGGAGATGGGGGGAGTTCTCAAATCCGTCTCCCCAGGAATTGGGGAGAAAGGATTTTTAAAGATAGTTTAGTGGGCACAGGGCTAGGCAATTGGGTCTGATGACTGGCTGGGTTCTGGGAGGAATCGTAGGGGTGTAGAAATTGTCTTCTTTACTGATTCAGGTGGGGGTCGCAAGACAAGTTGAGTCAGTTCCTTGGTCTGGGCCACTGGTCTGGGTGGGTCAGCTGCTCCACGAGAGTGCAGGGCCCAGAACATCTCTCAAACACTAGCCTTGAGTTTCACAAGGGTGGTGTTATCCATGGGAGCAATGAAGAAAGCTGAGAGTCTTCATGACCATCAGCTGTGAGACTCCTGAGTAGTGAGCAGTTATAGGAAAGCAGGTGAGGGAACAACGGCTGGTTATATATCTATTTCTCTACCACAGTTCCCACTTTGTGGCCCTTTATTAATTTTATAAAGGGCAGGTTCCAACTGAGCATTCTTTTGCACTGTTTCTACAGCCAGCAGCTCCTGGAAACGCTTCGAGCCTCAGTTGCGCTTGGCCGCCATGATGGACGAGACCTGAAACTTTGGCTCTATCGGACCACCTCTAAGATCAAGCTTTGGTGTCCACAGCATCATCTCCCGTGCACACAGTGTCTCCAGACCTCACTGCTCATTCTGAGTCCTCCTGCCGCGTTCCCACCTGGCCTTGCTCCGCCATCCGGTACCTCCGGGCCCGCTACCTCCAGCTGGTTCACCTTCGTCTGCATCCCCTGAAACCACCTTCCCAGCCCCAGCGTGCCCACTGCATTTCGGTAATCCAGGTGGCTGACGTTCCACATCCAACTGTCGCTTCTCCAGACCTAGTCACTGATGACTTGGCACTGAGGTCACTGACAGTCTCCACCACAGGGTCATTTCGGCCGCGTACTGAGCAGCCAAATCTTCCTGCTCGCTGGGCACACCTTTGCCAACCTTCTGCCACTTGTCCATTCCTTACATCAAGCCCTGGGGACTACCTGTCAACTGCTCTTCCCTTGCCATTGGTGAGCTGCCCCAGGTCACGGCTGAACCCTGCTCTCATTATCTCCCCTAATTACCCAGCTGGACGCTGGACTTACTATACCTCTCTCTATGCCCTCTCTGCTGATGCAGTTTGGTTCACACCAGATTATTCCAAGGATGCCACTAACTCCCACGTGGTCCACGGGATATGCTCATGCTGATTGGGGCACCTGGACTGGCTGGCTGGGCACGTCTCATCTGACCGTCCCCGAGGGAGGGCGGTCCTGTTCTGGTGACTCTCCTTGACCTCCGTCTGCAGTCTCACCCACCCCCTTCTTGGATTTCCCGTACCATGGCATGGCCGGAAATTGCGCTAGTGTTCTGGGCCCCCACCCTGCTGTCCCTCCTCTCGATGCCACAAGGACGCAATAGGGGCAGTTGTGGGAGCCAGCTTGCTAAAGATTATATTCTCTCTATATTGAAGATTTGGGAGTATAGAATAGATTTCTAAAGCTGTGTCAAGAGTCCTGAAAAATTCTGAGATGTGAGTTCCAAGAAAATACAATATTTTATTTAAGAGAGAGATTGAGTTTACCACATTCTAGAAATGATAATACAAGCAGCTGGAGAATGAAAAATTATTCATTATAAATGGCTCTTAATTAAAAAGAAAAAAGGAATTTTAGGTTAGACATAATCTGCATATTAGAAGACCAGTGTGGATGGATAGCTTGCCCGGAACTCCCAAATGTCCCCTTCTTATATAATTGCCTTTCCTTTTCCTTTTTTTTTTTCCTTTTTCCTGTTTCCTTTTTCCTGTTTCCTGTTTCCTTTTTCCTTTTCCTTTCCTTTCCTTTCCTTTTCTTTCCTTGTTGTCCTTGGTGCTTCATCACTGAGTGCATTGTCTAATGATCTAACCATTTTTACTTCATTGTTAGAGTTTTCTTTTTTAGATTTTTTTTAAAAAAATCTTGCAGGCAATTTTGTGTTTAGCTTCGGTTTATGTTAGATCAACTTATTTTACATTAAAAGTTTATAAAACTTTGCTACAGATGTCATAAATTTCATTGCCATGCATTTTAAAAGCCTAATGTAAACAGATGACTGAAATGCTACCGTGTTAGAACTCACATGACTGCAGGAGATTGTTACTGATGAAGAAGCCCAATGGTGCATATGGAGGGGCGCACAGATTGTGCCACGGCAGGTATTTGTCAAGATGGGATACTTGGACCACCCTGTTGAGATAAATTACTCATTGTCCTCATAATCAAAATCGAGTGAAACTGGGCTTAATTTTGACCGAGGAAAAGCTAGTTGGTGTGCGGAGGGCAGGTAGGAAGCTCAGGAGAAAGCTCCTGTGTTGCCCCTTAGCTTGGTCTTGACACACGAGGTGTTGAAAGCTCAAAGCTCTTCCCATGGCCAGAAAAGGGAACCCTGAAAAGAGTCAGGCAAGTGCCCTGGACTTCGGAAAATTTAAAAAAAAAATTTCAAAAAACAATTTTTTGGACCCGTGGAATTGAATCTCAAATGAGACGATAGTTGATGAAGAGAGATTTTTTTAAAAACTATGAAGTGATTCAAATAAAATGACAGTGAGCTCAGGAAAGATAAATGGTTGCTTAGCAATCTCAAATTTCAAATGATATGTATATAAGACATAAGAAGATAGATTAACCAAGGATGAGTATAGCAATGTAGCCAATCTATTATAAAAGTGTTATAAAGTAAGACCCAAATAAATTGAGGATCTAAATAAATAAATAAGTCTGACCAGAAGGAACTGTAAGGCTTTTTTCAGTCAAAAAGAACAAGGAGGGGAGAGTGACAACAGCAAGATGGAGAATAGGAGGTCCCAGGCTTCACTCTCCCCAACAGGAAATTCAATTAACAGCTTTCCACAGACAAAAACACCTTTGTGAAAACCCCAAACCTTGGGAATGAGCCTGACGCCAGTGTGGACCCCAGAATTGAATAAAAGCCATATTAGAAGGGTAAAAGGAGTGGTCCTATTTTGACCACATTGCCCCTTCCTGTCCCCAAGTCAGCCCAGGGCCCCACAAAGAGGATCCCCTCGCACGCATGGTTTTCGTGGTGAGAAAAGAGAAGCAGAGGAGGACGTCCGGCTTCCCTGGTGTCCTGAGATGCAGCCCACGAAGCCCACTCCAGTCTTGCCTCCTGGGGCACGTGGGGCTGATGGCCTGGCTAGACTGCCTGGGGTCAGGTGGAAACAAAGAAAGGCGGAGCGCACGGTGACCAGTGTACAGGTCTCGGTGGCTCTGTTCCTGCCAGCTGGGGCACCCAATCAGAGGTACCACCCAGCAGCATAGCCACCTGCAAAGCCGAGCTGGTAACTTTCATAAGAATGGTGGGAGGTCCAACCTGGCTCGAGTCTCCAGATGTCCAGACTCCACGCCCAGCCTCAGAGCCCACCGCAAGGCCCCCCCAAGTCAGGGAGATGCCCACCCACCGCAGTGCGTGGCTGCAGAACACAGGGCTTAGACCTTCCTGACGGGGGGGCCAAAAAGTGGTTTGGCCCAGCCCCAGAGCACACGCCAAGGCCCTGCCCAGGCAGGGAGGCAATCCTCCACAGTGCAGTTCTGTGGGTTGCAGCCTCTGGTTCCATTTGTCCCAAGCCGTGACTCTACCTAACATCGAAACCCACCCTGCAGCCCTGCCCAGCTGAGAACCCAAATAGCAGCAGTGCCTGGCCAGGGAGTACACCCTGTGACCTGGCCTGATCAGGGGCCGTCGCATTGCCCGGCCATTGGCTCCACCTGATAGTGGAGCCAGCCAGCGGTCCCACTGGACAGCAGAGCCGCACAACCTCAGAGCAAAGGCAGTGGCCCAGCCAACCAGAGAAACTGACAGCAAGCTCTACCTCCCTGGGGTCATTACCAGCTGGCCTGTCCTGAATCACAGGCTAAACGAAGTAGTGAGGGTCTGTCCCTGCCAAAGAACACCCGTGAAGGCTGGAAGAGGTAGCTGTCTCCTCAAATACACAGACACAAACTCGGGCACACAAGGATTATAAAGAATCAGGAAATCACACCTCCAAAAACTAATAAAGCTCCAATAATAGACTGTTAAGAAAGGAAGATCTATAAAAATGGCTGATAAAGAATTAAGAATAATCCTTTTAAAGAAGTTCAGTGAACTTCAAGAATATAGAAATAGAAAATGAAATGAGGCCGGGCGCAGTGGCTCACACCTGTAATCCTAGCACTCTGGGAGGCCAAGGTGGGCGGATCATTGAGCTCAGGAGTTCGAGAGCAGCCTGAGCAAGAGCGAGACCCCATCTCTGCTAAAAAAATAGAAAGAAATTAGCCAGGCATGGTGGCGCGTGCCAGTAGTCCCAGCTGCTTGAGAGGCTGAGGCAGGAGAATCGCTTGAGCCCAGGAATTTGAGGTTGCTGTGAGCGAGGCTGACACCACAGCACTCTAGCTGGGGCAACCGAGTGAGACTCTGTTTCAAAAAAAAAAAACAAAACCAAAAATGAAATTTGGAGAACAATACATGAACAAAATGAGAAGTTTGATAAAGAAATAGAAATAATAAAAAAAAGGTGGTGAATCTGGATTAAGAATATTTCGAAGTTTATTTGCAACTTTTCTGTGAGTTTGAAATAATTTCAAAGTGAAAAAAAAGATGGTGTAGTAGATCGAAGACTAAATGGACGTAGGAAATAAAAATCTCGCTACAGCTCCATCTCTGAATTGTAGATAGAAGTCTGTGATAAAACTATTTTTGTTCAGGTGGGCAGTGCTTATGATTATAATCATTTTCCCATGTTTA
>NW_012150396.1:4056844-4075368 GCF_000956105.1 Propithecus coquereli | reverse complement strand
CCGAGCAAGAGCGAGACCCCGTCTCTACTAAAAATAGAAAGAAATTAGCTGGACAACTAAAAATATATAGAAAAAATTTGCCGGGCATGGTGGTGCATACCTGTAGTCCCAGCTACTTGGGAGGCTGAGGCAGGAGGATCACTTGAGCCCAGGAGTTCGAGGTTGCTGTGAGCTAGGATGACGCCACGGCACTCTAGCCTGGGCAACAGAGTGAGACTAGATGCTAGGATTACAGGCGTGAGCCACTGCGCCCGGCCAGAGCACATGTTTTTTGACTCAGAATATTCTTGACGTGAACTACTGGGACTGCGTTACAGACTCCTTATATATGAGGTCTTCAATTCCAGATGGAATTTTTAGTAGTTTCAGTGTGGCTCTGCTAGAGGCAGGAAAACAATCAAAGGAGTCCTCTTTTTAAATTTTTTTCTACTAGTTGAACATCAATACCCAGGTCTTTGATGTTTAAAGAGAAATTATTTATCAAACCTCTAGAGCTAGAATAAAGCAAGTTTTATTAAATCTGGGTTCCACTAATTAAAACTCTGTAAAACTCTTGAGTGGAATCGTTTTTACTGTTGCATTGTTTATTTCAAAAAAAAGTTTTGCGAAGCAAATTAGCATTAAAAATTTGCGGTCCTATTCACAATAGCAAAGATCTAGAATCAACCTACGTGTCCATCAGCGAATGAAAGGATAAAGAGGATGTCGTGGATATATACAATGGAATACCATTAAGCTATAAAGAAAGAATAAAATCATGTCTTTTGCAGCTACTTGGGTGGAACTGGAGCCAATTACCTTAAGTGAAACAACTTAGAAATATTAATAGAAAGTCAAATATCACATATTCTCACTTACAAATGGAAGCTAAATAATGTGCACACATGGACATAGAGCATAGAATAATAGAAGTTGGACACTTGGAAGGGCGGGAGGCGGGGAGGGACCAGAAACTACTTAATGGGTACAAGGTACATTATTCAGGTGATGGTTAAACTAAAAACCCAGGCTTCACCACTGTGCAATATATCCATGTAACAAAATTGTCACATGGTACAAGTGTTGTACCCCGTAAAATCATACAAATAAAAAAATAAGTTTGCAGTCTTATTTATTTAGGTTTTTTTCTTTTCAAGAAAAGGGAAGTTCTCAAACTTCTCAAACACATTAATTCTGTATTATCAGATGTTGCTAAGTTTAGATGTGCATTTACTCTCTCCTCCTTCTCTTCCATAGAACTTTAAAAAACATACTAGTATCATGCCTCTTATTTCGTTGTATTATGGGATCTAGTGCATGTCCTTACCCTCCTACGTAAGGCACTATTGAACTAGGCGTTACTAGGCGTTACTCATCTTTTTATCTAGAGCAGCGCTTTGCAGAAATAAATATTTGTTGAGTGAATAACATTAACTCAATAACAATAAAGATTTGTTGAGTGCTTTGAATAATATTTGTTGAGTGACTAGAGAATAGAATGGTGAATATTATCTGTCTTAAGAGCCTCTGTGAGGTTGGGAGGGTGTGAGAGGGTCGCAGACTGCCACCAGGGAGTCCTGAGGTGACAGTTTCACTAAGGGAAGAGCAGGCGGTTTGGGAGTGAAGGCAAGGAGAGTAAACTTGAATTCTCAAATACTTAGGTTAATTCTTTCTAGGTTAACATTTCCAATCCCCAGGAAGTATTTTAGAGAGCTTTGGGGTGTGTTCAGTTATCCAAATGATTCGGGGTGTATCTGACACTTATAGAGAGGGATACAGGGATGCTAGATGTCCCAAATGCATTAGAAAGTCCTACACCATGAAGAATTTTCCAAATCTCAAATAGCCATGGGATGTTCTGCTGGACATTCAGGCTGATGGACACACTTTTTTTTTTTTGGTAATTATCTGAGCCCAGATCAGCGTTTCTCAAACTTTAATAGGCAGATGGATCAGTTGGGAATCTTTACGCAATGCAGCTCCTAATTCAGTGAGTCTGGAGTGGGGCCTGCGAGCCTGTATTTCCAACCGGCTCCAGGACATTTAACTGACTGGGACAGTCCTGTCCATCAGGAGCTGTGACGGTTCCCTAGGTGGTCAAGTGGGCAGTCAGTCGTGGTTGACAATTACTGGCCTAGAGCTTCACTCTGTTGACATGTAAACACAAAGTATTTTTTACATGGTTTTATGTACAACAAATGTTTTAAGAACATGGCACCATATACTTTGATTTATTTAGAACTGTTCCAAGAGTTGTTCACCATGTTGGAAAATCTAGCCTCTGATGACAATCCCAGCCACGGTATTTGAGATATTAATTCAATCTATCTGTATTGGTAGCTTTAGAATTCACAGTGATGTCCCTATGTAGATAAGTTTTTGACACCTTCAGTAGGTCTCCCTTAGTATAATCAAGCCCAAACATTTGTATATGGATATACATATTTTGATCTACTTTCCTTTTATTTCTCATTTATAATGCAATTAATAATTATGTTGGTTTTTTAAAAAATGTGGGTAGGGAGGATATTATCTGTCAGTGCCTTTTTATGATATTAGTGGAGGAACTGGGTCTGGGTCTGATGAAGTTGAAATCTACTGAATCAGACGATGACGGGCAGGGGAGAGTGTGGCAGGCTGCGGACAGCAGGAAGGGCAAGGGCTCCAGTTACACGCGGACTGAACATCACACTCTTCACCCTCAGGTCAGCAAATGGCTAAGTCTCATTTAAAATTATAACTTTCTAATAATACTGTAATTATAAAGTAGATGAGATTTTGTATTGTTTCTATTAATACTGTGGTAAACACTTCCCTTTTAATGACTATATCGTATTCTTATAACAATGTCTTAACCATTTCTGTAATTGTAAATGAAAACCGTTTCTAATTTTTGCATCATGAATAACATGACAATACATATTTGTGTGATTATAAATTCTTTTTTTAGTGGAAAGATTATTCCTTTAAGGAGAAATTGCCAGGAGTGAGATTACATGGGCAACGCCTATGAATGTGTTTATGGCTCTACAATGTGTTGCCAAATTGTTTGCTGAACGAGCTATATACCAAATGCAAGTCAGCTTTTAAAGCTCAGATTTATTCTGATACAAGATCAACATATATGTTCTATGAAACTTACCACTTATCAACTTACTTCATGATCTCCTGAATTTGAGGGGATTAAGAATGAAGATTGCAACTGGTTCTCAAACTTCCTGGAAATGATGTAATTTTCCTCTTAATAAATCAAGCAGTCAGATTCTGATATATAGCTTAAAAAATACTGTACACGAAAGTTTTCATCTGCGCAATGCCAGAGTGGCATTATTTTGTTATTCTTGGTTTAGCAGGTATATCTCATGAAAGGGCTAAGATGAATACCTGAACGCACTCAAGGAAATTGGAGCCAGGGATGGCCCAAGAGCACAAGGATCCCTTCCATGACCGGGATCTAAGTCAGGTGAGCTATCGCAGGATCCGAGATCCAGTGTTTTTAAAATGACCCCAGGACGTCTTCTAGTCTCAGCGAAAGTGGCTAAATCCCTTCCTTTTTTGTCCAATATACTTAAAGTCTTTGTGTAGAATTTGGAATAACACCATTTATTGGTTATATCACAAACAAGACACTCACCAGCATTCATTCTTGGGGTTGTTTTCTGACATTCATATTTGATTTCCTTGTCTCGAGCACTGATTTAAACTTCCTTGAATATCAGGACATCTATTTATTTAATTTAACGGCTGCCTCTTTTTCCTATTATCTCCAGGTACATCTCTACGGATCACTGAAGGAGACAACTTCATTTCTCAAGGAGCACAGATTATGGCATTCACCAGCAGCCAGAGAGACTTTCAGGTAGAATTTTAATTATAGTGAGACATCAAAGAAGTTGGCGAATAAATGGAAGAATAGATGGGAACATCCACATTTTCCTGGTGGTCTCAGGACAGGCATGGGGAATGGGGGCCACTTTAGCATTATTAGTGAAATAAAAGAAGCTCTAGAAAGTGTGGCTTAGGCTTGTCCTCTAGAGACAGCTGTGAGACTTCGGGCAAGATCTTTAACTTTCCTAAACTCAGATTTACCTTCTGCAAATGAGGTTAATGCCTATGTTCATCGAGGCTAGAGTGACCCTTTTCTTCCTCAATCTTCTTTCTGGTGGTGGGCCCTGAAGGATGGTAAATAAAGGTGGCTGATGTTTGAAAGAACTATATATGCTTTTCATCCTGTCATTTTTTAATTTTACCTCTGGTATTGTGGGGGAAATATTAGACTTTGGACTCACTAAGCAAACTTCAGATGTAATAAAATATTTAAAAAGGTGGAAAGACAAAAGGCCCATATACAAAATTCAATTTTATTTCTATAAAGGATCAGCAAAAACTTGGAAAATAAAATTAATAGAAGTAATTTGTAAGAGCATTCAAAAAACATAAAAAATAAATTTAACAAAAGATGTGTAAAGCTCTACATTAAACAGTCAAAAACATTGATGAGAGAAATTAAAGAAGATCTATATAAATGGAGAAATATACTATGTTCATAGATTGGGAGACCCAATATTGTTAAGATGTCAGGTCTTCCAAAATTGAACTGTAATTTCAGTGACATCCCATCAAGACCCCAAGAGAAATTTCTAATAGAAATTCCCAAGCTAATTCTAAAATGTATATAGGAGTCAAAGAACCAAGAATAGCCAAAAATAGTCTTGAAAAAGATAACAAAGTTGGAGGATATACCCTAACAGATTTTAAGATTTACCATAAAGCAACAGTCATCAAGACAATGTGGGATTAGCATAAAAACAGACAAAAAAAAAAAAGCAAAGAATAAAGTCAACAAATAGACCCAAACATAGATGATCAAATGATTTTTTAATAAGCGTCAAAGCAATTCAAGAGGAAAGAAGACTCGCTTCATAATGGTGTTGGAACAATAGGTATCTATCTGGAGAAAAATAAACTTACACTCCAATTTCATATAATGTGTAACACAAAAATTAATTAAGATGAATCACAAACTCAAACATAAAAGCTAAAACTCTAAAAGTACCTAGAAAAAAAAATACATTATCTTTGAGCTCTTATGGTAGGTAATGATTTATTAGAGAGAACACACAAAAAAATGCTAACCGCAAAAGAAAAAACTTAATAAATTGGACTTCATCAAAATCCAAATCTTCTAGTTGCCAAGAGACACCATTAAGAAAATGAACAGACAAGACACAGACTGGGAGAAAATACTTATAATACATAGATTTCATAAAGAATTTGAATCTAGACTATCTATAAGGAAAATTTCCAAATCAATGAAAAGTCAAACAATCCAATAAAAAATGGGTACAAGATTTGAACAGATGTCTCACAAAAGAGGACACACGAGCAATCTATTAAAATATGAAAAGATGGTCAACACCATTAGCCATCAGGAAAAGGCAAATTAAAATTCCAGTCTGATATGTCACACATACAAAAATGATTAGAATTAGAAAGACTGACAACACCAAACGCGGGTGAGGGTGTGCAACAACCGGAACTCACATACATTGCTAGGGAGAGTATAAAATGAGGCAGCCACCGGGCAAAAATGTTTGGCAGTTTCTTATGAAGTTAAATATATACCCACCCTGTGAACTAGCAATTAGGTATTAACTGAAGAGAAATGAAAACATGCATTGAGCCAAACCTGTAAATGATCCAAAGGTCCATCAAAAAGAGAATGGATAAACAAATTGTGTTATATTCATTTAAAAGAATACTTCCCAGCAGTGAAAAAGAATGAAGTATTGATATGTACAAACTAGACGAATCTCAAAAACTTCACGTTAAACAGCAGAAGCTAGATACAAGATTGAACGTACTGCATGATTGCATTTATATAAAGTTCAAGAACAGACAAAACTAATCTATGATGAAAGAAATAAGAACGATGGTCACCCATGAGTGAGTTTCACTGGAAGGAATACAGAGGAAATTTTGAAGACAAAGGAGATGTTCTATATCTTGGGCAAAGTGTTGGTTACGTGTGTCTGTATAATACATTATCAAAACTCATCAGATTGTAAGCTTAAGATCTATTCACTTTATGTAAATTTTACTTTAATAAAAATGAAAAATGAATGCATGTCAATTAGAAGTCAGGCTGGGGAAACTACATGAAAGCAACTTAATTTATTTTGTTTCTCTGGTATTTGACATTTTGAAAATATGTATGTCACTTACTCAAATATTTTCTCTCCACCATCTATTGTATACATCTTTCCAGTTTTGAGTGGCAAACCATGATTATCTTCACCTAAATAATTTCTGCGTTTGGAGGTAGAAAAAGGGAAAGAGGATACTGATTCGCAGTTTTATTGATATAATAAGAGCAAACGAAGAGCTGCGAACAATGGTTTGCATTTTCATTAGTTCTAGCAAGTAGTGTTTAATTACATGCAGTTCCCAGCAGGTCTAGTTCTCTTGTCAAGACTTCACATGCTTTACCTTGGATACTACTCTGCTTCCTATAGATTGAGCAGAATTGAAGGTTAAGGGAAAGATTGTATTGGGAATGATAGAAAAGCCAGAGTTCTTTCCCTAAACCTTGACATTTTTAGAAATTAAAATATCTGGGAGAATGATGAGGAGGCATGCTTAGATTATGTAAATAAATGCAATGCGGTTTAAAATGACAGGTTTCTTTTTTTGGCTTTAATTTTTTGTTGTTCTTTCTTGGGTTTTTAAGTTTTTTTTTTTGGTTTTTTTTCCCTTGCTTTTTTTTCCCTTGGTTTTTTGGAGCTTCTTTTTTTCTTTTTGTTTTGGGGACCTTTTTTGGTTACTTGGGGGGGCTTTGGCGAAAAATTGAACCTTGGGCGGGTTTTTTTTTTTCTTTTTTTTTTCCCAGTTGCTTTTCCAATTTTGTTTTCTTTGGTTGGGACCTTGGCTTTTTTTATTTTTTGGATTTTTATTGGGTTGTTGCCCCCTTCTTTTTTTTTAATTTTTTGGCTTCTTTTTTTTTTAAAGCAGTTCTAAGTTTATAGAAAAATTGAGAAGAAAGTACAGAGAATTCCCATATAACCCTCCACCCCACCCTAGATTCCCTATTATTCAACATCTTGCATTAGTGTGGTATGTTTGTTACAAGTGATGAGCCAATAGTGATTCATTATTATTAACTAAAGCCCATGGTTTACATTAGTGTTCACTGTTGTACATTCCATGGGTTTTGATGAATGTACAATAGCACGTATCCACCGGTACAGTAGCATACAGAGCAGTTTCACTGCCTTAACAATGCTCTGTGCTCTACCTATTCATCTCTCCCTCTTCCCCGAAACCCTGGCGACCACTGACCTTTGTACTGTCTCCATAGTTTTGCCTTTTCCAGAACGTGATATAGTTGGATTCATATAGTATGTAGCTTTGCAAACTGGCTTCTTTCACTGAGCGATATGCATTTACAGTTCCTCAATATCTTCTATGGCTTGGTGGCTTATTTCTTTATATTGCTGAATAATATTCCACTGTGTGGATGTACCACAGTTTGTTTATCCATTCATCTAAGGACATCTTGGTTGTTTCCAAGCTTTAGCAGTTATGAATAAAGCTGCTGTCAGCATTTCTGTGCAGGTTTTTTTGGTGGACATGAGTTTCCAATTCATTTAGGTAAATGCCAGGGAACATAATTACCCTTCTTTTCAATAAAACTTTTATATCTGGTATCCATAGCTTGATAAATTGTAATTTGTTCCTCATAGCTAACTCCTGTGCCTGTGCCCCTCCCAATTTCTTTCCCTTAATACAATTTAAGTTTCTGCCACATACGAGTCACACAGAATGCCAGACACGTGTCAACCACTACCCTAAAAACAAGAAAGTGCTTTCGATTCTTGTAGGAGCTTCCCTGATACACTGATGCTCTTTGATGGAGGTGGTCCGTGAAACAGCACGTGCGCTATTTCTGCAGGTGAATGTTAAGTGCTACCTAAACGTACGGCCTTGTCACCGGGTCCTGCAATCACATCTATGTGTGTAGCACAAGTTTTGCTTTTCCTTTGATGATGCCCCAGTCTGTTTATTCCAGACAGAGACACCGTCTAAGGGGGAGAAAATGAAGACTCCAGACTTCACAGCCTGCTTAAATGAGTGTGATCTTGGGAAAATTACTCAGCCCTTTTGATCTTCAGTGTCCTCATTTGTGAAACGCGGGTAATAACAGCCACCTTGCAAGGTAGCGTTGAGGATTAGCGGTGATACGTGAACACGCCAGGCACACGGGAAGCAGTCTGTCGCTCGTGTGGTCGTGGGGATGATTCATAAGAGCTGCTCAGCACGGCCAGTACATAACGCAGGGGAAGTAGGTGCTTTGTGTTTCAATGGGGACATTTTATCTGAAAAGTTCGAATAATGAATGACCAGCACACATAAATATATGTCCCAATAGCCTCCCTTCTCCTGGCCATTGCTGTCTGCTCACACTTTAAAAGCATTTAGAGCTTTCTCCTTGCCACTATGTCTAATTCTCTTACTGACCTGCCAGCAGGGTTTCTCCCCGTGCATTTAGGTCCGCTCGCGATGTAAGAAACTAATAAATAAGCAATTTTTTTGTCCATTCCTGTTCCCCATCCTATTGTCATCACGGTCCGTGTCCTTCTCCATGCCCATCTCAGGCTTCCTAATTGCTCCACAAAGCTTCATTCACGGCATGCTCCAGCCCACAGAGTTCGTTACAACCCCCTTCTCCCCTGATACCCCAGAATACTTGGCACCTGGCCATTCGTGAGCTCATACTCACATACTCTTCTTTGTCGTTGCTGTTAATAACCTCGGCAAGCTCTTGAAGTGAAGGACCGTGACTTCTGTTTCTTGTACTCCATGCAGCGCCCTATAGCTGCTTAATTAATTGATGAATTAGTTAGTTTTGACTCGATTCCAGAAACTAAAACATATTTGGCAGCTCAAACTCGTAAAGTTATAATGGATGTCTTGTCTGCTTTGAAATAAAGGGGAAGTTCATTTGCCCAGGAAAGGTTCAGTTTTATCTGGAAGTAAGAGTACAGATTTATCAAATATCTCTGGAAAGCTTTTCTGGTTGGGTAGCTGCGTGCTGTGGTTTTGCTCTCTGGGTACCCGGAGTTGTCTGGATCGGCTGGGATCGATGCTCAACATCGGTTATCGCTTGCGGCGTCTACTACGCCTCTGTTGACTCCATCATCTCCTGGGGGGCTCAAGCTTAACACCAAGGATGACATTAGCTCGGGTGACACATAATTAGGAGAGAAATCCTTTTTACAACCAAAAGTAACATAAGGAATTCCAAATCCAAACAGAAGAGAGTTCTGGATGATTTCGTCCTTGCGTTCCTACCATTCTCTCCACTCTGCTCCACTAGTACCCCTCGGTGCTTGGCTGTCCGCTAAGCCCCTTTCACTGCTGTTGTTTGTGACACCGGCGATGTGTTTTGCTGGAGGGGACACTGAGTAACGAAGGTAGTAACCGAAGGGTCAGTGCAGGGTATCTGTAGGACACCCATGATGAACCCTGAGCCTGAGTGAGTCTAGAAAGCAGAGGAATATTCCATACATCCACCCACCTCACCTCCCTTTCCCCCCCTCCTCCCAGGGCAAGTTTGCCCTGTGAGGGGTCAGAGCTGCCTGGCAGGGGCTGGCTGAAATCAGAGAAATCCTGGCTTTAGCTGTTCCAGAAAAGCGACCTAGTCTTTGAAGAATAATCAGGACATAACTAAATACGAGTAAAAGGCTTCGAGTTGTTCTGTTCTCTCTATAATGGGTAGTCGCCGGCGTGATGGTTATTTTTGTGACTATTGCTTTATCTGCATTTTGACGAGCGCTGGAAACACTACCTCGGGGCAACTTAAATGAAAGTCTGTTTTCCAGGATGGAGTAAACCGGCAGAAATTTCCGTTGTTCATCAAATCTGGGGTAAATCGTTTGCCCGAGCTGGAAATTTCTGGGCCCTAGGTGTACTCTTAGAGAAATAACCGCCATTGCTCCAAGGAGAAAGAGGTCAAGACAGCTAATGGAGATGTCAAGCTCTTATCTCCTACGACTGAGGCGTGAACAGATAGCCTAACCCCCCCCCCCCACCAGGAGGAACAGCATTCAGCTGCGCTGGTTCCCAGCGCTTCCCGGCTTTTGCACTATTCACTTATTTTTTCCAGCGCGGCTCTGTAATAACAACCCGCTCCTTCCCCGCACCCCTGGCCCCTCGCGCTGCTTTATCACGCTGGTGCTGAAAGAAAAGTGTCTGTGCATACTGTTTCTCTTCATTTGGCTTCAGGGATTTCCCTTTGATTTGGAAAGAATTTTTCGAATTCCGCTATAAAATATACAGGAGAGAGAGAGAGAGAGAGAGAAAGATCAAGCTCCAGGAATGTGCAGTGGTGTTGACATTTCTGCCAAATAATGAGCCGAAGGTGAATTATCTCTAGTATCGTGTATGTGAAGGATCAATGATTATAATCCAAATTATTGGCGGTGTCGTTCGCCATGGATTTGGACCACGTGGTCTACTTTCCTCTCCATCCTCCGAGATATGAAAGCAGAGCCAGTGTGCAGCAGGTTCCTGCAAGACACCGCCAGCTCCTCCACGTGTCCTCCCTGCTCTCCCTGGCCTGCCGGAATATGTACGGTGACTAGCGGGTTATCTCCTCTTTGGCAGCCGGCCTGCCTTCCTGTCCAGAGGAAGGGCCGCACTCGCCTCTGCAGACAGAGGCTCGCTCGAGTGTCACTGAAGGAGAGGGGGTGGAGCCAACAGAGCTTTAAAGAGGAAAGGGGAGTCGTTGCACTTTTCAAAACGAGAAACCGTGTTTGGGGAGGAATCATTCATATCTGCATATTTCTTCTTTCAGCCTCATCCAACGGTTGTGGCTGGAACTTTCCAGCAGTTCTTTCCTTTCCTTTCTTTTTCTCTCTAAGCCTTTGCCTGTCACAGCGAAGTCAGCCACAGGCCTCCAGAGCGGGGCTGTTAAACTCTGTGAAATTTGTCATAAGGGTGTCAGGTATTTCTTAACTGGCTTCCAGAAAAAACTGAGATAAAGAAATCTTTCCTGCGGCGGCCCCGGCAGGCTGCACTCAAGCTCTGGGAACGAAGGAAGGAGCCGGAGGGCGAGAGCACAGCCGCAGAGCCAAAGATGCCCCAGGGCTGGGGGCCAGCCTAGGTGGCCACGTGCGGGCTCAGACACACACACGCACGCACACACACACATGCACACACACCTTTCCTGGGCTATGTCAGAGCAAAATCAAGTTATTTTCTAGTGAAAGCTCACACCCATCATGGTCATGCTGCTCTTACTGATCCTTCTGCTGCCGGCAGTCTGTGAACTCGGTTTTGTTGGTCCGTCAGCTCTGCAGCGCTGGAACTGTCCGGAAGCTCCTCCGTCTGGCAACGCGACTCCCACCTGCCTGGGTGAGTAATCCGGAGAAAGGTGTTCCCAGCCCCCGGGGACTGCCCTCAGACACCTGTTCCCTCAGACACCTGTTCCAGCCGTCTTGTATATGCGGACATTTTTTTTTTTTTCTGATTTGACTTTGGGTGTGTATATTTGCTTAATTTTTGTTTTCTGATGCGTGTTTATGTTCTTATTGGCCATCAGAGCTCATCTGCTGCCAACCGTGAAAACCCACAGCTGTCAAACCGTTCTGTGTGTGACTACGTCTCACTTTAAACTAGCTGAGCATTGCTTTTCACAGAAGCCTGAGTTTTTATTCCTACATGAGGAGTAACTAACACTTAGTTGAACAGCTTTATATTGGAAATTAGGGAAACAGATGGTTTTTTGTTTGTTGCTTGGAAACTGTCTCTATTTAAGCCATAAGGAAAAAAAAATCCTTCCCTCTGAGAACTTCATGTAAGAATTCAGAAGTTGCTAACGATAAGTGAAAAATGGAAGGGGACTTGTGAACAAAGGTCATTGTGAAAATTAACCTCAGTTTCAAGTTCGACCTCCTTCCCTTTCTTCCCACTCCGGCTGTTTCTCGAGCTCTGACACACTCCAGTTTTTCAGTAACAGGTGCGTGGTAACTGAGAACGCTAAGAAATGACAACGGGTAAATAAGCCACATCCCTCTCATATTAAATGGGTTTTTGACCAAGGGAAAATGGGATAATTTACCGAATGCAAGTTACAGTCCTGCCAAAGGATCTTGCCTGAAAAACATTCTCTGTCTCCCTGTTAACTCATTTCTTTAATCCCTGGGTGGGTCTGCCAACTGCTGCTCAGACCAGGCGCCACTTCCCTCTGCCGGAGGGTCCGAGCAGCCCTGACCTTCCTTTCGTATCACCTTGGCCTTTTGAGATAGGGTCTGGCTCCCAAAAAGAGGTAGATCAAGGGAAACACAGTAAAGTTTCCGGAAGAGAAACCTCTGGAAGACAGTACAGGGTAGTTTGAATAGAGAGAACAGAACTGAGCCCAACCGCCGACGCTGGGCTGCCGTCCCGGCTCTCCCATCGAGGAAGTTCCGGACGAGGAAGTCAGGTGCTCTGGCTCAGAATCCCAGGACGCTGTTACCAAGCGCTGCTCATTGCAACAGGTGAGCAGAACCCTAGGGTATTTCACAGAAGGACTGAATTCCAATTATCTCTGTTTCCAGCACCTAGAACATTTTCGCTTTCATGGTATGCACTCAGTAAATTCTTGCTGAATGAATGAGGAGTCTTTCCCTGAACTGTGAAGCACAGAGTCCTAGAGAATAGCAAAAAAAGGGGGTGACAAATGGCAAAAGGGACCCATGAACCTCTGGCTCAGCTGTTGGAGGCAGAAGTAAAAGCTTTTGAATGCAGTTACATCAAATGGTCTGGAGTCTCTCTGGGTGGGAGAATTTTCCCTCGAGTATTTGGCAAACGAGTAGGGTTGGGCACTGCCATCTGCATGGGGGGTGAGGGTGATGGTGCGGGCCAGTCAGGCAGCCAGTGGCTGGGCAAGAAGAGCCCAGGTTGCTGACGCACAACCCAAGAGAGGAAAGGGATTACAGAAATGAACATTGAGGTGTGCCTTTGGGTCTCGGAACAGCCTCGTTCCTGCTAGACAGCAAGCCTGGCCTTGCGATCCTCTAGCTGGGACTCAGAAGGGTCTTCATGGAGGCAGATTGCAGCACATAAGCATGCAGCCCAGGACCGAGACAGTGAGTTAGGGAGACTGTGTCACAGAGTGGAAGGAACACAGGTTTTAGAAGCAACAAACCTCATTTCAAATCCATGCTACCTACCTACTAGTTGGGTTATGTCAGGATATCGCTGGGAAATAACACCCCTCCCTTTAGGATTGCTGTGGGGATCACGTGATAACACCCGAACTGCACCAAGCACAGTGGTTAGCGGAGTGTGATTAACACATGTCCTCTTGGGCTCCACCTCGGGGCTACATCTCTCTGATCAAGTCATGCCATGAGATGCCTCATTTGAACAGTGCGGCGACATGTCTCAGACCCCATGGGGTGTGGAATGTCTGGATGCCACTCTGTGACTCCTTGCCTCTTTGCTCCCTGTTTCTTGCAGGGCACTGGTTTAAATTCCCTACTCTACACTCCCTGTCTCATGTTAGCTGATAACTGCCCGGGTCCACCTCCGTGAGCCTCTGCATTTCAGAGGATAGTGTTTCTTTCTCCTCTTTAAATAGATACGGTACCGTCATCTGTTTTCCCCTATTTAAATTCTACTTGCCCTTGGCATTGAGACAGACCCCCTCTGTGGCCAACCTGACCCGGCAGGAAGAATGCTTTGTGCCCTAACGAGATTCAGGTAAACCGATGCAAGGTTGTCACTCATGTGACTGCTAGCCACATAAACCAAGTGACAGCAACACAGAGTTTGGTTTTCTTTCCGTTCCCTTCTCCCTCTCTTTCTAAATTGACTGTGTATTCTGTTAGCGTCTCTCTGAGCTAGCAGGTGAGGACAGCAGTAAAGAAAACTGCTGGCAAGTGGCTTCTGAACTTTCCAGCCTGTTTACCCTGGAGGACTCATATCAGTTGAAAAGGAACTGTTCCTGCTTGACGTCTGTACCTGCATTATGCATACGAACTTTCTTGGTAAATAAAAGGTGAGGAAGAAGGCTAGCTTCAGAGAGCCGGCTGCAGGAGGGAGCCGGGGCAGCACTAAGTTAGCCAACAGGGTAGATCACTCTGTTTCAAAAAAAAAAAAGTAAATGGACTAGTAATTTGGCTCAAGTAAATGTGAAACCTGACTTTAACATCTACAAATCTGCCTTTATGAAAAGCCATTTGAAATCATTCCTTGTATAGTACGGTTGGTTTTTTTTAAAATCGGTAGTCTCCAAACTCTATTCCATCTGTGAAATAATTGAAATGTGAGCATACGCTCCCAATAAATGTTTATTTACCAATTACGCACATGTAATATGCACATTATACATATGAACATATGTGTATGTAAACAAACATATGTATAATGAACATTACACAACACATAATATTTCTAATATTTTCTTTCTACATAATAGTGAAGCATCCAACATAACCTCTATGTGGTATACACCTTCCTTGGGACAGAGTGTTTTATTCTTTTTATTATTTATTTATTTATTTATTTTTTGAGATGGAGTCTCGCTCTGTCACCTGGGCTAGAGTCCTGTGGTGTCATCATAGCTCACAGCAACCTCAAACTCCTGGGCTCAAGCGATCCTCCTGCCTCAGCCTCCCGAGGAGCTGGGAGTACAGGTGCGTGCCACCACGGCCGGCTAATTTTTCTATTTTTAGTAGAGACGGGGTCTCGCTCTTGCTTGGGCCGATCTCGAACTCCTGAGCTCAAGTGATCCTCCCACCTCGGCCTCCCAGAGTGCTAGGATTACAGGAGTGAGCCACCGCGCCCAGCCAAGAGACTGGTTTAGAAAAGAAATAAAATAGTAGAACAAACGTTACCTTTTCTTCATTGTTAGTTCTACTCCTTTCATTTAAGGAGCAGAAGATGTAAACAAAAGGATTGCTAGGTGGTTTTTGTTGTTGTTTTGTTTTTTCCCAAATAAATGGGAGTTACTCCCAGTGAATGACTTTTCTCAGAGTGTATACTGGTAGAAATAAAAATGCAGGTGGTTGTGCTGAGATTCTTCCAGAAGGACCAGAAGGCCAGGATATACCCCTGAGGAGGGGCTGGAGTTCCAGAAATACCAAAGCCCGCTGGGGTCCCCATAGCTTGGGATATTTAAGTTAAAATGGCCTGCGCCTCCATCCTGTGTTCTGCGCAAACTCAGTGTCTCTCCCCTGTGTTGGAAGAGTCCTGGGGGTGGGGATGGTGATGAGGAAGGAGCGGCTGAGTCCCCCCGGGTCTCCCACTGAATTATTGATCCACTCTGCGTGTTGCTTCCCCCCGTGCCGATCCCTTCCCACACCCCACACCCAAAGGGGAACCTCGCAAAAAGCGTGAAACGTGCCTTGCAGTGTTAGCTCCTGGTGACACGAAGCCGTCAGGACAAGCAAGATATGCGAACACGGGCAGCCCAAATCTGAAAACGACTTTTTATAATTTTTGCGGTTGTATTCAGAGGTACGATATTTAAGACTGTGTTTACAAAACATAATGATAAAGAGTCAGAAGCCTCTCCTGAGGTTTCTTACCGTATAGCAAAAGAGAAAGAGCCTCAGACTATTGGCAAAGCGACTGTTCTCCTACTTCCTGTGGTAGTAAAATATTGCTAAAATAATACATGGGAAACCACAGACAACAAATTAAAACGTGTTCCCTTGTCAGCAAATACTGCCGAGAACGGCACAGAAAGCATCGCTGGAAATTTGGTGAAGTAGGTACTAAAAAATTACACAGTTGAGTGTAAGTAAAGGTGTTTCTAATATATCTCAGCTTATAGTATTTTCTAGAAACTAATAGCCAACATTTGCTGAGAACTCACTGTGTCAGGTAAGATTCTAAGCACTTCACGTGAATTAATTTATTTATTCTTTATAATAATCCAATAAAAGACTAATATCCCCGTTTTATTTATTTATTTATTTAGAGACAGAGTCTTACTCTGTCGCCGGGGCTAGAGTGCCGTGGCGTCGGCCTAGCTCACAGCAACCTCCAACTCCTGGGCTCAAGCGATCCTCCTGCCTCAGCCTCCTGAGAAGCTGGCACTACAGGCATGTGCTACCACACCCAGCTAATTTTTCTATGTTTTGTAGAGATGGGGGTCTCACTCTTGCTCAGGATGGTCTCAAACACCTGACCTCAAGTGATCCTCCTGCCTTGGCTTCCCAAAGTGCTAGGATTGTAGGCGCTCTGTGACATCGCTGATGGAGTCACTCCTCACAAGACTGAACTAGTCTCTTGATAATGCTATTGGATGGGGAGTAACCGTGGAAATATTTGTCCTACGGGCTTTCCAGAAAGTACCTTGAAACAGAGCTCTTAAGAGAACAATCCAATGTTACATGTTATTCTTTTTTAAAAAGGACAAGTGCATTAAAATTTTCACTTTTTTTGTGATTACAGATGGATGTGGGCCGGGCGCGGTGGCTCATGCCTGTAATCCTAGCACTCTGGGAGGCCGAGGTGGGCGGATCGTTTGAGCTCAGGAGTTCGAAACCAGCCTGAGCAAGAGCGAGACCCCGTCTCTACTAAAAATAGAAAGAAATTAGCTGGACAACTAAAAATATAAAAAAAATTAGCCGGGCATGGTGGCGCATGCCTGTAGTCCCAGCTACTCGGGAGGCTGAGGCAGGAGGATCGCTTGAGCCCAGGAGTTTGAGGTCGCTGTGAGCTAGGCTGATGCCACAGCACTCTAGCCCGGGCAATAGAGTGAGACTGTCTCAAAAAAACCCCCAAAAAACAAAAATACAAATGAATGTGTAACACCACATTAAAGATTCTGAAGTCCTGTTAAAAAAAAAAAAACGAGCTTAATTTTATACAACCTGCTAGTCTCAGGGAGTCCCCTGAGGACCTGGGAGTGAGCTCTTCAGCTTGAATGTGGATGCAGCCGGGCTAGGCTGGGAGCGATTTTCTGCTCCAGGTGACACTTTTCTACCACTCCTTAGGGTCTGGGGTGGCGATCTTCATTCACATTTTTCGGGAAGCAAAATGAGCCCCGGAGCATTCTTTACAGAATTAAGACTTAAATCCAAATCTCCTGGCTCCCTTCCTGGGCGTATTAGTTCCGAATCACCGGGCTTCTCTCTCTTCCCTGCCCTGAATTTTTACCTTAGTGAGTAAGTTGAGAAGAAAGCTGCGATTGCCCCAAAGGTAACTCTGTCCTCGTAAGTACCATAGTCTTTCGGAGTGAAATGAAACCTTCTGCGCTTCGTGAAACCCACGATGCCGTTCGAGTCGGCGCCCCGGGAAGCGGGTTTACAGGGGCGTCGCGCGACAAGGCGTCGGGCTTTCCTACGTAGGGTCATCGCCTTGGGGCCTCGTTCTTTCCTCGTGGTGCCTTGAACCTTGAGGGTCCAGCAGCTCTCCTTTTGCTGTCTCCAGACTCCGGGCAAGGAGGCTGCGGTGGTGAGGGCAGGCGGCAGCTGGCCTGAGAGAAGACCAGGGTTTCTTGTCGCCCTGGTTGTGGTTATCATTTACACGTCAACCAGCTCTCGGGAGCTTTTGTCCCCAAGGCCCCACAGAAGACAATTTCTCTCCTCACTCACCTGTGTGGGGCCGCTCCCACCTGTTCGGTTTCTGCCGCCCCCTTTCAATCCAAGCCTGCCTTTTCTAACTGACTTCCTGGGCCTCGGAGGCCCAGTTCTTTGTAGCCACCAACCAAAGCCTTTACATGCCCCAAGCATTCTGGACTCCTTCCTGATTCCCGAAGGGCCCCTACTAATCCCTAGGTTGAAAAGTCAGAGGTTCCCGTTGATTTGCTGTGACCTGTTTGCTGTCTTTGGGTTTGTGTTCCTTAGAAATGATGTTCCATTTTCTACGCGCTTCCCTCTTACTGAACCGCACTCAGAATAAACGCGGTAGGTTTCGACATGGGAAAGCTTTGGCTGTTCAAACACGCACACCTGCTGGCGTTCACATCCACGGACTGGCCGCACGCCGATGTTTGCAGAGTCCTTGACAGGTCTGGAAAGCACTCCCCCATCGATCATTTTCAGTGGTAGAACAGAATAAGGACTATTCCACCAAGCCTAATTCTCGAAGTGTTTCATTTTCTTTTAAATCATGTTAGATTTCATTTCTACAAATACAACCTGGGCCCTGGTTTGCCTAAAATGATGCTTACAGTGTAGGAAAAATGAACAGTGTTTGGAGAGCAGTGGAATTAGAATGGGTTACACGAGTAAAATGAAGATTGTAATGTCTTGGCGCATGACAACCCAGACCAAGGCAGGAAAGAGCTGGAGAGCACTGGACCGGGAGGACAGTACCTGGGTTCTGATTCCAACTCCACCACCCGCTAGTGGTGGGACTTTGGGAAACATCATTGAATTTCCTCTTTTTAACCACATCTATGTTTTCCAGGTTCACCAAGACAAGAGAACCACCCAGAGGGTCTTCAAAAACCAGATTCGTAGCCCTCAGCCCAGTCATACTGAATTATGGGAATCTCAAGGGCAGGGATACGCAACACACACACACACACACACACACACACACAC
>NW_012150396.1:4052179-4055099 GCF_000956105.1 Propithecus coquereli | reverse complement strand
CTAGAACATAATCCCTGAGTAAGAGGATGTTAATCCATCATTTTGTTTACTCCCTAGAACAATAAACATGTCTATTAAATTCCATTAAGGTCTTCAGGTTTAATGTTAAAGCAGAATACGGTATGCCCAGCAGGGAAGCAAGAATGTCTTAGGATTCTCTTTCTTCCCTACTCATCCCAGTGATTCCACCGTTTTCTAAAGGCAGAGTGGCCAGAGCCTCCTCACCCGTGGTCAGGAGCGACCAAGGAAACTAATTTGACTGCAGGGAATGAACCCCCCCGCCCCCCCGGGAGTCCTCTTGCACCAAAGCAAGCTCTGTGTGGAGTCTGCCAGTGATTAGTACTGAGGTTTCCAAAGACGGGATCAGGTTCCCAAGCAGATGTGGAGTATTGGGGTGTCAGAGTGGGTAGGTGGCCACCCCCTGGGACAGGAATCAGCCCCAGCCATAGGGTGAGGGTACCACAGGAAGCCCTATGGGAACTAAGAAATCCGGTGAGGCCCACTCCCTAGATTTAGCAAATAAAAATGCAGAGCTCGCAGTTACATTTGAATTTCAGGTATATCGAGAATAATTTTTTAGTGCAAGTATGGCCCATGCAATACATATGGAATTCAAATTTAGCCGGGCATCCTGCATTCTATGTGGCAAAGCTAACAGGGTCTAACTATTTCAGAACATTCAGCATTTTAATTTTTCCTGCTTTCACTTAAGACCTCCCTTTAGTTTTCACCATCTTTGACGTCACCACCCTGAAGGCTCCAGTCATGGGTAAGACTACGGAGGGAGGAGTCCCTGTCCAAGATGACAATATCAGTAATTTCAGTTCCAATTTATGTAATTAAAATTTACATCTGTATACATCCTTTCCATAATAGGGCAGTGAGAGGTTTCTTTTTGAACATTAAAAGGCATTTTGTAGATAAGAGTAAAAAGCACCTGTCTCTTCCAGCAGTTCACTTTTCATAATTCGGCAATGCTCAGTTCTTATAATCAGTTTGTGGAGAAGATAATTTATAAAATTGATTGATTGATTGTGAACCTCTACAGAAACTCTTTATTCTCTATACAACTGACTTGATTTAAAACATAAAACCCGGAATTAAATATTATTTCTGCTCGTATTAACTGTCATGGGGAAGTTTTGTTTTGTTTTTTTTAACCAGAGAAAGAATTGAAAATATACAGCTTGGTTTCTTTCTTTCCGCTCAGGTCCTGCACCCTTCTTAATTTTCTCCCATGGAAACAGCATCTTTAGGATTGATTTGGAAGGAACAAATCACGAGCGACTGGTGGCAGATGCTGGCCCCTCGGTGATCATGGACTTCCATTACAACGAGGAAAGAATCTATTGGGTGGATTTAGAAAGACAACTTTTGCAAAGAGTTTTTCTGAATGGGTCAAGGCAAGAGGTAAATTGCCATTACCCCTGGCATTCAAGGGATTTTTGTACAGGCTGACAAATGTAATATATTGAATTCTTATCATCTAGATAAATGAAAGTTACATTACGGTTCAAACGTAAGTACTTATTTATCTGCACGTGTGGTAATATATTATGGAATAGGCCCACACATTGTTATTCAGAAGCCCCCCCCAAGAGAGAAAGTGAGGATAGGAATGTATTATAATTTTGAAAATATTTAAGTTTATTAAGTCAGATCACCATGTTATGCTCAAGACAGATTATTTGCATGATTATTTTTTGATATTTGCATGATACCCCAGTGGTTCTCAGCTGAGGGAGGGGGACATGTGGTAATTTCTGGAAACAGTTTTGGTTGTCACAAGTGGGTAGCATAGGAGGGTGGAGATACCATTGGCATCTGGTGAGTAGAGGCCAGGGATGCTGCTAAACACATTTCAATACTCAGGACAGCGCCATAGTAAAGAATGATCCAGCCCAAAATGCCAATAGTGCCGAGACCGAGAAACCCTGTTTTATCCATATGAAATCTGTTATGGGTTTTGTCACCTGACATGTAGGAAGAAAAATGTTTTTCTTTTTATTCTCAAGGTGTTTGCTCTCTAGAAAAAAAAACAAAGCAGAGGACAGATGTAAAGTGTTTTACTTCAGGTTGATACAAAAGATCCTTAATCTTTCTTTTTAGCTGGTAGAATGCTTAAATGAGTCCCAGGAGGAATGTTCTCTCAAATCTTTGGAGATGGATTACAAAGAGCACGTGACTAGAAAAACTTCAAGCATTTATTCCCAACACAAAGTACCCACTGTTTTTTTTTTTTTTCCCAACCAAAACTTTCTCCCTCCAATTATTCTTAAAAGCTTCAATTAGGTGTTAATCTGTTTTATCAGGTCTCTAATACTTGCTAATCTCACTTTTAACAAGGATGGCTATTCATGACTCTCCAGCCTCCTGGTAGTATAGTTGCAAAATCTTGAGTCTAAGAACCTGGGGAGTTTCTTGTCACAGAACAAGAAAACTTCAAATAGTTATGAATTTATGTCATTAGGGAAGGATTGGCCTGATGCCCCAAATTTCACCATTAATATTCCTTTGGGTTAAAACATTGTTTGTAAAGGGTGACTGTTAAAACACAAACAATTTACCCGCGTGAGCTACTTTATGAATATATTAGCAATGGATAAAATGGGTTGGCTAGATTTCTTTGTGTGAGATGCAGGAATAGCACAGGCTCATGGGATTTGCCATCTCAGCCAACTCCAAGTTCAGGAGTGTCATGTGGGTAGCTGGGAAATCTGCCATGGTGGGAATGTTTATGCCGCGGAAATCTGCAACCATACAAATCAGGGCTTCTGCCCACCTTGCAGCCTCCATCCTCTAAGAAGACCAGTTTACCTGCCCAGAGCTGGAATTGGGAGATAAGAAAAGTTTTTTTTTTTTTTGAGACAGAGTCTCACTGTGTTGCCTGGGCTAGAGTGCCGTGGCGTCATCCTAGCTC
>NW_012150396.1:4049099-4050984 GCF_000956105.1 Propithecus coquereli | reverse complement strand
CGTTCACATCCACGGACTGGCCGCACGCCGATGTTTGCAGAGTCCTTGACAGGTCTGGAAAGCACTCCCCCATCGATCATTTTCAGTGGTAGAACAGAATAAGGACTATTCCACCAAGCCTAATTCTCGAAGTGTTTCATTTTCTTTTAAATCATGTTAGATTTCATTTCTACAAATACAGCCTGGGCCCTGGTTTGCCTAAAATGATGCTTACAGTGTAGGAAAAATGAACAGTGTTTGGAGAGCAGTGGAATTAGAATGGGTTACACGAGTAAAATGAAGATTGTAATGTCTTGGCGCATGACAACCCAGACCAAGGCAGGAAAGAGCTGGAGAGCACTGGACTGGGAGGACAGTACCTGGGTTCTGATTCCAACTCCACCACCCGCTAGTGGTGGGACTTTGGGAAACATCATTGAATTTCCTCTTTTTAACCACATCTATGTTTTCCAGGTTCACCAAGACAAGAGAACCACCCAGAGGGTCTTCAAAAACCAGATTCGTAGCCCTCAGCCCAGTCATACTGAATTATGGGAATCTCAAGGGCAGGGATACGCAACACACACACACACACACACACACACACACGCACACGCACACACACACCTTATCCTATGTGATTCTTTTGAACAAACAATTTGGGGAAACACTGAATTAGGAAATGTCTAGAGCCTTCCAGTTCTAGGACGCTATGATTTGCCCTTGGATGGGCAAAATCTGAACATCAAATGTAGTAATTATTCATACTTTGACTTAGCGTTTTTATAATTATTCCATATTTGTTTTTTTGAGAAGTTAATGCTATGATATGTGTTTTATGGATTTAAGTATCTTCAGATTTCTCTTTTCTCTCTGATTTATTGACTAATACCTGGCTCATCTAGTTCACGGTGCTGTATTGAGGATAAACAAGATGCAGATGTGAAAATTTATTATTATTATTACTGTTAGTAAAATAACTACCATAGAATAAGCTCTTCTTTTATGAATATGAGAGATCTGTTAGTCTCTATGGATTTGTTCCTATTGGTAAAAGCCCAGACAAATAAAAAAACACAATTATTTCTTCATTAATTTATTGACTAATTCAAAATTTTTGACTACCTATTATGTGCAAAGAATTGCACTCTGTTCTGCGATAAGGAATATTAAAATGTTTAGAGTGCCTTTCCTTTCTCCTTTTTTAAATGTGGAAACCTCCTATTTAGTAATACTTTGAAATAGATAAAATATTCTATGGATCTCACCAAATATATCAATGTATTAGAAAATTAATAACACGTGTTAGACACCATTATTCAGTTTATAGGGAGTGCACAGTACACATATCAGAGAGGACTCCTGGCAAAATCCACAGGCCTGTAGTAATCTGTGGCGCATGAATTAGTAGCTACGGGTTTGGGTGCCTTTCCTGAGTGTCTTCCTTTTCTCCATGGTTCGCTGCTCTTTTAGAGACGAGTTATACCCACGTTCCAGTCCCGGGGTTGAAATCCAAACAGTCGTGCAACCTGTGTAGTGAAATCTTGATTGCGGGAACAAGCAATGGCCAGTGATCTATATGCAGTCCTCCACAATTAATCAAATACTTTCACATGTATAATTTCCTTTCCTTTCCTCCGCAATCCTCTGATAAAGGCCGAGGGGTCCTGTGAGATGTCCGGAGGAGCTGGTAGGCCAGGCCTGGACAGGAGGCCTCTGGGAGTCTACAGCTGGAATGGCAATGGGGGCCGGGCCCCCCGCACGGCTGTGCAGAGGGCTTGGCCTTGCGTTGTCACAAAGATAAGGGAAGAGTGATTTGGGCTAATTCCCTTAGACATTTATTTATTTATTTATTTACTGAGGCAGAGTCTCACTGTGTTGCCCTGGTTAGAGTGAGTGCCGTGGC
>NW_012150396.1:4035730-4044789 GCF_000956105.1 Propithecus coquereli | reverse complement strand
CTGTATCAAAACAAAGGCACCATATCTGCGACTATTTTAGCAATTAAATCATTTTGGGAATGTGTAAAAATGACAAATACTTAAAAGAATAGACTTTTTATACATAACAATAAAAATAATTTAGTGTGAATGAGGAAATATTAGTAACAATTTTGAAATTTGATTTTGCAGAGGGTGTGCAATATAGAGAAAAATATTTCTGGAATGGCAATAAATTGGATAAACGAAGAAGTTATTTGGTCAAATCAACAGGAAGGAATCATTACAGTAACAGATATGAAAGGAAATAACTCCCATGTTCTTTTAAGTGCCTTAAAATATCCTGCAAATATAGCGATTGATCCAGTAGCAAGGTAAATTCCGCTGCATTCGGACATCGAAATGTATTTCAAAATCTAGTGAAGACTCACAGAATCGTTACATTTTGAACTCAAAAGGACCTTCTCACTAAGACGAAGGCCCTCTTTCCCAGCACACAGATCCCATTTCCAATAGGACAGTTGCCTGGATTCGAGCAGAGCCGGGCTCCCTCCACAAACGCTCCCAACCACCCTGGTTTTTCTGCCATAGAAGCATAATTCTCCCTCTAACTTGACATCACATGTAATTTCCATCATGGGGCAGTGCATACTGGTTGAACTGAATTTTCATTGAAAATAGTCCAACTTGTCCCGGGCAGGCGCTCGGGGCTGCTGACACACTGGGAGAGTGGCCGTCGGAGCGACTATATGTTCAGTCACAGATCCACGTAACGTGTTTGCTCTCAGGTTGCTATTCTGGTCTTCGGAGCGGGCCGGCAGCCTTCACAGAGCAGATCTCCGCGGTGTGGACGTGAAGACTCTGTTGGAGACGTCACAGACGATAACGGCCATGTCACTAGATGTGCTCGCCAAGCGGCTCTTTTGGGTTCAGCACGGCAGAGAAGGAAGCGATTCTCGTATCTGTTCCTGTGATTACGACGGAGGTTCTGTCCGTCTCAGCAAATACCAAACACAGTAAGTTTTGCTTTTGGTGTAAGATAAAACAATTCTCATTTGAAGTTTGTGAGATAAATTAACTTTACCTTTGTCACCTAAGCTAGTGCGGTGGGTCAGCACGTAGATTTTAGAGTCCAAAAGACTCGAGTCCAAGCGCCAGATTTACCATTTATTAGTGGAGTGACTGCAGGGAGGTTATGTGACTTCTCTGACCCTCAGTTTCCTTTAATGTGAAGCTTATCACAGTAGCTGTGTCTTGGGATCGCTGTGAAGACAAAGTACCTAAATGCAAACAAAAATAATCAACAGGGTATTTGGCATGTAATAAGTTCTCACACGTTGGCCAGAGTTATCCTTTTTGGAGTTATTATGTCAAATGTTTTGTGACGCACCTGCCTTGTTGGATTTGCTGTCACGCCAGCAGCCGACTGCCCAGCTTGTGGCAAGAGCAGAAATGGGTCAAGTGTGAAATTGGCGTAACTAGAAACCCACTCTTACCCTGTTTTTATTTTCTCCTCCATTTTCATCACACTTATATGACGACTAAGAGAATAGTGAGACAATGGTCTGGAGCTAGAAATTATATCCTATTAGTTCAGATTCTGATGACGCAAATAAAATTATAAACTTAATGTACTTTTCTAACCCTAAGTGAGAAACAATGGAAAGGACAGGTGATTAAAATTCGAACAATAAATTGAAATGAAGTGATGTTTTAATAAGCCAAGGAACAAATGTCCTGCCATTTCTCCCCCCCACCCCCACCCCCCGGTGGTTTCTCAGGCACAATGTGTTCGCAATGTCCCTTTTTGGTGACCGCGTCTTCTATTCAACACGGAAGACGAAGACAATTTGGATAGCCGACAGACGCACCGGGAAGGATATGGTCAGAATTAGCCTCGATCCGTCATTTGTACCACCCGGTGAACTTAAAGTAGTGCATCCGCTCATACGGCCCACGGCCCAGGACGGAGCTCAGGAGTCTGGTGAGTCACCTTTGACCTCCCGCGGGCCCGGCACAGACTCCCCGTCCATATCCTTGCTCCAGTCAGACACTGACGGTCTGCAGGGGGAAAAGTAATTTTTCCTTCAATCCTCATAAGTTCTTATTTGGAATGAACCCCTGTAACGAAAGACAGATAAACAAGAGAAAAACAATTTGAAATTTATTACCATGCACACTTCATAGATACATGGGCGACACCTAGGAAATGAGCAGCTCTCAAAGAGGTGGCTTTAAATTCCAGCTTATATGGCATCCTCAACAAAGAACGGTAGAGTTTTAGAGAAGGGATGAGACAAAGGAAGAGGACTTGGATTTTTACTGGTAGCAACTTGGGGGAAGGCAAATCAATAGCTGATAAAGGCCAGTTAATAAAGCTTATTAGTGTAGAGACCTCTGGTGCCATCGCCAGGCCATAAGGGTCTAAAATTGTCTTCAGCGGTGAACTTTTGTTCTCCCTGGTAGAGAGGGGAGCCTGGATACTTTTGCTCTTTGTAAACCTGTGTCCTGCTTTTAGGCAGTTAGAGGAAGGGCAGAGAGCTTTCCTGCATCTGCTGCTTCTGAATCGTCCAGCTCAACAACCTTCATATTTAGAGGGGCACATTCCGGCCTCCTACAAGGTCATCCTTAATTTCTCTCCAGAGAATTTCCCCAATCATATGGCACCTGCTATGCTCTGCCATAATTGTCTGTCTTCGTAAATCCCTTAGTCCCGGCAGGACAGGGTGTACACCTCTCCATTGTCTTCCCAACGCCTAGAGGACTTTCACGAACAGGACTTGGAAGAACAAATGAAAAAAAAAAATCCTTTGGGCCGGGCAGGGTGGCTCACACCTGCAATCCCAGCACTCTGGGAGGCCGAGGTGGGCGGATCGTTTGAGCTCAGGAGTTCGAGACCAGCCTGAGCAAGAGCGAGACCCCGTCTCTAGTAAAAATAGAAAGAA
Source organism: Propithecus coquereli (assembly GCF_000956105.1). Lineage (NCBI taxonomy): Eukaryota > Metazoa > Chordata > Mammalia > Primates > Indriidae > Propithecus > Propithecus coquereli. The sequence goes on along the minus strand of NW_012150396.1, from coordinate 4,041,865 downwards.
ATTAGCTGGACAACTAAAAATATATAGAAAAAATTAGCCAGGCATGGTGGCACATGCTTGTAATCCCAGCTACCCGGGAGGCTGAGGCAGGAGGATCGCTTGAGCCCCAGGAGTTGGAGGTTGCTGTGAGCTAGGATGATGCCACAGCACCCTAGCCCGGGCGACAGAGTGAGACTCTGTCTCCAAAAAAAAAAAAAAAAACTCACTGAAAAAATAAAAAGAATAAAAAATCCTTTGGCACTGTCTCCCCTAAATAATATAATAAACAAGTTTTAAAGATATATACGATCTAAATACATGTTGCCTTCCTGACTAATACAAGTCCCATATTTATTGAGTGTGTACAAAATTATATGCTCCGCGCTTTCCCTCCGTTATCTCACTTAATCTCCACGACAACCCTATGAATTAGGTGTGATAATGAGTATCATTTTATAGATTAAAAATCTGAGGTTCGGAGATGTCACAATAGCTTGTTCAAGGTCAGTCACTGCGGTGGAACTGGGATTTGAACCCAGGTAAACTGATAGCATGCTGCCTCCCCAACTAGACTCTCACCGTTAGCTCTCATTTTATACGTTAGATTTGCCTGGTTTGTGTCGGGAAAACCTGTAAGTCAGCGAATCATTGTCTATCTATGGCCCCCTGGTGGGTAAATGCTTCATTCTGCACAGATCGTGGGGCCAAACCGTATTTCTTTCTCTCTCTTTTTTTATTTATTTTTTCAATTTCAGAAACTCAGAAAATCTTTTTTCTCTCACTTTCTCAATGACATAGCATTGCTCTCCCATTTTTGTTGGCAGGATTAAACGTACTAGCTAGCTCTCCTGGCCGCCTTGACGTCTATACTATTCTGTGACTCTCAGAGCCAGTGTGGGAACTTCTTTGCACACAGTGTTAATGAGAATATCTCAGGCTCAACTTCTGGAGATTTTGCAACTAGTTGACGGCTCACAGATATTACTTTGTAAAAAGTCCGAACATTTTTGCTTTTTTTCTGTATTCTTTAAATGTAGATTCCAGTTTTAAACTCATAAGAGAGTTTCAAAAGCATGTTCCTTGGGAAATGAAGGGTATCTCTGACCAACACTGTGTAAAATGCATTGATTGTATGCATAAAAAATATTGCTGAATTTAATTCTCTGAGTTCATGAAGGGTAATTGCCTCCACCTGGAAATATGCTTGCTTCTGGAAGCAATTAGTGTAGCTACAACTGCCAAGGTGGGATTCTGATTCATTTTGATTATTTCATTGCTGGAGTGTCTGCTGTAAAACCTTGGTTATTTGGAAACCTCTGGAAAAGAATCATCCTAGAAAGATCAATATTTTTCGTATAATTTTGGATTGTACGTTTAAACACACGAAGCTCTGTTATTTTTCATAGAAATCTCAGTAAGATAGGGATTGCTGTATTTCCCTAACATCATTCACGGTTACTGATGTTTTCTTAGCGACCAGAGTCACATTTACAGCGATGCACGCCACAGGACAAGCGTAGGAGTGGTCTGGGGCAAAGCTGGGTTTATAGCATAGGTTTGCCCTGACACCAAATGGCTGCCATTTGCAATGCCTTCTAAACACCTGGGATTGCTCTTTCTTGTTCTTACGTCTTCTTTCTCGCTACGACTCTCACATCTTGCTGATCTCCATGTGCATGGCTGTGGCCTCTGTTTATTTTCCAATCTGAGTCTTTTTCTTGCCATCTGTTTGTTCAGGAAACCAGATCATGAGTCCTGTAAAATTTTCCGCTTTCTGGATTCCCATGGTGTCATTTAACATGTTTCTCTGCCCTCTGTATTTCCTACAAACTGGTGGTTTAGGCCTCGAGGCCTGATCGGAGTCAGATTTTTTGCAAGAACGCTGTGTGGGTAGCACGGCAGGTGGTCCCCTGAGCTGCTGTTGTGGCACATGAGGAGGTGCAGACGGGCAGGTTCTCGTTCTTTTTGTGATTCTCAGGATTAATCAGCGGTTCCGGGGGCACCAGCCTAGCCCCTCCACTGTAAAGTTTCCCATCGGCCTGTTGAACAATAATTTGAGAAGCTATTGATTATCATTGCCCAGAGCCATGTTTTTGTTAGAGGTTCAAAGTGATGACTTCTAATTCTTTCGTTGCTTGTGCACTTATTAGCTGGAATTCTTACATAAAGAACCTTTCCACATCAGATGTATGATTTCCCTGAGGAGGAGCTTTTCTAGAAAAGGTAAATCCAATGCTTGATCCTATCCCCTCATTTACCTGTTTTCAGAATAAAGAGTTAGTGTCTCAGTGTCCTCCAAAGATGACTTTTTTTTTTTAAAGAGCATCTTTATAAACTCATGGATTTTAAAAAATAGTTGACATGTTTTTATTCACTGTAGTTATGATCCTTTTGATACTCAAATTTACCATCTTTCCCAGGAGAAGCCCTGGTCCGAGGCCCCCGGTCCGTGGGGGAGGATGGCCGCAGGCGCTGGGCTGCGTCTCCCAGCCGTTGACAGCGACGGTCTAGGATGTGAGTGTGAGGCTCTGTCTGGGCTCAGCAAACAGGAACACTGAATCATTTAGTCACTTCTACCACCAGGGAACGCAGGTGGGGGCGGTGGTGACATGGGAGTGGAGAACACACATCCGGTATTTTCCGTCTTCGCGCTATGGGCCGGCCGAACTGCCAGAGCAGGAATAAACGAAACAAGACCGAGTGGGCCTGAGGGGCTCTTCTGAGAGTAAAAAGCATTTCTTTTTTTAACCGCTTAGAGGCTGTTGGTTTGTTTACTTTCTGATTTTTGAAGGAGTTCAGATGGGTGAGGATACCAAGTAGCTGAGTTCTGCCCCGGTGATTTCTTTTTATGACGATCAGCAATCCAATAGCACAAAATGGCTGCGATTGCACCTTCTTCTTTGTATGGAGAAGAAGAAATCTCCGTACTGTACAGTTTGAGAAGTTGTTTGAGCCAGTGGAGGCAGTCATTTTTTGAGAACTTACTAATGGGAAAGACAATAAACAAAGGAAACAAAAATATAAGTGTGGGTCCTTATAGAATTTTCACAAAGCCCACTATTATATTTTATATATTTATATATATACACAAAGTAGTTATATGTACATGCACATAAGTGTACAAACACACAGAGCTTTATGTATGTGCTAGAGAGGGAGGGTCTACAATCAGAAGGCGTGGGGAGGAGTGGCAATTCTACTCGTAGTTTTATCATTCCCTATGCGACCTCGACAAGACAGTATTTCCTCATCTGTAAAAGTGGAAGGTGACACTTTGCATAGCTCAGGGCTTGTTATGAAAGCGAAATATGATAATGTGCAGGCTTTATAAAGTGCTATTCTGTTTTTTTATTATGCGTGAGATAGTGCGGATGCTGCATATTTAGTTACAAGAATGATTCCAGTGAATGGGTTTGAATGGAAGAGACCAGAAGGGCTTTGTCGACGAGGTGAGTCTTCCAGAGAACTCGAGGCAGAGGAAGAAGATGAGCTCAGGGGAGAAAAGCGGGAGAGGGAATCCCACGTGCACCGTCTCAGAACCGGGCCGGGGTGAATCAGACTCACCTGGCCGCGGTAAAGCTCACGAGCGCCTGTGTGTCGCTCAGGCAGTTAGCGAAGGCGCAGCAGGTGGACACCCAGCTCCACGAGCAGGAGCTTTAATTGATCTCAAAGGTAATTAAGCCCCACTGCTCAGCTCCGAGGTCGGCGGCCCCAGTCTGAGCGTGAGCTCCGGCCTATTTCGAAGCTAAAGAACAGCAGAAGATTAAGGAGATTAAACAAAACTATAACCCTCAATCCTCTGTGTTTTGCCATTTCCTAAAATGACCTTTTTAAAAGTGTTTAGTGTCTGGATTCAGGTCACATCATCAGCACAACCAAGCAGAGAATCACGATTACTTTCCTGTCCATGCTCAGTCTTGGAGGGCAATGTATATTATTAATAAGTTCCATTAAAGCCATCAGTGGCACGGTATAGTGGAAGGAGCACTAGGCTGGCATGTGACAATCCGTTTGAGTTCTAACTCTCAGGTCTACTGGAAGTTCGAGGAAAAAACAAGGGAGTTAGGTTGCAGGGGACGTGAGTTTCTGTGCGTGCATTCCAGGTGTTTGCTTTTGTGTGATTGTCCACGCACCGCAGCAGGTGCTACTGGGCCTGTAAATGTGGACAGGGTACACGCCTCACCCTCAGCGCATCAGTTCACGGAGAAAGGATGCATGTACATAAATGTGACGGTGACGATAATGACAAGAACGCACATACGTCCAGGTGGGAGGCAGCAGAAAGGTACGGGGGGAGAAGAGAAATAGTGGTGCATCTCGTTTTCTTCATTAGTTTGATCCTGTTACCATAGTATAAGCGGTCATGAAGCTTTGAGCTTTTTTATGTCTTCAACAGATATTTCATTTTCAGAATTTCTGTGCTTTTGATGACAGAATGAAAAAGCTCCTAAGTAGGGTTCAGTATTTGCAACCCAAGGAATGACAGCTAATTAAGCTCCAGCTAATTAAGAGGCCCCGTCCTGAGAGGTGCTGCAGAAGTAACATAGAGCAATAAACAGCCCGGAATGCGGGGAAGGCGGCTGGGGGGGCGACTCGGGAGCAGCTGCCACCTCGGTGCAGGAGCCAGCCCTGCTGACGTCGTCGCAGGGAGATAAAACTTCTTAAGAACCAGGAAGGGACCCAGCATTGTCCTCCGTCCAAACGCATCTCCACTGCAAATAAACCACCTTCTCTTTAGAGCAGAAACTTTGCAAACGGAGGGAAGGAAACTGCCCCGGCGGCGCGTGCCCGGGAGACCCCCAGGCTCAGCAGTGCGCGTGCGCGGAGGGATACGCCGCGAGCCCGGACGGGCTGTCCTGCGAAGGTAACGCCGCTGCTGCGGCCGGGGCGCTGTGGGACCGGCGGCTCGTCTTCGGTGGGCCACCCTGAGCCTCAGTGGGAAACCAACTTCAAATCCACCCACTCCTCCCCCCATCCGCCTCCCAGAAAAGCATTTTAATTTTTTTCTTCTGTTTTGAAGGCCTTTATTGATAGTTTCAGGTCGTTATATCTTGTGTTTCTAGATCAAACACTCTCAGAGGTTGCTCAGGGATTGCTCTAAGGCCGGGATTCCCTGAATGGACTATATGGACCTGTGTGCATTTGCGCGCAAAATTTCAGTATATGCAATTTTTTTTAAGGCAGTGGTTCCAGAGCTATCATAAGATTCTCAAAGAGTGTGTGACTGTAACATCTCATTTCTTGCAAGTCTGGTAGGAACCTTGGGAAGCTGTGAACCAGGCTGGTTATCTGGGGCTCCTCCTGTTTGAGGTTCTAGGCCCGGTTTCATGAACCCAGGAGGAGCACTGTGTCCTTTCTGCTGGAAGGTGCAGTGTGGTGACTCAGTGATGCAAAGAGTCCAGTGGCTGCAGCGTGCAGTCCATGGAATTAGTTGGGGTGAGACGTCGGGTAAATCCAGCATCTGCCTGTTAATTATACCCCCTGCTCACCTGGGACCAGGGCACGGACGCCTTGGCGTGGAAGCAGTGAGCTGGAAGATGGGTGCTTCAGCGGGAGGAAGGGGGCTGTTTGCATCCTCTAGTCACTCTCAAAGGGTGAAAAGCAGAGTAGGAAATGTCATCAGAGCTTTGGGGTCCCTGACTTAGACGGCATGTTATATCCTTTCGAGGGAAATAGCACCACTTTTTCTCCAAGGGTAATTCTCATACCTGTATTTGACAGTATAAGCGGGCACAGGATAGAAATGGCTTTCACGGTCATTGAACTGACTTCTCTCATCCTTTACTAGAGTTGGAGAAACAGTCTTTCCATGGTAAGTTACAGTGTATACGAGTGTAAGATACTCTCCTTTGTGCTGACCGGTTAGCGATATCCCAATTTATTAATGCTTTCAAAAGTAACCGTCTGTGTTCTTCTGTTGGCATTTGCAGATGTCAACGAATGTGCCTTTTGGAATCACGGCTGTACGCTTGGGTGTGAAAACACCCCTGGATCCTATTACTGCACGTGCCCTGTGGGATTTGTTCTGCTTCCTGATGGGAAACGATGTCATCGTAAGTCTCAGGAACAAGTATCGATTGTATTATTTTTCTTCATTTTCAATAACGTCTCTGAGGTGGCTGCGATCTGGGTTGGTGGTCCTCAGTCAGCAAGAAT
>NW_012150396.1:4029490-4033314 GCF_000956105.1 Propithecus coquereli | reverse complement strand
TAGGATTACAGGCGTGAGCCACTGCGCCCAGCCTGTTCCCCACTCTTTTAATGGTTGTACCTTTAGCATACGTTTTGATATTTGTTCAGAGCCTCTCATTTCTCTTCCTGTACCTACCTAACCACACTCTCAAAACGTCCTTAGTTTTTCTTTCACATGTAATTTGTTTTCCAGATGAACTTGAGAATCGTGGGTCAAGTTTCATATAAAATATTTTGGAATTTTGGTGACTAATAACTTTAAAACTCTTATTTGATATAAAAGAAACTCAGAGGAAACTAGAGTCATTTTCCAAATTTGGAAGTCTGTCTTTAATTTTTCTAGATCTGAATGTTTTCCTTTATTTTTATATCTTCTTTGACACAGCATTTCATAAATGTTTGATCTTTGTTTAACCTAGTCTCTTTAGGATTGCATTTTTTATTAGCAACTCATTGTAATAAATTTTCCCAGACTTGATTTAACACGAATTCTGACGTTGTTCTTCATTAAGAATACGTTTCCTGTCCGAGCAATGTATCTGAATGCAGCCACGATTGTGTTCTGACATCAGATGGTCCCATGTGTTTCTGTCCTGAAGGCTCAGTGCTTGAGACAGATGGAAAAACGTGTAGTGGTAAGTTTGTTTACCTTTTGTTTGTTTGAAAACATACATTTTCTAAGTGACACATAAAAATTGATCTTATTGCCAAAGGAAAATAGATTTTCCAATATTATGCATTGAAAGATATTTATCTTTCAGAAAAGTGTATTTGAGGAAAAGAAAAAAAAAGAAAGATACTTATCCAACACATTGACATATAGCTTTACATTGAGTTTTTTGGTTTTGTTTTGTTTTTAAGACAGCATAGTGCAGTGGTTATGAGCAAGGGCTTTGAAGTTATGCAGCCCTGAGGTAGCATTACCAGTTTCTAACAGCTTGGACTTGGGTCTAGTTACTTCCCCTCTCTTAGTTTCTGTTTCCGCATCTGCAGAGGTACCGATGCTTGCCTCCTGGATTAAATAAGGCGGCAGAGACAGAGTGCTTTGCTTGTTCCTTGCACCTGATGAATACCTCTCTACTTTTATCTGCAGAGACTTACGCATGTAACTGGATATAACTCAAGATTAGCAGAAGAGCTATGTGTGGCTTTTTGATCTTTTAATAAAGAAAGCAAAAGAAATCAAAAATGTGAGAGAGGAAAAAAATGTATTACTCGCTAAGAAGAGTTAGACCAGCTGCCAAACTCATCAAATGTATTTTTCATTCCAGCCAGCTACCAGTGCCCTTGTTCTTGAACTCACTGGCAGAGCAAGAGGAGAAGGGCCACTGGAATGTGAAGGATTAACATCCAAGATGTTGGGTTATAGGGAGGAGGGTATTGTGACATTTTGCCTTTAATCTCTGAAAAATAACCTTGATTGTAGCAGTGGAGATGATTGTGTCATCATGTGGTTGACAATCAACATGTGGTTGGCTTATTCCAATACTTTGGTGAGAAATTGTTATATTTGGAATGACGTAGCATCATTACCAACCAATCGCTTTTTGAAGGCTGTTCCTCACCTGATAATGGCGGCTGTGGCCAGCTCTGCATTCGTCTCAGCCCAGTGTCCTGGGAATGTGGCTGCCTTCCTGGGTATGACCTACAGCTGGATAAAAAAAGCTGTGAAGCTTCAGGTTAGTGCTGTGGTTGTCTGCAAGTGTGTCCCTGCACAAAGATCGCATGAAAACAACATTTCATTCAGAAAGATGGAAACTTGAATTGCTTTTGGCCTCTGGATAGAAAATCTGATTTTGTGTTTTGGGAAATGGAAAACAAATCGCATTGCAAACATGAATAACATGAGTAATAACAACATTGATAATCATGTTTTTGAGAAATATTTCTAGGTTATTAATCATTAGCACCCAGCAAAGATTTGCCATAATGTCAAATGTGGTATTTTCCGTATTTGAGAAAGTCGTGACCCAAATGGTCTCAGAACACTTAATCGTTAAGAGATGTTTAATAAATATTTGTTGATCGATTTGATCTTCATCTCTGTATTGAATATAATAATCATAATACTTTGAAAAATTCTGTCCTTTTCATATCCAAATTTAATATGAAGCTTGTATGCTTCGGCTGTTTTTTCATCTTCTGATATCACAGCTCTCGTTCCTTCAACAGCCTTGCAAATTCTGGATTTGTACCAAATTGATTTAATCTCTTTTGAAGGTTCATTTTGCTTAGCGTTATGCTGGGGTAGCATGGTGACGATCACATGTGGCTTGCCCTGCAGAGACCTCAAGGCTATCACTTTCTCAGGGCCTTAGTTAATAGAGCGTAATCTTAGTCCTGAAAATTATCAGGGGTCTTGTTATTAAATCAAATAATACTAATGCCTCCCTAGAAGTGCCCAGGCCAGGGAAGGTTTTTTATTCAGACATGAATGTATATAATGTGTATAATTTGCTAATATTAATACTTTAGTATGTGTGAATCAGGGAGATGTACAGCCCTGAGACTTGCGTCACTTAGCTATGGTGTTGGTTATCTAAGACTGGCTCTTTCTATAAGTAATTTGCTTTTAAAAGCAGACACCTAGAGAAGGAAGATTCCAGTGATGAAATTCTGGCAGTACGTCACCTCGTGGAAGAGGACGTCTTCCTGCCTGTCTTTACCTGCGCCGCACTGGTGGGAAATTAAGAAAACAAGTACTGCAGAAATTGCAGAAGGGCGTGCAATGAAAGGGGAGCGTTGGAAGTGCCTTTGGGTTCGAGGCAGGTTTTAAATGCAGTCTTATTTGAAATTTGGTTGACAGGACCACAACCATTTTTGCTGTTTGCCAATTCGCAAGACATTCGACACATGCATTTTGATGGAACAGATTACAGAACCCTGCTCGGCCAGCAGGTGGGAATGGTCTTTGCCCTGGATCATGACCCTGTGGAGAATAAGGTATGGGTTTTGCTGCTTGAACAGATGTGGGTGTGCTTTAAGGACAGAGTAGAGGATTTTATCCTCGCAGATGACCCGGCCTACTTGAAAATCCTCTGCTAAGCTCCAAACGATTAGGCACAGAACAAGTTAAATATAGACGCTGGAGCCTCGTTGGAGAAATTCTAAGGACTTTCCTGCCATCGTAACCCTACCCTGGTCCTTGCTGTGATTCAGCCGTTTTATTGGGGACGATGGTGCCAGATCTTCAGTTTAGTTTCCTCTTTGGAGATGAGAGTGGGGGACTAGCGCAGTGGCATGCACGCAGATAGATAGAAAAATCCATAGGTAGATTTCTGATGATTTGCTGGTAATAGTTGGAGAGGTTGGGGCTGGGACCTAGGAAGTAAGGGTTAGTCATTTGCATTTAATATATATCATTGAGGAAGGGGATTCAGTGACCTCTTAACCATGAACATCAGGGCACATAAGTGTGAAGGCTCAAGTGGGAATGGCAGTCTAACTCATAACATTATTTACATAAGATTTTTTGTATATAATTTAGAATTTCTAAATTATCAACCCAATCAGCTGGCCATTGGTCTTTAATTTCTTAGCAGTATTTGTGCTGGGTTAGAATGTGCTTGAAATGATGGTGCAGTGTCCTTCGGAGACTAGTCACCCGCCGATGATAAAGTTACATAGCCGTTACTCTCCTCTCGTAATTATTTAATTATTACCACATGGTGCATGAATTCCTAGAATTTTAAACTTTGTGCTTTTGTTTTTTCCTGATTTGAAGCAGTCTGGTAAATGGCCAAAAGAGGCAGAGTGAAGCCAATTGATTCTGGGCTTAATAGGTGTGAATTGATAGCCAAATTCAACTACTTTTGCAAACTAATGTTTTGCAATTAAACACTA
>NW_012150396.1:4027659-4029440 GCF_000956105.1 Propithecus coquereli | reverse complement strand
TTTTCAGGTATAACCACAATACCTGTATCATATATTAAAAAATTAACAATAATTCCTTAATAACATCAAAAATCTAGTTAGTTTTCAAATTTCTCCTATTATTCTCAAAAGCTTTTTAAACAGTTGGTTTAATTATCCAAACAAGCTCCATGTATTGTATAAACTTGACACATCTATGTTTTATTCTATAGATGCCCTCTTTTTTTCCCCCTCGAAAATATTTGTTCAAGAAACTATGGTTTTTTTCCTGAAGAGTTTCTCACTTCCTGGATTTTGCTAATCACTCCTCTGTCCTGTCCCTGCCATTTTTGCAAACTTAGAACTACAGGCTTAATCAGATTCAGCTCTGACATTTTTGGCAAGAATACTTCATAGATGTGTTTGTACTTCCATCAGGAGTCACAAAATGGTTGTTCCTTTCTGTGGTGTTAAGACTGGTGAGCGTGTTCATTTATCCATTATAAAGTTCCCCAATAATCTTTCAGGCTGGTGGTAGCAGCCATGAATCGTCTCCTAGATCCATTATTTCAGCAAGAATTTCAAATGGTGATACTCTAGTTCTGGTACTTCTTTTTAATTATTAAGTGGAATGCCTTTATAAAGAGAACTTTCTCTCATTAACCATTTAGTTACCTTAAGATACAATTCTTACAGTTAAGGCAAGATAAATGCTGGGTTTTTCTCTTTGTTTACTTATATTTAGAATAACGGGTTGGTACCTTGACGCCTCTCAAAGGTGGCCAATGAGTACCTTTCTTTTTAAATTAAATATTATGAACCCGTGGATTTTAAACTTTTTTTGATGTTTTAACTCATCATGGTTGTTATTCTTACTGATGAGCAAATCATGTCTTTGGCCAGTGGGAGTCTCTTCAGATAGGTTTCTGACCCCAGCAGTCTTTGATAGTTTCCCTGTTATTATACTTGGTAGGAGATATTTCATATTCTTGTACATTTCATATTCTAGACCCAGAATCAGCAATTTCTCAAGGAGCACTGCTTCCTTTAATGAGAAATTGTATTTAGAAAACACAATCTGCTACTGTGTTAGTCATTGTCTCTAGGCCTTTTTAAGTATTAAAGCTAGGAATACATATTTATTAAAAAGAGAAAATATATTATGAATTTGTATGCATATTCCCAATTCAGATTTAGGATCACATATTAAGATCCCTTCTGGTAGATTTCTTATTGAAGCTACTAGTGTGGCTAAGTACAAATGGATGTTTAAAATCATGTGTATTGTCTAGTCCTGCTTCAAAGATGATGGAGAATAGGCCACTCTGGGTATCATCTATGCTTATGAAATAGGCATCCATCAAATGGATGGATGATATTTAATTTCTTAGAAATTATCTGATTTTTGCCCATGAAACTTGCCCTTTTCCTAGTATCACATGGTTTGCCTGTTGGCAAATACACTAAAGTAAATGATATTGATGACAGAGGGCCCACTATGTGCCAAGGCATGACACACATAATCTCATCTGACTTTCAAAACTTCTGGAACGTTTATGGTACATGTTTTACCTTTAAATCTTTGCTTGGAATTTATTTTGATGTGTGGGGCAGGGTAGGGATTTGACTTTTTCCTCAAGTCATTACTTTGTTATTTCTCCTCCATTTATTGGATGATCTTTCACATACTTATTGTCTTAAAATAACACCCTACACAGTACAATTCTTATGTGTACGCGACTCTTCTAAAATGAGCTTTCTATCCTGTTCTATTACCCTCTGTCTATTCCCGCACCTGTTCCCCACTCTTTTTTTTTTTTTTT
>NW_012150396.1:4020264-4023099 GCF_000956105.1 Propithecus coquereli | reverse complement strand
CAATATTTGTATTCATCAAAGATAATCTTTTCTATTTTATCTAGAAAGAAGAATAACCCATTATTTAATGAGTTACCACTTTGTGAATACTGATTGGTTATAGGTGTATGAGCATATATGTACTCCCAGTTGAAATTCAGCAATGCTATCATTACATTGTCAGCTGACCCATAGCATTTTTTCAACACCATGAAATTCTTGTACCTAGTTGATAGGCTGCATACTAGACTGAAAAAGAACTTTACGCCTGCAAGGTATGCTCTGTTAAACAACATGGATGCATTAAAATGAAATTGTAGCCATGCATTGATAATAGTGTATTGTTGGGCAATTTCATCATTATGTGAACATCATAGAATGTACTTACACAAACCTAGATGGTCTGGCCTACTACACACCTAGGCTGTATGGTATAGCCTATTGCTCCTAGGCTACAAACCTGTACAGCATGTTACTGTATGGAATATTACGGGCAATTGTAACACAATGTTGAGTATTTGTGTATCTAAACAGAGAAAAGCAATACAGTAAAAATACAGTATAAAAGATAAAAAAAATGTATACTTGTATATGACACTCGCCATGAATGGAGCTCGCAGGACCGGAAGTTGGTCTGGGTGCGTGAGTGAGTGAGTGGTGAGTGCGTGCGAAGTCCTCGTACATTACTGTACGCTGCTGTAGACTTTATAAACACTGTACAGTGAGACTACGCTAAATGCATTTTTTAAAAAAAGTAATTGTGCTACGATGTTATGAAACTGCAGTGTCACTAGGCGATAGGGATTTGTCAGCTCTGATACAATTTATGGGACCAGTATTGTATCCCTCAACTGAAGGTCACGAAGCCTTATGTGGCGCATTGACCATGTAAGGTTAGAGATGAAAGGAACTTTAGCAAACGTCTAGTATAACTTCCTCATTTGTACAGTTGAGAAAATCGAGGTTAAACGATTCGGCCAAAGCAATTTAGCAAATAAGTGGCAAAACTGGCAGAGGGACCGGTGTCTCCTTGCAGCGAAATGGAGGGCTTTGGACTGAGCAGTAGAAGACGCAGCCCAGCTTATAGCCCTCATTAAATCGCAAATCACTGCTCCCTTTCAGAAGCCACTGAGGTTCAGGCACAATGGCTGTGTCAGCGACCAATGATCAGAGATGAATACATTACTGGAAAGGGCTAAAGATTTATGTACACACATCATGTAACCTACTGAGCTTGTATTTTTGTCTCCATTTACCAATGAGAAAACATATTCTAAGACATTGAGTAACTTGCTTAAGGTTACACGTATCTGGGAGCAACATAGTTGGAGTGTAGTTGCAGGTGTGGTTATCTCTAAAGCCAGACTCTACAATTACACTTAGCAGCCCAAAGGTTTACTAGCCCCATTTGTATATATTCCACATTAGTTTTTTGAAACAAATCAGAAATGCCTGTGTTCTCTTTTGTAGATGTACTTTGCCCATACGGCCCTGAAGCGGATAGAGAGGGCTAATCTGGATGGCTCCCAGCGAGAGAGGCTCATTGAGGAAGCAGTAGGTGTTCCAGAAGGTCTTGCCGTGGACTGGATGGGCCGTAGGCTCTACTGGACAGACAGAGGGTATGTTTCCTGCTTTAGTTTTGAGCTATGTGGGATGGGAGTGAGGGAATAGGTAACACTGCCAGCTTGGGAAGCTGAGGCAGGAGGATCGCTTGAGCCCGGGAACTCAAGGCTGCAGTGAGCTATGATGGCATCACTGTACTCCAGCCTGGGCAACAGAGCAAGACCCTACCTCAGAAAAAAAAAGGTAAAGATTAGCAAATAATATTTCAGTACAGTCAGCCCTCCATATCTGTAAGTTCTGTGTCCTCAGATTCAACCAACCTCAGATTGAAAATATTAAATAAATCAAAACTAAGACAAATAAGAAATAATGCAATATAACCACGATTTACATTGTATTAGGTATTGTAAGTAATTTACAGATGATTTAAAGTACATGGGAGGATGTGCGTAGGTTATACGCAAATGCTACGCCATTGTATACAGGGACTTGGGCATCGGCAGATGTCGGTGTCATGGGGTGTTCTGGAACCAGTTTCCCACAGATACCGAGGACAACCGTACTCTCTTGTCCTAGAATAACATGGAAGAAAACTGAAGCTAACATACGTTTCTACCTGCTGTCCTCGTGTGTGTGTGTCTCCCTCCTCCCTGTGATCTGTGTCCCGTGAGGCTGAGCCCTCCCCTGCCCCCGGCTTCCAGCAGGGGATTGGAGGTTGTGAAGAGAATGTTCCTGCCAGGCCACTGACACAGTCCCTTTTACCTTGCTCTGTCACTGTGTAGTTTAATTGCCTGGGATACATATTGGAATGCTAATTAAAAGATTGTATGTAAAAAAATTAAACTTGTGTGCTTGTTGGTGCTGTAATCCTTTATTTGTGTGTGTCTGTGTGAACGTATGGAGGGGAGCTAGTTTGGAATGCCTACCTTTGTATTCCAGGAACAGGGAAAAGAATATTTTTGCTTGAAAAGTAAAGTTGCTATAACAAACCTCTTTATATTACATACATTTTAGGAAATCTCTCATTGAAGGGAGTGATTTAAATGGAAAACGTCGAGAAATAATCATTAAGGAGAACATTTCTCAGCCTCGAGGAATTGCTGTTCATCCAGTGGCCAAGTGGGTATTTGTGAAAATAAGGCACCTTTTGGCAGAGGTCACGTGACAGTTCATGTTTGATATGCTCGTGTCCAAAATTTGTCTTTAGACCTCAGGTGGTCAGTGGAATCAGAAACGAAGAAAATCCATGAGATTTGTTCAAATCTTCAGAAATGACATGGCTAGCATGAATTC
>NW_012150396.1:4007676-4010253 GCF_000956105.1 Propithecus coquereli | reverse complement strand
ATTCCATTGCTGTATTTATGGCTTTAATTTCGGACAGAGGGCTAGAGACTGAAATGAATCTTAATGACCCTGGTCAGTAGTGATGCGTGGAGATTTGTCACCGGGACAGGTCATCTGAGTGTGCACCAGCAGGGGAGATACTCATTCTAATCCATCATGTCCATTGCTCATTTACAGACACACTGGCCCGTGGGAACGTGAGCAGACATGATCGAAGCTTCCAAACTTGGGCCTCCTTAGCTTTAGTCTAGAACCTCTTGAGACAGCATATTAAAACATTTCCTTGTTTATTACTGTGAATACTTGAATACCTTATCAGAGCAGTTTCAGTGGCGTGGAGAGGGGGGTTTGGTTGAGGTGAGCTCAGGAGGAAGCCCACGTAGGTGTCGATAGGAGCCGTGGAAATGGAGGCAGCGATAATAAATGACTCTTTCTCGAAACACTCGGCTAAAAAGGGAAGGAAAGAGACACAGAGAAGCAAGAGGGTCAAGGGATGAAGACATGAAGATGGGAGAGAGGATGTTGGTAGACTGGGGAAGGATGCAGAGGGAAGATGTGGGAGAAGGGGGTGATGGCCGACGGATCCAGGCCCTGGAGAAGGCAGGAAAGGTGAGAGCAGGGACACAGGTCAAGGGACCAATATTAAAGAGAAAAGGAGGCAGGGACGAATGCAGAGAAATGAGCTGGCGGAGATGGGAATTTGGGAGACTTGTTCGATGACCCCAAATTTTTAAAAAAATTCTTACAACAACCTGTGCATTTGGTCTACCGTTGATTACTGCCGTTCCGAAGACCAGGAACCTAAGTCAGAGAGCAGTTAGATAACTTACTCAAGTTTAGTCCATACATAGTGACAGATGTCATGAACCCGGAAAATTCCCACCTTGGCTTCCTCCTCGGTGCTAGTACGACCGTCAGCCCACATCCTGCCACCCTCCAAATGCTGGGTGATGATGGGCTTTGCTCTGGCCTCGTAGCACCAGGCTCCCGTTCCAGAACGCGGTCCCCTCCTCACGTGGGTTCTCCTCGAGGCGAGTGGAGGTCAATGGCGTGGACCTCGCTGTAGTAAAGAATTGGTTCAGCGTAGCGTAGGTGTGAGTTTCAAGCCTCGTTCTTTCGCGAATAGTCGTCGCAAAGACCGCGAAGGTGTATTGATGGATTTGGGTCGTTTCCAGGTCGCCCGTTTGCCATGGCTGTGTTTGGGGATCACGTGTGGTTCTCGGACTGGGCTGTGCCGTCGGTAGTGAGGCTGAACAAGAGGACTGGCCGAAACCGGGTTCGTCTCCGCGGCAGCATGCTGAAGCCCTCGTCACTGGTCGTGGTTCACCCTCTGGCGAAACCAGGTACGCTGGAGGTGTCACACAGTCTTTCCTTGGCTGGAATCTGTGACGATTTTAATTTTTTGCTGGCGGCTGGGGAAGGTGGGTGCAGAGGGCATTTGCAGTTTTCCCTAATCTGTGTAGATGTTAAGATTTTTTACGATAAGGACTTCGTTTAAACTAAGACAATCTGGTAGTTTGGTGATTTGGGCTTTATCCCAATTTGGTAATTTTGGTAATTTGGGTTTTCTCCCTCCAATTTCATCTCTTCTTTTCCTGAACAGTTTTTACTTACCTGCCACGTTTCAAAGACCCTCAGGTTAAAGGGACCGAGGGCAGGCAATTTAGGTACCTGCAGCGGAAGCTTCTACCTACACTTGGGCCCTTCCACACCCCCGAGAGTGCCAGGGATCGAGTCTCAGCCAGGTGTGAGCAGATTGTCCTGTGGCAGTCTGACTAGATGGTGAGTCAGGAGACGGGAATTGCAGCTGACTAGAGAGCTTCGTGAACAAAAGCGCTGCCTGGACTCAATGAGTGCTTGCCAAGTAATAGTAGTTTGGGCTTATCTTAGAATCGGGAGCTCTTCTGAAATAGCTCTTGATACACCCTCTGTTAAGATAGGTGAGTTTTCCTCCCCAGAAGCTGTGGGCTGTGATTTGCATCAGTGGCTTCCTTTCCATCTGCGACCCACAGATTCCATCTGTGAATCTGCCTCTTCTCTCTGCTAGGAGCAGATCCCTGCTTGCATCAAAACGGAGGCTGCGAACAGATTTGCGAAGCGAGGTTTGGAACTGCTTGGTGTTCATGCCGCGAGGGTTTTATGAAAGCCCCAGATGGGAAAATGTGTCTGGCTCTGAATGGCCATCAGATGCCAGCAGGTAATGTGATAAATTATGTAGCAAATTATCTACCTTTGGCTCAGGAATAGCTTACATCCATCTCTGTGCTTTTGCTGATTTTTAATATTTTGTATTATTAAAAGCTTCCCTGTTTTTAGGAATGCTGAGAGTTTGTTTTCCTCTGATGAGTTTTGAGTTCCTTATTGCAGATTACTTTTAGTTGACTTCTAGTTGTAAAAGTCTTCCACTATCATCCCTGCCCCATTCTACAGTGGGGTGGGGCCAGGCTTGGAAATAAATGACAGAAGTTTTTCATGTCACAAAAATATTTGGAGAGTTGGCTGGGTGCGGTGGCTCACGCCTATAATCCTAGCACTCTGGGAGGCCGAGGCGGGATGATGACTTGAGGTCAGGAGTTC
>NW_012150396.1:4005596-4007626 GCF_000956105.1 Propithecus coquereli | reverse complement strand
CATTTCACAGCAGTGTAACATCACTCTTAGGCATTAAGGAATCTCAATTGATGATATGTGAAAAGATTAATAACGACATTAATCGTTTTCTCCCTTATCGTATTTTCAGATTTTGCATGGGTTGTTATGTGTTTTCATAAATATATTTAAAACATCATAGCCTATGCTTTTAAAAGAGAAGTACAGGTGACTATGATAAACATTGAGTAATTCATTTTGACTTAGGAAATCTACAAATACAGTATTTGAACTGGGCCATGTAATTAACAGATGGTGATGAAAAGTTGTCAGGCTACAGAAATTGGTCTTTGCATGTCAGTACTGCCAGAGTATGTTGTCTGGACTTAATTCTGAATTTAGCAGGGAGCCATTGAATGTTCTTGAGCTTCAGACATATACGATAAGATTGGTATCTCAGGATAACCAGTTAGGCAAAGTATAAGGATTGGCTTGGAATTTGGAGAGAAGGAAATCCGTTAGGAGGCTACAGGGGTTGCCAAGCAACAGTTAATGAAGGCTTGAGATAGAATATTGTCATTTAAAAGTGGAGGGGAGGATCGGGGTATCAAAAATCATTGTGGACGATAAATTTAGAGGATTTGGTAACAGATGGGATATAGAAAATGAGAACTAAGGAAGTGTTGAAGATGGTTTGGAGATTTAGAAACTGGTTAGGAAGATGAAAAAATGTGGTCTCTCTTGCTTAGGAAGAAGCTAACAAACTAGTGGTCTATATAAGATATTTGTTTTGCCTTTTCTGTTTGGTTTTAGAGGTTATGAATTTCTAAATTTCTATTATACATAGAATGGATTAAGATAAGTACAATTTTAAAATTTATGTATTTCTAAGATTCTGTAAAAATGAAAGATACACTTCACAATAAATGATAAACATATCCATTCATGCACTAAATGGAGATACAGTATAGAGCAAACAGATGTGATTTCTGTAAAGTCAGAGAGTCCGGTGGGGGATTCACACATTATGAAAAAATACATCACCCCAATAAGTGTAAAATTATAGCTTTGACGTAAGAGGGTAGAAAGGGATGGGGAAAGTCTTAACCAGAATGGAAAATCCCATATTCCAAACCAAAAATCATAGCAGATATTTTGTGAATAATTTGTATTGCTACTATAATCTATGACTAATACAACTTCCTATTGAAGGCCATTATCAAATCATTTTATAGTAAATTATCTAAATAACCATGCCCATCATTACAGCGCCATCTGCCGGTATATATGTGGTGGCTTCTCAACTGCCAGTTCAGGATTTTTAATGTAAAGAGAGAGTGATGCTTTGTGCTATCACCCAAAAATGATAAATGTGAAGTAATGCGTTTGTTGGTTGGCTAGATTTAACCATTCCACAATGTACATATACTTCAAAACATCATGTTGTACATGACAAAAACATATAATGTTATCTGTCAATTTAAAAGTATATTTTAAAAAGACCGAAGGAATTTATTCTTAATTGAAAATGCAATTAATTGCGGCTCTTCTATCAACCAAAAATAAGGAAGATTATGTCTAGTGTGGGACATTTGTGTGCTAAAACACTGTAGCTGACTCTAACATGTGCGTCGACATGGACGAACCTTTAGAACATCATGCCAAGTGAAATAAGCCAGTCAAAAAAGACAAGTCCTGTACAATTTCACTTACTTGAGATATTTAGAATAGTAAGATTCATAGGAAAAGAAAGCAGAATGGTAGTTGCCAGAGGTTGGGGGAGGAGGAAATGAGAAATTGTTTAAGGGGTATACAGTTTCGGTTTTGCAAGATGAAAAGTTCTGGGGGTTGGTTGCACGGCACTGTATAAATGTATTTAACACTACTTAACTGTACACTTAGAAATGGTTAAGATGATAAATTTTGTGTCATGCTTTTTTCCTCACCACGATAAAAAGAACTCTAGCCATGCAAAAAATTCCATTGCTGTATTTATGGCTTTAATTTCGGACAGAGGGCTAGAGACTGAAATGAATCTTAATGACCCTGGTCAGTAGTGATGCGTGGAGATT
>NW_012150396.1:3994975-4002651 GCF_000956105.1 Propithecus coquereli | reverse complement strand
AACCAAGTGTGATGTGTAACCAGTGGTCCCGATTTGCTCCCTTGAATGTGTACCCAAATAATTTAGGCATGTTTGGATGTATCTCTTGATCTCTTTCTACCAAAAATATACCAAAGATGATTTAAATTTTATTAAAATGTTTTTTAGAAGTTTATATTTATCTCGTAGGCCTGGTATAATATGTTAGGTGACAGACAACAAATAAATGAATTGATCTATGTATGGACAGAATTGGATATTTTGAATTTTCAGAACTTCCTATTAATTGTTGCCTTAAGTAAACAGTTTCTCAAAACTCTTAGTCTCAGGACCCCTTTATACTCTGATAAATTATTGAGAACTCCAAGAGTTTTTATGTGGTTTATACCTATTAATATTTGTGATATTAAAACTTAAAACAAAACTTTCAAAATGTCTGTTAAAATTATAGTAATATCTGGGTACAGTGGCTTATGCCTGTAATCCCAGCCCTTTGGGAGGCCAAGGCGGGAGGATCGCTTGAGGCCAGGAGTTCAAGACCAGCCTGGGTAACATAGCGAGACCTCAACTCTACAAAAATTAAAAAAATTAGCCACGCATAGTGGCCTACACCTATAGTCCCAGCTACTCAGAAGGCTGAACTGGGAGGATCACTTGAGCCCAGGAGTTTGAGGTTACAGTGAGCTGTGATCATGCCACACTGTACTTCATTCAGCCTGGGTAACAGAGTGAGACTCTGTCTCAGAAAATAAATAAATAAATAAAAGTGAACAACAATTACAGTAAATCCATTATCTATTAGCATAACACACTTTTTTATAAGAACAACTGAAATAAGTAGTTTTCCAAAGCAAAAAAATATGTTGTGGAAAGAGTGGCATTGTTTTACGTTTATATCTTTAATGTCTGGCTTAGTAGAGGGAAGCTGGGTTCTCATATCTACTTCCATCTTAAATCTGTTATGTGTCGTTTTGGTCAAAGTCTATATTAAGAGAATCTGTTTTTCTGCTTCTTTCTGCAAGAAAAAAACCAAACGAACCAGGGACTCTGGCCTCGCACAGACATAAGGATGGAAAAGGGAGAATTATTTAATAGCCTTTTGGGGTGTCTTTTTTGGATATTGTTCTTTGGATACTATGCCAGAAACTACTAGACAGACAGGAGTTCCCTGAAGCTTAGTTGCATGTGGAATCTGATGGTGGCAACAAATACTGCCAGTTGTTTTCCTTGAAGAAATAGGCTCACTTCATTTTTTGAGAAAATATTTGCCAAATACCACATCTCAATAGCATAGTTTGTCAGTCATTTTTTCAAGTAAAAATCATGTTGAATGAAAAAAAGAGGCAAGTTTCAACTCGCAGTTCGAAAATCACTGCGGTGCTTCTCCTCCCGATAACCGTAACTTCAGTATGCACTGAAAACATTTCTGTGTATTTTCCATTTTATTAAACAACATGTTAAAAAACCATGTAGTCAATGGTAGAGAAGTTTAAAAATTAGTAATTCTTATTGCTTTATCACGATGTTCTTCTGAAACTGATTTTTTTTTACGTGGGTACACAGTAGTGAAGAGTATAGTTGCTGGTAGGGTTTGCTGTCACTGCCTTGGTGACAGCAAACTGCTAAGGCACCAGCAGTTGTACCCACCTTTGCTTTTGTCGTGAGTATGAATGTGAACACAGTGAAAAGAGGCAAATAACATCACGGTATTATTTCAAAAAGAAATTTGACTTATAGTTCTGGGTAGTGGGAGCCCAGGGGGCTGTGGAATACGGTTTAGAGCCCTGCCATCTTGGAGAACCCATTTCTCCCATGTTCTGGGAGTGGACGGGGAGAGTGCCTGAATCTTACGTCTGTATTAAGTCATGCTCTGTTTACGCCCTTTCATACTTTAGAATGCAGGTAAAGTCAGCCTAAAATAAGTGTGAAAGCAGCCTAAAGGAGGAGGGTGTATGGAAGACAAGTTGGGGAGAACATCTCTCTCTTTTGTCCTTACCTAATGGTGGGCTATAATTATGAGCGGATTGTGTTTATGAGGATTTTTGTATTTTACTTTTGTTTTTTGCCAATACCTAAAAGAGTCCTATCTTTCTTCCCCTCTGGCTCCCTGCGCCCGAGGCCCTCACGTGCACGGGGTGGAAATGAGCAGTTGTGGGATATCGGGGTGAGGTTTCCTAAGTCATCAAGACCCTGCCAGTTTCCCTAAATCCTCTTGCTGTAAGAATGAGTTTGAACTCACAACCAATGAGTAGCCATAAATATAAATGAAATCAAACTTTCCTGGAAACAGAAAAGCTAAATTAATTGCATCTGTTGACCTCACTAGGTGGCGTAGCTGATGTAAGTGACCAAGTAACACCACTGGATGCCTTCTCCAGGACTAGGGTGTCAGAAGATAGCGTTACAGAAGCTCAGTACATGCTGGTTGCTGAGATCATGGTGTCAGGTATGAATAACCAGTTTTCCGATACAGCTTTGGTTCCAACAATTTCCATTCTACCGATGAGAAGTTCTGATTCTCTCTCTAACTTAATGTTGGCTAAATCTACACAAGGCTGATACAGCCAAACCTTGGACAAATCCTCCTTCCCTCCTGAGTAGCGTGCCTGAGAGAGAGGGCTCTGCATTAGACTTGACGTGAACGGCACATGTTGCGTCTTTGGACTGAATATTCTTTTAAGAACTATAAATTGGAAACAAAGGTGAAAACCACCAGGGCAGAACAGATCCGTGTGCCCTCCTCCATACCTATATTCTTGGTATGTGGCCCATCTGGCTGTACTTCATTAGTATGAAAAGTTGATAGTAATTGATAAGCAAATATAGGTCGGTTGCTTCAACTGCTGCTGAAAGTCCGTGAACGACAAATATTAGAATTCTTTTCTTCTGTTGTGCACATTTATCACCGAAATGCCAAATAATTTTTTCAGTATGTAACCACTTTAGGGAACCTAAGTCTTTTATGTTATATTCATTCCTGAGGCCAGGGGTTCGCAAACTGGGCTTAGCTCAGCTCTGCAAACCCCACCCCTGTACTCAAGGTCACTGCCCTTGATTCTGAAACATCTTATTTGTTTATATTACTGAGTAACATTTTATTTTAACAAAACATCTGTGGCTAAAAAAACAAAAAAGCTCAAAAAAAAACCCCAAAACTTGAAAACTTCATTTTACTAACAAGACCTGCTGGAATCTCTTCTAGTGTGCTAAGGTTAATTCTTACTCAGATTGTCATGGTATCTTTCTTCTTTGACATCCTTATTTAAATATGTATAATATTTTAAAATTCTTGATCAAAGGATATTTTTAAAAAAATCACCTTTTTTCTAGTCTTTACAACCATTGTGGGAAATAGACCCGGCAGGTGTTGTCACCCATGTGTTAGGGAAGAGGAACGTGAGCACAGGCAGTCCGTCCAGAGCTGGTCTGTAGCAGAAAGAACCTTGGCTCTAGCCCATGCCTCTTACAACTGCATAACTATTGTTTAGCATTATGCTTAACTCTCTGGGGCTTTGCAAATTAGCAGATAAATCCTGAATCCTGTTCTAATTTAAGGTAATTCTGCAAATGATTTAAAATGTCTTGGGTATTTGGAGACTGTCCACTTTACGCTCTGAGCAGATTTTTTATCTGGGAGCTCGTCTTCCAAATAAATCCTGAATCAAATGGATAATTGACCTGTTCTGAACTTATCTGAAAGTCATGAGTGCTGGGAGATGACCAAGCAAGCGTGAAGGGCATGTGTTCGCACGAGAGGAATCTTCTCTCTCAAACAGCTAAGCAAATCAAATGCGATTACCCGATGTCTGCATTTGCACGGCACCTGAATCCTGCTTCGATCATCTAACCTTCTTTAATTTATGGGCAAGTTTAGAAAACTTCTTTTATCTCTTCTTCACTCAGATGAGCAAACTTACCAGTGAGTAGACAGATGAGGGTTTATATCTGACTGTGGTATGTCAGATCCCCTCAACTCCAAAAAAAATGTGTTTCAGGGGTGGCATTTAGGGAACGATGACATACATAAGTAGTTAAAGCAAGGGAAAAAAGCTTGCTCGTGTTTATGGCTCAACATGAAACTCTGTTCCCTGGGGCATTTGCATTTCGATGGAGTATGAAATGAAATAATCCATTGACAGCATTAACTTGTATGGTTCATGACTTTGTAAAAAGTGCCTGAGGTCTGCAAGTCACTGCATAAATCTTAA
The DNA here is from genome assembly GCF_000956105.1 of Propithecus coquereli. Taxonomy (NCBI): domain Eukaryota; kingdom Metazoa; phylum Chordata; class Mammalia; order Primates; family Indriidae; genus Propithecus; species Propithecus coquereli. Next base: position 3,998,464 of record NW_012150396.1, on the reverse strand, counting down.
TAATAAACACACATTGTGACATGCATATGCTATTATATATGGTATTAGTAAATTGACAATAAATCTTTTTATGATTGAATCTCGTTGCCATGTTGGTGCACAGATCTGCTTGGTACCTGTTAGTCTTTGGGGGATAAGACTAGATTGACTCCATTTGTGTGTCAGAATGATTGGGAGTTTTCAAACAAGCAATAAACCTTTTGAAATATGAATCTATTTACCTCTAGCAATTCTATTGTTCAAACTTGCAAATGCTTTTAAAAATTTATGAGTAAGTTCACACAGGGCTCTTTGAATCCCAGATAGTTCTTTAAAATTCGTCAAGAGCATGTAAACAGAAACACACGGCTCATGGATCTTTTCATGTAGAGATAGCTTATAGGTCAACAAAGTATTTCTACTTGGAGATTAACCTGTCTCAGAACTTGGGAAAGGGAGCGCCGGACTGTTCTGTAGAATCCAAAGCGTTAGAATCCATTTTCTTCTCTAAGGTCTGGAAATAATCGCGTGGGGTTCTCACCGTTTGCAGATCGAGACGCCTGTGCTCCTGCGGGGTGCAGCACGCATGCCTGGTGTGTTTCGGAGGGAGAGGACGCCGTGTGTCAGTGTTTGAAAGGATTTGCTGGGGATGGAAGACTGTGCTCCGGTAAGAGCAAAGGCCAAATCCACATATTTAGACAATAGTGAACCAGAAACATTCTTACTGCTCTTACGGACTCAAAATCTCTAGAAGGATTTGTGTAATGATCAGCAGGTTTGAATAAGCTATTCACGTTAGCTCAAGAAAATGCATGGCTTGCATAGAAAATATGAGACATAAATACATTTACTTATAGTATAAGCATATAATACATTGAGTTTATAGTAAGATTATACAGTATATGCAGTTGACATTAAGGGGAAGAATTTATAATTAGCTTCAGAAGCATGAATTTGAATTCAAGTCAAATTTATGAATTTGCTAATTCCAGTGAAAACACAACTTCCCTCTGACTCCTCAAAGCTTAGGTCCTGTGTTTTAGTCAAATAAATAGATTGCAATGGATAGGTTCCCATTTTTTATTGATGGCCTCAAAATTATAAATTAGCGATTACTGGAAAGAAAGATCTCAGTCGTTACAGTCTGAACGTCTGGCCAAAGTGATTTATTTACGCACACTGAGCTAATCAGGGGCGGATGCTGTGAAAGTTGATTCCAGAGTGAACTTTGCATCCAAGGTGCAGGATTTTTGCGTTATGTTTGCAAACGGTACCTGCAGAGGGCTGAATGATTGCACTCAGGATTATGCTTATTCTGTCCTGCTGTTCCCATTTATACCAGGATTGCCTAAATATTTCACCAGCTCCTAATTTTGCCCACAGATATAGACGAATGTGAGCTGGGTGTCCCAGTGTGCCCTCCCGCCTCCTCCGAGTGCGTCAACACCAACGGTGGCTACGTCTGCCGGTGTTCGGAAGGCTACCGAGGAGACGGGCTTCGCTGTCTCGGTAAGAGAGTGCGCGTGCCCGGCAAGGAGGGTGCGGGCCGGCCTCGGAAACCAGGAAACACCGTGGGTGCGGTGGGCCGAGAGAAGACAGGCTATAATCGGGGTGACACACGTGTCGAGACTCAAAGAGGAGTTGTGCGACCTGTTCAAACTGACATATTTCTGTTCCTGGTGAAGGTCAAGCGCATGCCCTTGCGCTCTGACTGCAGTGGTCAGCTTCGAGCCCTTCCTCTGCTGCCTTTCTCATTCTTTCTCTGGGGTTTCGGAGACACCAGTGTCTTATCAGTATCCATACCTTGAGCCGTCGTGGGGGTAGCAGGGCAGCATTTCTTTGTCACCGAATCTGGCAAGCGCCTTATGGTGAACGCTAGCGCTGACGTGGGTTTGTGGCAGTTACTGTGGGCACGGAGGACGGGAGGCTCCGCAGGTGGTAAGTTCGGTCGGTGGGCGCGTCAAGCCACTGACATTTGGATACAAGTGAAGAATGATTAAAACCTCTTTCCTGAGCACCGTCCTCTGCCAAGGGCCGGGTGTGGCGTGTGGGTTGGGGAGCTCGAGTCACGGATGTCTCGTGTCTTCCCAGGTGTCGGTCGGTAGCGTCTCTGTGCAGGTGAAGACCTGCCCGAAGCCACCCGAGGCCTAGGGAAGTGGTTATCTGAAGTTTTACACGGCTTTCAAATTTCCCTTTCAGGATTTTCTTTCCCTTCTTCGGAAAACATTAAAATCTTTTCCCAGTGAGGAAGAAACTCGAATGATCCTGCTTTCGCCCACATTTAAGGTTAAAGATGAAATCTCAATCATAACTATCAGTTTTCTGGATCTGGTTGATTTAAATCAGACCTTTGTCAGATTAGCTTTGTGGAGTCCGCAGGCATCCGTCAATGCTCTTCTAAGCACATACCTGGCTGTCAGTCAGGAAAATGTCGCTGCTCCAATTAAGCAGACTCATGGGTAATTTAGACAAACAGACTTCATATTTAATTTCCTTTGAAGAGAAGGGAAGGTATCCTTTCTTGGGTGTTTAAACTCGTTAGACTCTGGATTCTCGCTGTGTTAGTAACCCACCTTCTTCCAGCACTGAGCACGCAGCAGGTGACCTGCCCCTGCCTGCCTGGTTGGCACGGAGTCCTCAGGCCCCATGGAAGCTTGTTCCTGTTCTCTCTCAATCTCTCTCCCTCTCTGCCTCCCTCTTCCCCTCTCTTCCTGTATATATTCGTAGATATAATACTTCGAACCATGTCTGGCACATAAGTGCGATATAAAAGTGTTGTTGTTATTATTACTAAGATAGTTGTGTTTCTTGGTCAAGTGTACATCTTTGTTTTGGCTTCTTGGAAAAGCTCTCTCTTTCTCTTAAGGTGCTAGTTTATTGAAATTATAATGGGAAGCCTGTTAAAAAAGGAAGAGAGAGAGAGTCAGTATGCCTGCCTGGTCGGCATGGAGTCCTCAGGCCCATTCAGTCGGGATGGTAATTCAACGTGGTAGGTGTTTCATGGGCCCCTCCTGGGGTGCAGAGGCACAGCATGGGGAACTGGGGGCAACGCCAGTCCATGTTTGCAAGGAGAGTATGATCTAAATGCGGTAGGGCTGTGAAAAGTGGTGACGAGAAGTCCACATTGTAAGAAAAGCAAAAACCACAGTGGCTGTTTGGAACTGGGAGAGGCATTGTTGGGAGAGAGTTCCTGCAGGAAGCAGCATCCGGTGGGAGCCGGGGGAGTGAGAAACGTAAAGGGATGGGAGTGCTCTGGGCGTGAACAGATCACACGTCTTATCCGGGGGGTAGAGAACAGCCTGGCTGAGCACTGAGCGTGGGCTTCGTGTGGGGGAAGAACCAAAACGGAGGCTGGTCAGGTGGCGTGTGCCGTAACAACATAGATGCTGGGTGGCTTGGACCACAGCAATTCATTTTCTCGCAGCTCTGGGGGCTGGAAGGCCCAGACTGAAGTGCTGGTTGATTTGGTTTCTGGTGAAGGATCTCGTCCTTGCAGGTGGCCACCTTCTC
>NW_012150396.1:3990428-3991611 GCF_000956105.1 Propithecus coquereli | reverse complement strand
CTGCTCTGTGCTCCTTCTTGCCCCCATTAGGGTTTGACAGTAACAAAGTGTCAACCTGGAGAGGAGATTTGAGGAAGTCCTAAAGCTGTGAGGCATTCCCACTGTGCCTGCTGGGAAAGCCCTTGTCCAGGAGCCTTTAGCAAAACACGAACTCACAATAGCTGATTCTGCATCAGCTTTTACTTTTGATTAATTTCCTATTTCCAAGGCAATAGGAGGAAACTGATAACAAAAAATAAATAGGTCTTCCAGGGTTAAACTCCTAACTCATTGATAATGTTCTCCATACTGGAGGGAGGTATCCTGAACCTCACAAATTGGCACTGTGAGCTTAAAGGCTTTTATGATTTTAGCAGTAATAATGAGCAGAAATAGAGGCTAAATTATTAGAAGAATAGGCTACATTCCCTGACAAAGTATCAATATGTCATAATGACAAAAATAGTGGAAAATGCTCATGAATACTAGTAAAAATGACTCAGTTCTAGTAGAATTCTGTTTTCCATGTTCTTATTTACATGTTATAATTTTATAACCTAAGATAAATCCAGTATTTATAATAGTTATCCTTTATTTTAATATTAAAAATCAAATTGTTTTTGCCCGTTTGTTGTTTCTAATCATCCCAAATAATGAAATTGCAAAAACAAATGTCCTAGTTTATTAGGTCATGGTTGATTTCCTCCATAATACTTTAACTTTAGATCACAAAAATCATCATAATAATATAAAAGGCACTACAGGGTTACATATCGCATTTAGTACAATATTTTCATTTGGATCTGAGAGCACCAATTCATTAAATGATTGATGAACTCTTCAGCACACTGCTTTTCTTTCTGTCATTAAATCCTGATGAAAATATCGTATTTCCCTGATAATGTTTTAAACATGAGTCACTACAAAATAACAAACTGAAGAATAACACTCAAATGTAAGGACCTTTACTCTAAAGCAATATTTAAAATATCATCACAGTTCATCGTCATCTGGATCATAACTTTGTTTTTGAATTGTATATTTAATAAAAAATGTGATTTGATCAAGCATTCAACCCTTCCCTCCTCCTGCCCCGATGACCTCACTTTATGTTTTATTAATTCCATAATGACAAGTCTGTAGGGAGCGATTACCAGTGCAACTGTTACGAGAAACACTTCACGGCAGGCGCCGTTCTGTGCAG
>NW_012150396.1:3988005-3990378 GCF_000956105.1 Propithecus coquereli | reverse complement strand
CCTATTCAAAAAAGATAAGTATGAATCTTTACGGTCTGAACTTCTGAATGTTTGCCTAGAGGTAGTTAACCAGTCTCCATCTCTGGGAAGCCTCCTTTCCTTCCAAGCAGGAGGAGAACTTCCAGCCTTCTGTCGGGGGCTCGGAACGCCTGCATGGGCGTACAGCAAGGGACCCGCGCATCTCCCCGTCCGGCGTTCACGATGGTCTCTTTCAACCTAAAAATGCACAGGGCTCTGGAACGTGCACCATGACGGAAGCTGAAGATGCTCCCCTTCCAGAATGTTGGACTTTCCAACTGTATAACCCGCTTGCTTCCTCTGCACCCTGCTTTTCTCTTCCCTACTCTGACTTTCCTAACAGATATTGACGAGTGCCAGCTGGGGACGCACCGCTGTGGAGAAAATGCCAGTTGCACAAACACAGAGGGAGGCTACGCCTGCACGTGCGCCGGCCGCCCGTCTGCACCCGGACTGGTCTGCCCTGGTAGGTGGCTGGCTGGTCTCCATCGGAGGGGAGGGTTCAGGGGAATTCTGCACCCCATGTATTTGTGTTAGAGATTCTAGAAAAGTCATTCAGTTCAACCAGGCTGGAGAGCTGGCTTTCCTGACGGGGATGATGCTGGCTCGAGAATTTGAAACGGTCCAAGTTTTCTTAATTGAACAGCATCTCGAATAAATCGCTTTTTATTACTCACGATTTAATAAAGGTGGGAACACAAGTGTTTCTTTTTAACTGTGCAACTAGTCTCCCAATTTCTAATGTTGATTTCTGGGGCTGTTGGATACATTTTGCAGGGCTAGGCAGGTCAGTGAGGATGTCTGGACGCAGCATTTTAAATCGCTCTCAGGGATTTCAAAATATTCAAAAGTCAATATTTCTTTGTCTGAATTAGAACTCTGGCTCTCTTCTCTTTCTTTTGAAAAGTTCATAGTGGTTAACTCCCGTTTCCTGAACTTTCTCTCCATAATGGCAGTATTATCCCACCGTCAGCCCCCAGAGGGGAGCTGGCCTCACCTGAAAACCAGGTCAGGCTGTTCCTGTCACCGCCAGCCATTTGCCTCTTAGCTCTGCAGGCAGAAAACCTTCTAAGAGAGAAAAATTCTGCGCTTACTTAGTCTCTTTTTTTAGCACGTTATTTTCTCCAATAATTTGCTCTTCTTAAAGACGTTGAAAAACTGCCCATATTTCTATAGTCAGCTACACACCCTGACGTTTTCCTTTTAAGGAGCAGTGAGCCTTTCCGTGAAAGAGACGTCACTGCTTTGGCGTTCCCCGTGTTAGGGTCGTGTTTCCTCCCTGTCACTGTTGCCACGATCTTGTCTTCGAGGGCTGCCCCAAAAGTTAAATATTAAGAGTGTTTAGAAGAAAGCATCGTGTGGGAATGTTTGAGACCCCCCAGGATATTGTAGGCGTCCGGCTGCGTACTGGTGGGTAGTTTTTAAGCCACGAAGAGATACCACTTGCTCCGCGAGACCTAAAGCTCGCTGTCATGTCACATGGTTAGTGGTGATGACAGATTTGTTTTTATAATGAGATGGGTGACTCTGAATCCACGTGATGGTTTAGGATCGGCCCTTCTCCTGCCTGCCTCCAGCACGCTTTCTATCAGACACACTGAGCCTGAGGGATGCTGACTTCAGGTCTGTCTTGGAAAGCGAACCTGTCCCTGCCGGTAGTTCTGCTGCCACTAAAAGACATTACGAATTGTTCATGGAAGTTAGTTCCTGATACTCATACCTGAAAGACCCTCACCACTTCAGAAAATAAAAGGAATGTCTTGGATTCTTCTAGACTCTACTCCACCCTCTGACCTCGGGGAAGACGGCCGCTATCCCGTCAGAAATAGCTACCCGGGGTGTCCCCCATCCCACGACGGGTACTGCCTGCACGGCGGCGCGTGCATGTACGTGGAGGCCGTGGACAGCTACGCGTGCAAGTGAGTCCGACTGTCTCTCCGACGGCGCGGAGCCGCGCAGCCGCAGTCCAGTCGGCACTTCTGGCTCATACGTGCCGTTTGTGCCGAGGATATTTTTCTGCCATTAGTTCTTCTTAGGAAAAATATAAATTGTGTGTGTGTGCTTCACTGCACGCTCTCTGTATATCAGGACCTCCCATCCCCAGCCACCAGTGGTAAATATAAATCTAAGGAATTGGCGATTTTCCCTTTTACTTCAATAATTTGATGTTACCACTAGTATAGTCTAGGAATTAAATTTCTCATTCTGTGAGAGTAAAATTTAGAATTGTGAGAGAGTTCCTTAAAACGTTGATTTATTTTCTGCCAAATAGGCTGTAGGTCGTGTGTGCGCATCCGTGATGTGTTTCTGGGTCCACCGAAGTGATGTTCGTGTTCACTGGATTTCTTGCCAGTG
>NW_012150396.1:3965052-3986156 GCF_000956105.1 Propithecus coquereli | reverse complement strand
AATAATAAACAAAAAGTTTTCCTGGTTTGGAGATTCTCAGGGGGTCTTTATCCATTTTGTCCTGGCTTTGAGCCAAACATCCTTTTGGGTAGGTCTTCTTTAGCCCAAGACCCCGCAATATCAGTGTCGTGAATTGTTTCTGAAAAACAGGTTGCATAGTCAAAGCACTTTGAGAAATGTATCATAGTCATTCTTAATTCATGGTCTGCCATGACACATTAAAAAGCCCTATTTGCCTTTATTTAGTCCAGAATATGTTGAAATTATTTGACTGTGGAAACTCAAACTTTTTTGACCAGGGAATCTTTTGTTTAACAGAAGAACTAATTATTAATAATAACCCAAAGAACTAGTGTCCCCCTTCCCCCCGCTTTGCGAAATGCTGACTGACTATTCTGGGTCTTACAAGCCTCAGAGAGGCTTTGCTGTAACAACCACCTGACTTGGCCAGTCACAGGACTCTTGGCCATGTGATTGACATATTCCTCAAGGCCCCCAGATCTCTGAGTGGGTCAGAGGTGTGGCCCGTCAACCTCCAACAGGTGACAAGTGGCTTCTAGGTATTGACAGCAAATGGCTGTAACCAAAGATAGCTAGAATTAAAACAGTGTGCAGGGAATCCTGGAACAGTGATGGTCCTCCTTCATGCTTCTATACTCAGATCCTGCCGTCTTGTACATGGTCAGTTCTAGAAAAATAGCCTTTCAGAGGTAAATACAGCATAAAACCCTTTTTGGAAGCAGCATAGTGTAGTAGAAAGAATATAGGCTTTGAAATCAGAGAACCATTTGAATCAAACCTGTCATTCATTAGCTGCGTGACCCTCTACTAACTCCTTGAGCCTCAGTTTCCTCATCTGGAAAATGAGAATATGCCATCAAAAATAAAATAAATAAAAGGATGTTTTTAAAGTTGATGCTTTTGCAAAGAATAATATTATAAAATACAAATGTTTACCCAAAATCCCCATAGTTTCTGGAAACTCATATTCCCAGTAGATGGCAGCATTGTTTCATTTACTTTAAAAAGATGCAACAGTAAATTGGTCACTGACAATTCCAGTAATGAGACAGCAGGGTGTTTGTGGGTGAATGTTCCTTTTTCCTCCATATAGTTTTCCCTCCTCGAAGAAAATAGGCAAATGTTTGTATGTACGTCACCAGTGAGACCTTTTCCCTTGGCCCAGTAGTGATGAAAAAATTTTTAAAAAGGGGGAATACGTTTCCCCCGCAGACTAGGTTGTGTGTCCTGTGCAGGGACTATACACATTCTTCTTTGGTAGCCTGGTTTCCACGGGGGACTCTGCTTTCAGATTCCTCTTTCTGTTGACCTGTACGCATTGCAATCTGGCCAAACATTTTCCAAGATTCCCTTGGCTCTTAGGGCAGAATTGCTTTGTGTTGGTTTTAAAAGGTGGCTCCTCAGGATTTTAGCCCAACAGAAATTGATCTTTAATCAGTGTTCTGCAATGCCTTACAGAGGCAGTATGCAAATAATCCCCCAGCAATCCCGGGGCACACAGACTAAAGGGGAAGTCCGTGCTGCATTAACTCATAAGTCATAGTGCTCCCCACTGACCCCCCATGGATTTTCTATATGCTTCCGAAGGGCTGAGTCTAGAAACGCACAGGTTGAGGCCGGGCGCGGTGGCTCACATCTGTAATCCTAGCTCTCTGGGAGGCCGAGGCGGGCAGATTGTTTGAGCTCAGGAGTTCGAAACCAGCCTGAGCAAGAGCGAGACCCCGTCTCTACTAAAAATAGAAAGAAATTAATCGGACAACTAAAAATATATAGAAAAAATTAGCCGGGCATGGTGGCGCATGCCTGTAGTCCCAGCTATTCGGGAGGCTGAGGCAGGAGGATCGCTTGAGCCCAGGAGTGTGAGGTTGCTGTGAGCTAGGGGCAAAAAAGAGTGAGACTCTGTCTGAAAAAAACAAAAAAAAAAGAAACGCACAGGTTGAGAGACGGCTGGAGGTCGCGTCTGAAAAAACGTCAGCAGTTTTGGCCATGCGTCTCCGATGACCTCTGTTTGTGTGTTGTCGCAGCTGTGTTGTTGGCTTCGTCGGGGAGCGGTGTCAGCACCGAGACCTGAAGTGGGAGCTGCGCCACGCCGGCCTCGGACGGCAGTGGAACGTCACCGTGGCGGCTGTCTGTGTGGTGGCTCTCGTCCTGCTGCTCCTCCTGGGGCTCTGGGGGGCTCGTTACTACAGGTGACCTTTCCATGGTACTCGCAACCTCTTTCTAAGCCCTCCCGCGGGGACACCTGCCTCCTTGAGATGAATTCTACATACTTACGACATTTAAAAAGTGGGATAAAAGTTAAAAAAAAAAATGGCCCAGGATCTCACTGCCCTAAAACGTCAGTGTTTTTCCTTGTTCCATTGCAGTCTTTGTCCACACAGCTACATTAAGTGGTTGTGACTTTACAGACGCATTTTTTGCATTCCACTTTCTTCTTTTAGCATCACGTGTCTCCCGCCACGACAGCCTGCATAACTATGATTTTTCATGGCTGCCTTGCATTGAGTTGGTTTCTCATAAAATATTAGCTTTTTTTTTTTTTTTAAATCAGCATCTTCCTGGAAGGAAGTTTCTGTTCTTTGGATTTTGTGTTTTCAATAATGTCAGGTTTACAGTTGGAAGCTGTGGAACAATGACATTTATACGTTTAATTTTTTTAAAATAATACTACATTAGGGTGAAGGTATAGGCAACACAGTGTTTGCTCATTTTCCAGTTTCTTAAAAAGTAGGACAGCATCCTCCACTATCACCAATATTGAAAAATACTTTATGTGCTGTTCCCGTTTATGCCGTACAAAATCAGTGAGTCGTAGGATCTCGGGGCTGAAGAGGTCTTTGTGGAATTATCTAGTTCACTCTTATCATTTCATGGCTGAAGAATCTAAGACCCACTTCACTAGTCCCAATTCTCTGGGAATGTACGAAATACCTGCCACCGTCTGTAGATAAAAATGTAACCACGTTTACTGGTACTGCACAACCACTCAAGTGACAACCGTCTTGTATTCTGGAAAATTCAACATATCAGCCAAGATGCACTTGTCTGAGATCCTGCTATATCCCAGTGTAGTGGCTCAGAGCAGGGGTTCTGGAATTGGATGGCACAGGTTCAGGTCAGAGTTAGCGTCTAAATAACATCAGGCATGTATCCCAGCCTCAGCGTTCATTAATTTCCTTTCCTGTAAATAGAGACAAGAACAGTGCATACCTCAAGGGTTATTATGAGATTAATTGTGTTAATCTAAGTAGAGTTACCTATGTGTGTGGCTACGTTTGTGCCATAGATAGATCGATTCTGACAAGATCAAATTAAAATTGCCAGTCTATCGCCATGCCACTCAAGTATGCTGAAAAATATAGCTCTAGCATTGAGTTTTTAAGTCGGATGTGTTAAATACTTTTTCCTTAAAGAGTTAAAATCAGTTATTTCTTCCCTTTATACCATTCCTTGCCTGTCTTGTCTAGAGATTGAGTGTTTGACACCATTTGTCTTCAGTATCTCTCAAAAGATGAGTGTTTGTAAAACTAAATAAATTATAAAAGCATCCTAACATTATTACTTCATAAAACTTGAATTCCCGCGAGGACCCCGCCCCTCGTAAGAAAATCAGCGGGAAGTATTCCATCACAGACTGTAACTCTGTAGCTCTGCAACTTTGCAACTGTTTCTGTTAGCCACTTGCTTTGATTTCTTTCCTGGAAGCCTTTGATTAAAATCCGTGATAACCCACGCCACCTGTGTCGCGGCTTCTGCAGCTTCCCCGCAGCCCTTCCCTTCCTCATCGCTCTTCCCGGGACGTCCCGGGAGGGCGTCTGGCAGATGGTCGCACGCCTAGAGGCAGTTAAGCTGCCCGCGTGCCCCACGACGGCAGTGCCGCTTTGGACTCTTGAGGCTGGCTGGTGGTCCTGTCTGCCGCGTGGTCCTCATGCCTTCCCCGCTTTCCCTGCAGTGGCCGCTGTGCGGTGCGTGATGTGCCTGTCTCTCCCTCCAGAGACTTTGAGGACAGAGCTCCTACCTTAATGCTAAACCTGCAAACCCGCCTCCCTCCGGTGCGTGGCGCAGTGCCTTGCATGGAGTTAATGTTTGTCAAACAAAACAGAGTATTCTGTTTAAAAGGCAGGATTTGGAAGCAAGAGACCTAGTCTATTTCCTGGCTTAGTGGCCGTGAGACCGTATTATCTCAGGTCTTCCACTCCTTCTGTTTCTGCCTCTGCTTCCTTAGGGGGTGGGAGATCTCAGTGGGAAGTGGAGGGAGCCCCGGCTTTGCGTCATGGTGACCCTGTTCCCGCGCCGCCCTCAGTGGCTGTGCCTTGGGTACGTCACTGCCCGCTCCGAGCCCCACTGGCTGCGCTTGCAAGCAGAGCTAATGACGTCTGCCTGCCACAGTCGCTGGAATGTCACTTCCACAGACAGCCCCTCTGCTCCCCCCGAAATTGGTATGTCTAGTAAGGTAGGAAGTTTGTTGTTGTTTTCCTGTTGCTATGTCCCCAGTACCAGGATGGTGCCTGGGGTATAGTTAGTACTCAGTCGGTACTGTGAGTACAAGAAAGCAGGGCTCCCCCTCCCAACACACACACACACACACACACCTCACAGAACTTTGGAAAGGGTGAAACATCATCTGGAAAGTATTTTGAGTTCTGCAGAAAAGAATGCCTTAAACACCTCAAGGTATGGTCCTAGTGGTCTTCATATTTCTTCTCTCCTGCACATTTTAAGTACCTAAATTTCAGGAGCAAAAATAGTAGTCCCTGCCCATTGCTGAGTAGGCCAAGTGTTTTGATTTGTTTTGAGATTGTCTCACATTATGCTTTATCACAGGACTCAGAAGCTGCTCTTGAAAAATCCGAAGAACCCATATGATGAGCCCAGCAGAGATGTGAGTGGCAGCTGGCCTGCCACCAGCGCGGCTGGAATGTCTTCTTGCCCCCAACCTTGGGTAATACGACCAAGGCAGATGAAGCAAGAAATTGGCTTGTTATTAACTTCAGTTCATTTTTTCTCATTAGTACAGAGTTCAGAACAACTGGCATCTGTTATAGCTTCCAGCTGGTGTTGCTAGGGAGGTCCCGGGTGGGAGGGCAGGGGAATTGTGTCCTGAACTAAGGGAATCAGATGAGTTAAAATAACGCTGTAAAATAATGGTGCAAAGAATTTTGGAATTTTTTCTTTCATGTCAATTCTTTCTATAACTTAGATTTTTTATGTGTTATGTGAAAAGCATTTCCCAAATTTTAGTTGGTGCCTTTCAGATGAATGTCGTAAAAACCCACGGTTATGTTTCTAACGTTCTTAATATTTCTTTTCTCGTGTACATTTTAAGTCCCTGCACTTCAGTAGCAAAATAGATTTAGCAAATAAAAAGACAAGACACCTAGTTAAATTCATACTAAAAGTTCAAGTTGAAATTCAAATGTAACTGGCTGTCCAGTATTTTATCTGACAAACCTAGATGTTTTCCAGAAAGCATAGTGGATTGGGAAGTTCAAGATGCCTCATGGATCACCCACTTCAGTAACTGATCTTGGAACAGTAGAGGGCAGACTTGGGACAGGCCCCACTAAGCTCCCTAGAATCTACTGAGGGAATTTCTACTTCCAGAAACCCGTCAGTCAACTTGACTGAGTCAGTGTGTGCTCTTGGTCTTATCTGCGGTGTAAATTGTAGAAGCAGCTGGAATGTACGGCAGGTCCATGGAGGATGGAAACCTCAGGAAAGAGCGGTTAGGGAGAGGTTATCGAGGGGCAGAGGTAATGTTAGAGTCCTTCCCGCATCATTTCACCTGTCCCCAGCCCCACCTCGCTGTGCGTTCCCAGACGATAGCTTTCCTGTAGCTGTGCTTTTGACTAACAGGTGATTGTCTGTCCCTGCCTGTAATAGACACTCAGTATTTCTTTATTTTTTGGTTGAACTTGAGTATGGAATTAAAATAAGAAATATGAGTTCTAGCCTTACCTCCCCACTAATTGGCTGTCTAATCTTCAGCAAGTCCTTTAACCTCTGCAGACCTCTGCTTCCCCTTCGGTACAGCAAGGAGTTTGGATTAGACGATCTTGAATATGGCTTCTGTCTCTGTCCATCCCATAGGCGTGTGATTCTAGGAGGACTGAGCCACAGATGTGCTCGGGTTTTTGAGGACTCACGATGTTGTGGGCATCTGCGTTACCCAGGTTGCACTTGTCCGTCCACATGGTGTTTCATTCAGATTTGGGGTAACAAGTTTAATTCGTCTCATTTAAATCATGGGAAAGAAGGAGAAATGCAATCTGTGTGTGTCTGGTTTGTTTTTTTTTTTTTTTTTAATAATAAAAGCCATTCACTGCTGCTGTCATGAGCTGCTTGTTGGCTCAGAGCTGAGCTGGGCGGCCTGGGGCTGCCGAGCTCAGTCCCCCAGCCGTCATACCTGTCGTGGACACCAGCTGTGGCTGCAGATACCAGGGGGAGCGGGAGAGAGCTGAGCACCCAAACCAGGAGACGCAGCAACGGAAACAAATCTGGTTCCATCAGCTGCCTGCCCCGTCTCAGCCCACAATGTTCTTCTGGCAGAGAGACACGTGGATGGAAAATTCGCAGTGCAGAGGGGCGGCTTTTGACTTGAGCCACAAATAATGGGCACGGGCCCCTGCACAGCAAGCAGGTCCTGCATTCGTTTCGCAGTGTGTTGCTGCAGGGAGGCCATTAGTGAGGAGACGAAGGGTGATTGGTGTTGTGGAAAACAACGAAATGGAAACACATGTTCATGGAATTCACCCCTCCCTTACTAACACCCCGCCGTCCTCCCTTAATTGACTCCGCTCCTCATCCCCTCTTACACTTTTCTCAAAGGAAAACATGGGCAAAGAGATTCTTCCCTGTTCCCTTTTCCTCCTGTCGCTTCTGAGCCGTGGGCTCCCTCCCGTGGAGACCCCTTTCTGAACCGATGGAGCAGGTTCAGCCGAAACCTTGGGCGGCGCTTCCACTGGGTTACTGATTGACACGGACGGACAGCACCAAACCACATCCGTTGAGCACAGGGTCACGTCTTTTCCTCCCTTTTGTCACTGATCTGCTTTAATATCTAATCCATCTAGAGCGAGCGCAAGCCAGTGAGTGACCTCTGGTCAGCCTGCACGGCAAGTGCTCAGTCCATTTTGGACAGTGCAAATAATGACCAAAGTGATCATTTTGTTGACTGAAATGTTTTCTGGACCTGCCTTTTAAAATTCTGGTTCCTAAGCTGCTCAACCGTGAGAAAGCATTTGGTAGACCCTTGCAAAATAGTTGTTGCACTATTAGTTATTGGTACCTACTAATGACTCAAAATGACTCAGAACTTGGTAGCATGTTTAGATGAATTTTATTAACACACATATGTGTTTGAGAAGTTGTAGCACCTATGTAGATGAGATACTATTTGGCCTATGGGCAATGCCTAGAATACTTACAGATTCTTGCGTTGCTCATAGTAAAACAGTGGCCCCCAGGGATCCATGATCCAAAAGTTGGGATTCCAGAATTAGAATAGATTCTTCAGTAAAGACATGGGTAGTGCCTAGTTGCTTTAACAGAAAATAACTATAAATTTCCCAACGGAAAATAGAATCTTTCTTTAGCCAGAGAGATAAACTCGACAGGTCTGTTCTTCCAACTTGCATCTTCCATAGGCTGGACATGATCAAGCCGTAGACTTTGATTTAATGTATATTGAGATAATTTGTGAATTACATAATAATATCCTCTCTCCACCTTTTGTCTTCTGCAGTTCGTGGTTATAAAGGAACACCAAGATCTGGGGAATGGGCGTCAACCCGTGGCTGGCAAGGATGGCGGCCAGTTTTCCTCCCTGCAGCCTGGTGAGTGGTTGTCTCTACCTGAGAGCTGAGTGTTTGTTCAGTGAAAAGTCTCATCTAACCACACAAATGATAATGACATTGTATGAGCTGTGTGAGCATCTGGGCTGTACTGAAGTGCCGTGGAGCTTTAGAGAAATATGTTTGGATTAGATTTCCATCTTATAAGAGGTTACCATGTTTGCTCAAAACTCTGGTCACAGAGCTGTCTGCTAGATCATTTTGAGTGAGTATACACTCCTTATTTTGAATTAGGTTGGATTTTGAAGTCATGTTTGGGGTTTGGGATCTATACCTACTGTATGTATGTAGAGTTCCAGTTAAATTGTAAGTGGCTCCAAGAACAGTGTCCCCTGTTGTAATGGGAAGGGTTCCTGTGCATCGAAGTGGGTCTGGGGATTGTCCTAGGGATTTCAGAGTATTCGGGTCTTATCAGGGGCCAGACCGCAGCCGGATGCCCGGCTGTCTGTGAAGTCCAGCCAGACCACGTGGGGAGGGACCATAAAATCAACCCCGGTCCTTAGGAACTCAGTCTACTTTGGGTAGAAATGGACTTAGATACTCTTTGACATACTACTCTTGCCAAGAGTTGTATCATGATCAACCTTTTGGGCTTCGGTCTCAGTTATCATACTTCTATTTCCAAACCAGAGATTATTGTTGGACACGCGTTTGTGTCATAAGCCTTTGGAAAGATTTAGAGAAACTTTGAGCCGACAAAAACAGTTCCTCTGCTGATGAAAGGAGCTGATGAAAGGACCTAATGAAATACCAACTCCATTGACATTTTCTATATTTGCCCTTCGCCAATATGTTTATTGCCAGACCTTCCTTGTCAGATTTCTTTGTAGAGAGAACATGGGCTTCTTGTTTTGGAAAACTCACTCTAAGCTCCCTTCCCATGTATATATGTTGCTGTGTAAACCAAAATACTGAATTCAGTAGAACTTCATTGCCTAATTTGAAGAAGCTCTGGATATTAAGGTACACTTAAGAATTGAATATAAAAACTACAATAAGTAATGTAGAAAATTTTCTATATATATGGTTACTGTTGCCTGGATAATGAACACAATCAGCATTTTCAAAAGTTGCTTGGGTTTTTATTTTTATTGGTAGCACTGTTAGAAAGTAATGGAATACCTTCGAGTTACATACTACTTTTCCTTGAGCACTAAAAACACATATTTCTTTCTTACAAAGGTAATCCATTTTAGAGGTACATATAATTTTGCAAGTGAATCAATAGCACAATGATTTGACAAGAATGTGGTTAAACGCAGAAAAGAACTAAGAACTCATTATGGTTAGCCAAGTACTCAGGACTAGATTAGAATGTTTCTTTCTTTTCTTTTTTTTTTTTTTTGTGAACTCTACTGCAAACAGTTTGACCCATTCTCTCTGGGCCACTGGTATAACTGTCTCCCGGTGTGAGTGATCACATCCCGATCCTGTCCAGCTGTCTTGTAAATGCCTGGGGCGAGAGCGCGCACGGAGGTTGGGTGGGCAGGCAGTGTGCGGAATGATAGATCTAGTTTGGCTCTGCTCCTGGAAAATCCATTAAAACATGGTACCACTGTGCTGGTGGTAATGGCTGGTGGCCATCTTCACTGACCTTGGCCAACATCAGCTGGTGCAGGTTAAGTGCGGAGGACCAGGCCAGAGCAAGGCAATACAAGTGTGTTTAAAACCTGAGCTCCATTCCCAAGTCATTCATGGTCCAGATGAGGGGATAGAAGGTACGCAGGGAAGGCTGATATGCAATGTCAGGTAGCATAGTTCTTTGAATCATCTCGGCCAACCAAGACTATTTTTAATTTTTTTAATTTCTTTATATATATATATATACAGGGTCAGTGCAACCGACTTTGTGGAGGAAGGGGCCCCAGACGTCCGGAACGGGCACAGAGGAAGGCTGCTGGATTCCACCATCCAGCGATAAAGGCTCCTGTCCCCAGGTAATGGAGCGAAGCTTTCATCTGCCCTTGTACCGGGCACGGCCCCTTGCGGAGGGAGTTAAGAAGCCCCATTCTCTCCCGTCATCTAACCCATTATGACAGCGAAGGGCCCTGGATCCACCGTGCCAAACAGAGCTGACTCAGTGAAAACTGGAATTTGGAAGAAGGTCAAGAAGAACAAACCATGTCGATGGACAGTGTATTGCCTTTGAAAAAGTAGAGGAAAACTACAGATTTCGGTTCCATAATCTCTACACTAATTGCACACTCAGCATCCTGGAGACAGATACGTAGTTGCGCTTTTATTTCTTCCCTCAAGTAGTGCCATTGCAAATTTTCAAATAGTGATGGGGAGAATCACTAGGTAACCGGAATTGGGAAAATAGTGCTTTGTAAACTGTATTTTCGTCAGTAGTCAATTTCCCCTGCAGCCCCAGAAGAAATCTGGGGTTAAATCAGGCAATCACGCTGGTTTGGTCAGTGACAAAGTAATTTCTTTGATCTGGACAGAACATCTGACTCAATCTCATGATATGGTTGGAATATTACAATTACTGTTTAGATGCATTGTAGGGGGCGTTTAACTTATCATTGCTGTGGTCCACACTGGTAATTTTGCAGAATGACTTGTGATAAAGTAATGAAAAGTATAGTAACTTAAAACTTGATTTCTTCACAATTAGATGACTTATTTTTTCTATTTTAAAATCTCTGAATGAAAACATTTAATTTTAAAAACATTACCCAAGAGACGTCAATGTTTCTCAGTCATTTCTGTCCTTTCCCCCACAAAGATTTTTCCCAGTGGTAAATTCCCCTTTCGTGTATTTGCACAGAATTTTTTTGTTTTTTACAATACAAGATTGTAAGCAAAATGCCTGATTTATTTTCATATGGATAGCAATCGATTTCTTCTATTTAAATAAAAATCACCATAAAACAGAAACATTTTATTGTACACCTTACTAAATAATTAATTATGGTCTAAGGGGGGGGTATTAGAATTGAGCCAGGGTGATTTGCCAAGCTTGCTATTATAACTCTTTTAAAAAAATTTTTTGAAGTTTATCACTCTAACTTTATAAATTAAAATTTCACAGGGTTCTAATTAAATCTTTTTCTTGCATCCAAGGCATAACACAAGTTGATACAGTAACTTTGAATATTGGACTTTGGCGATACCAGAAGTCAGTATAGAAAGGAGTTGAAGTACATTTTCAAGTGGATGCTTTATAGAAATTTTGGTAAAGATGTGGTGATAGGGAGGATGACTTGAGGTTTTTGGGTATTAGTTAATTATTCAGTATGACACCTTTCCCCAGCTAATTTAGATGTTTCTGTATTCAGTTTTGCTTTAATTGGCAATTGATAACCTAGAGGATCAAAGAGCTGTCTTTTATTTCTGATCAGTAACTGACCTCAGAAAAATAATAGCCATGATTTCCCCAAGTTTTTCTTTCCCTAAGTATGAATATTTTTTTCTTCCCTCAAAAGTGAGCATTTTTGAAGCTTTAAGGGTTTAGATTACATTTTTGTGTTTTAACACCTCTTTCTCTTAGGGTTTCAACAATAACCAAAGCGACATGAGACCACAATAACCCACAACATACCATTACCTGAGAAGCAGAAAATCCCTATTTTCTTTGAGCTTTTCAGTGACTCTGATACCTTAGAAACTGGGACTATACTAAGTCCTCGACCAGGCTGTCCTGCCAGCTCCCTGGTGAGATTCGAGACCAAATAATTCATTCGTATGAAGTTTATAAACAGGGAAAATTAAACAGTATGGATACAGGCTTAAGTGGTAAAATTCTAAAGAAAAGTAAGAAAATCATTGCAAAAACATTCAGAAGGATAGTTGTCTTTGGTGCTAAGAAAGGATGCTCTGTGAACTGCTCATATACATTTTTTCACTTTTTCGCATGATTTATTTCATGGTTCAAAAAAAGAGCAAAAAGAACACAAAATAAATTATCCCCAAATTCTATAGAGCCTTCCTGGATTCCGAAGCTGAATGATTCGCATTCCTTGCGTTCATGCCGGCCGCGTTTGCTGAACTCTGCGTCCCTGAAGCCGTGGAGAGCGTACTGGGCCAGTGGGTTTCGGAGCTGGGAGTTTTCCCTCGCGGTTAGAAGAACCTGCAGAGAGGTGGAAAACGATGTTTACCGCACACCTTGAACACTTTTGGCAAATAGAGGGATTAAAAAAAAAGATAATGAAAGATGAGAGGAAAGAAGGGCCGTGTATTGTCCAAGAGACATCGACAATGTAACATTGTAGCAGTTCAGAATGGAAACCTCCGCCCTCCACCCCACCCACACACCAAACAGGATGCTTCCCCACTGCTAGGGGATGCTGGAGATGATGGTGACGTTTTACTTGTACTCCCGGACCTAGATGCCAGCTCCGTGGTGGGGCTGCTACAGTGCTTTCCCCTCCCAACTCCAATGGGCTCCAATATTTTTTAAGTTTCAAGTGCAGAGGTAGTTTCTAAGGCTTGAAGTACTGGGGCAGGGGTGTGTGCAACAGAGAGGGGGTGACAGGGATGGATGAGACAGGATAATGAGAAAGTTCTCTGGCATGAGTCTGGGGAAGGTAAAAAAGTGCTTCTAGCTCAGGGAGCTTAGGAAGAAATCCTGTAGCAATTGGTTTCAGCCCTGGATCGTCAGAGCTGGTCCTGTTGTTCATTCGCTTTTCTTAAACCAGTCCTGGAAAAAAATCATACGATCCATTTGGGGTTTGGAAGAGGTCTTTTCCATAATTCAGAGAACTGGCACCTTACTTTAATCAGAAACTTGGCTTCTTTTCCACCTCTTCATCTTGTCAATTAAGAGGCATGGCCACAATAGATAGGTTCATTCTGGATGCAAAGAAAATCAAAGTACTCTCGGAGATTTGTTGGGCCAAGGAGGCACTCACGTGGGACTACTTTAGAGATCAATTTTCAAAGCCCATGAAAAATAAATGGCAGCGTCCTTGTGTGAGCCCGTTAGCATCCGTACCGCTGCATTATACATGACCCTCGCCACGCTGGTGGGGCATCTCTTCATCACGCTGCTCCAACAAGGATTTTCCAGTTTGCCAAACGGTAGATGTTGAGACCAAATACATAGTTTCCTCACTCTGGTTTTCTTGGCAAGAATCTCGTTTGAAAAAAAAAAAAAAACTATCTGTAATTTATCTTTGGTATAGCCACGGAGGTTTGGCCTCTTCCCTTAGGGGGCAGTTTCAAAGGCTTATAGACTTTTCCGTAGTCTTAATATTTGCTTGATAATTTTC
Organism: Propithecus coquereli; assembly: GCF_000956105.1. Lineage (NCBI taxonomy): Eukaryota > Metazoa > Chordata > Mammalia > Primates > Indriidae > Propithecus > Propithecus coquereli. The sequence goes on along the minus strand of NW_012150396.1, from coordinate 3,973,066 downwards.
ATTTAGTATCGCTGTCATTTTTTTAAAAATTTGAAATAAACATTATCACTAGTCTGTCTAAAAGTAGATAACATCTAGGTAGTTAATAAATATGACTCTCACGTAGATTTTATAAGAAAAAAAAACCCCACCAAAAATCTGATTCCTATGCTCTGTTAGCTTACATACATGTACACAGATAAAAAGCAAACAGCATTGTGTGATATTTTTTCTAGCTGCAATTAATTTATTCACTTGAATGCTATGGTGTGTATGGTATGGTAGGGAAGCGTGCATTTGAATCACAGTTCCAATAAGCAGCATCATTATGTTTGCCTAATTAGAATGATCTCCGCATTTTATAGGCATTGAATTTTTGGATACTATAGCAAGTAGAAAACCCATGTGCCATTTTCCTTTTCTTCCACAGGTTTAATCTATGCTAATAGCTATTCAAACTCTTCCAGACTGCTGAATATTTGTCTTTAGTGCATTTTCTTCCATACTGGCCAAGATAGTAATTGCCACTTGCTAAAAAAACTTTTTTTTTCATTTTGTTTATTCTGTCTGTGCTCCAAATCTCCTATTCTAATTTGTTTTATATTGCTTGCTCTGCTGTTCCTAGATTTCTCAATTTCTTCTGATTAAGGACTATTGTTTAAATCTTGTGAATGGCAATCATTAATTCATCAGAAAAAATAGTTTAGTCCAAATCAATATTGATTTGGGTTGTCATTAGATCTAAATATTTGAATAACGGATAATTCTATGCTGTAATTGAACCTTTCCTGCTGAACTTTAATAGAATCTTAGGCAACAGTTTGAGTGGCAGCACTTAGGAAACTTATAAAATTCCATAATTGCCAGCTTTGATATTTTTTCCCACTATGCCCTCAAATCAGAGACCTATTTGTTCAGTGACCAAGACTTCCCGAAGCCAAATCTCTCTCTTTTCCTAAAGAATGGCTTTCCTGAAGGGAAAATAAAGCTCATTTACACGTTAATGAGTTATTCCTTTGTTTCAGAAAAGTTTGAAATTGAGACAAATTGGAGGAGACGTATAATTTTTGACATGACGTGAGGAGTAGAGAGATGGATATGAGCCTAAACCGTAAATTTTTCACTCAGCTTTATAGGCTTAAACAGAGCCAGAATAACGTTCTTCTGCAACTCCAGCTGTCCAGAACTGCCAGTTTCCACTACGGCAGCGTTTGCGGACCACGAACGTGTACCACTGCGGGGAGGTGAAGTGTTTTTAAATAGTACCCCTGTGAACGGATTTTCATTTTAACGGTTAGGTGTTTACTTTTTAGTCCAACATTTTATGGTGAACATTTCCAAACTACAGCCAAGTGGAAAGAATTTTACAATGAGCGCCCATCAAACCGGTTAGATTCTACCGTAGCATTTTACTACACTTGTTCTATCATCTGTCTAACCTCCTATCTGTCCCTCGATCCAATCATCAATCCAAATTATTTTTACTGCATTTCATTATAAGCTGCAGATGACAGTACATGTCCTCCAAAATACTTCAGCATGCAGATCATTAAGAGGAGGGCAGGGAAGGGAGAGAGGGGAAGGGGGAGCGGGGAGAGAGAGAGAGAAAGCTAGCTATCTACTGACATCACTTCCCAGTTGGCTCCAGCTGCGTTGATCTGGCCTTACCAGCTGCGGCCTCACACATCACCTTTTTCACCTGAGCCTACTTGGAGTTTGGTTTCTGCCATTTATAACTGAGAATGCTGACGAATACAACTTTTACACTCAAGGACACATTTTTGCAAGAGAATCGCCTCGAGTTGAGCGAGGGGGGACTTTGCTATAAACGTTTTTCTCTGCGGAAACTCACGTCGGCGGTTTGCAGAGATTACATGGAGACACCGGCAGAGCCAGGTTTGCGAAACACCCCAACAGGTCGGGAGGCAGGTTGGGGAGAAATGATGGCAGTTTACTGGGACGCAGCCGTGGGAACTGCACAGAGACGCTCTGGTTCCCAGGGGCATCTGGGTTGCACGGTCTGAGTGAGATGGCGCGGGGCGGGATCCTTTCCTAGCCACTGCCCTGGTGCCACACATGGCGCTGGGGGAGGTAGGAGACCCGCTGCTTTACTTTCCTTCTCTTTCTCTTAGTCTGCCCCTCAGCTGTTGCTGCTGGGACTTGCACAACCTACGGCTCCAGGTCTCAATACCCTTTGATAATCCCTCTGTTAATAATCCTGCCTTATACCCCTGGACTAAGACTCATATAAGCATGATGTAATCGTCTGATTTCAATTGGCTTAGCCATCTGGAAAAGGTGCCTTTCAATCATCTGGCTGCACTGGAACTAAGCCTGAGATCACCGCGTCTATATTTAGTGACTTCCTAATCACAGTATCAATAAATATGGCTTCTTATTACAAAGCCGGATAATTGTACTTGCTGTTGTTAACATCTCGTGTGCCTCAAAGAGTAATTACCGATAATGGGAAAGTTTAGGTTCAAAGGATTGAGCGTGTTATTGAGTAATGAACGGAGAGTGCTTGGAAGGTGTCACAGGGGTTAACCGCCGCTGCGTGCACGGCGAAGGGCGGGCAGCCCGAGCTCTCCGTGCCGTGCAGCCCACGCAGCTCCACGCCAGCCGGAGCTGCCAGCCCGAACCACGAGGAAAGCAGGAGCCGGGCTGCCCCACAATCAGCGGGTTCCGTGGGGCAGGGGCGTGTGCATACGTGTGTGTGTGTGTCAAAGCTGGTGAAACTGACCTGTGACGGTTAGCAAAACTTTCTGGCTATCGTCCATTCTGTCTTCATTTCATCTAGTTATTAATTTTTATATTCAATTCATTCACCCACGCAAAGTTACTGAGACTCCACTTACGTTGCAACGACTACACAAAGTGCTGGGTATAAAATGAGGCCGCCCTCACAGAACCCACAGTCCACCTGGGGGGGCAGATGTTCGAGACAAGGGTCACCGTCACCACAGAGCACAGTGACAGTGTGAGATCCTGGCCCCTAACCCCGTCTACAAGGGCCGGGACAGACTTCCCTGAGGGCCTGACGTGGAAGCTGAGGCCAGAAGGAGGGGAAGGAGGAGGAGTTAGATCAGCAGCAAGGAAAGCACTAGAACGTGCAAAGGCCCCGAGATGGGGAGCAGCTGGCCCCCTGGAAGAACAGGAAGAACATTAGAGAGGCTGGAGGAAGGTGAAGAGTGTGGCTGGAGACGTTGGCTGAGACCAGACCAGGCAAGGCTCTTGGCCCTGCAGAGGAGGCTGGATTTTATCTCAAAGCTGTCGGGGCCATAACGCTGACAGCCTTGATAGGAAATTTTACATTTTCTTGTTGTTGGCACTTATGTGGCTTTAGACATACACGAGATCTTTTCATCTCACTTATAGTTTTAGTCATTATTTTAAAAGGTGAGGCAGAGGAATTTAGAGTTTAAAGAATTAATAAGTAGGTCTACAAGGACAGAGAATTTAAAAGAAAGGGGTTGAGGGTCTTCTCTGTTTCTTCATACCATTTTAGAAGCATGGGGGGGGTTTCCTCCCCTTTTATGTGCATGTTTTGGAAAATAGCAAAGAAAGCTGTCAGACTACTTTGTGGAAAAATTTCTTTCCAAACTTTGTTAAATTTTTGAGGCTATAACTGTGATATTTAAGACTCTATTGCAGATGAAGCCAATATTTATAAAGCAGTAGCTGGAATGTCAGAATAACGTGGTAGTTAAGAGCATGAACTCTGTGCTCAGGTCAAGCGAGTTCAAGATCCGTACTGCAGAATTGGTCCCACCTGGGGTAAGGAGGCCTGTCCTTGATACCAACGTCATCAGTCAGTAATTGACCGAGGTCCGCACCGTCTGCCCGCCTCCCCCAACACACACACGCGCACACACACACACAGCGGGCAACTGTCCACTGCTATTATCAGCCAATATGCACATAGACGGGGCGCGGGGCTCCAGGAGGAAAGATGGCAGACAGCATCCCCTACAACGCCATTGCCGTCACCATGATTGATAACGTCATCAAAGGGCACTTCCTACTTTTGCAACCGGAAAAAGTTTCCTTTTAGTGGTGGCTGTGAAGCTGCTGCTATTTTTTCCCTTCTACAAAAGGTTACGTTTTCCTTAATGTTAAACTGTGTTTAAGTGGAAAACCTGTGAGTGGGAAAGGAAAATGCAAATGAATTTATTAGAGTGTTAATAGAAAGATTTATTGTAGCAGTGTTCTCTTCTCATCCCCTACAAGACCACTGACACACATCTGCATGCACTGCTGTGCTAACAATGTACACTTTTTTTTGTTTTTTTGGTCTGCTGTAATCCAGGCAAGGATTTCCAAGTTGGTGGGTTAATCCACTGCGTCCTGCCTACAACTAGCTAAGAAGGACACAATAGCACAGGATGCATGCATAAACATGCCTGCTTTCATAATGCGAACCAGAACTCGGCAATGCTTTGTGTAGAGAAATCTGTTTTGCCTCAATCATTTCGTGTAAGCACCTAAGAAATGGTTTTTTTTCTGAAAGCTGCTGGGAAACTTCCAGAGTGATCTTTTGAACTATAAATGTGAATCTACTTATAATTTACAAGCAAACAAGCCTCAAGCATGAGGCTTGAAACTGTAAAATTTCAGACTTCTCTGGCTAGTTCTCACAACAGAAAAGAAAAAAAAAAGTACTTTTTGAAGGTAACTCTAGTTTTCTTCCCACGTTCGGCATACGTGAAGGAATTTGGAGAGATTTGTGAAACCCATTTGTAAATTGTTCTTATGAGAGTGTTAGAACCATTGTAGCAGTCATAGGGACGGGAAGTGCTTGATCTCTGTTCAAGCCATCGGTTACGCGCGCTGGAAGTGGAAGTTGCCGAGGTCCGCGGTGGGGGGAGCAGACTGCGGGATCTTGTTAAAAGGAGAGGACTTACACAGTTCACCATTCACGCGTATTTCTAAGACCACAAGTAGTTATGACCTTTGGGGACAAAAATGCAGAAAAGGCAGATTGCTTCCCTGGCAGGAGACAGAATTTTTGAGCAGTTCTCCGGAGAGCAATAATGGGTTTGATTGATTTGCAGCTGGACAGGTATTAACTTGAAGAAAGTATGTGGGAACTATTTGGAAGTTATGGTTTCTCTATTGGACTGCCTCGAAGGTTTACCTGTCCCCCCAGATGCTCTGTGATCAGTAAAAAATGTAGTGACGCCTGAGCTTTTGGAGGTGGGTGATGAAGCGTGATGGTGATGTGTGGAAGGAAATCGAATTTCTCTTTTTTTTTTTTGAGACACAGTCTTGATCTGTTGCCTGGGCTAGAGTGCCGTGGCGTCAGCCTAGCTCACAGCAACCTCAAACTCCTGGGCTCAAGCGATCCTCCTGCCTCAGCCTCCCAAGTAGCTGGGACTACAGGCATGCGCCACCATGCCCAGCTAATTTTTTCTCTATATTTTTAGCTGTCCAATTAATTTCTTACTATTTTTTTTTTCTTTCTATTTTTAGTAGAGACAGGGTCTTGCTCTTGCTCAGGCTGGTCTCAAACTCCTGACCTCGAGCGATCCTCCCACCTCGGCCTCCCAGAGTGCTAGGATTATAGGTGTGAGCCACTGCGCCCGGCCAAATTTTCTCTTTTTGGTCAGAGGTTGTGGCTTGGTATGATGCAGACTGGCTAACATTTATTGAGGACTGAAAATGTACCAGGTATTTTCTAAGAACTTTCCTTGTATAGGAGGGAGGTATTATTACCGTCCATATTCAACAGAGAAGAAAATTGAGGCAGAGAGAGGTTCAGTAACTTGCCCATAGTCACACAGCTAGTTAGTGACAGAGCAAGATTTAAACCTAGATAGTTGATGCCACAGCATACACCCTTTGCTATTCTGTGATGCAGCTTCCGAAGGCGCAAGCGTAACCAAGAGAAGGAAGCTGTAGGCTCACGTCACTCACGCTACTCCGCAGCAAGGCAGTGCCCCTGAACGGCTAAATGAGGACTTAGATGATCTTCTGGCAAATTCCATCCTTTCTATTCCGTAGCCCATCTATTTTGAAAAAGTCAAATTGGTGGTGGTGGTTTCTGAGTCCTCAGTTGTTGTTTTTTCAGCCAATTTTTTGTAAATTCTCCGCTTAGTTTTATTTGCGTCTTTACCTGCTGAAAAGAACCGAAGTACGGTGACACACATAAAGGAAGCAGCCCGGATCTGACTTCAAGCGTGTCTCCCTTGCCAACGTGGATTTATGGAGGGATTCTGGGGAGAGATACAGGTCACTTTAGGTGGGAAAAAGAGTTGGAATCATCGTGACTCTCAAAGATCACCTGATGAGAAAACTGAGGGTGACCGAAAGCCAGTGACTTAGGCCAGGTCACAGAGAATGGCTCGGAGAGGGCTTGAAGGGAGCCCCAAATGTTCGCCTCCTGGAACGGAGCCCTCTCCACAGTGTGCCCCTGGAGTGGAAGACTCGACCTATCAGGCAACACTTGAAAAGGAACGGTGAAAAGTGACAGGTCTGGTGACAAGGTGTTGACTGACAAAGAGGCAAACTCAAATGGAAAACGTCCCTATTCGAAGTCTCGTGGGCCCTTCGGCCTTAGAGCATCCTCTGGGGGAGAATACACTCGGCTCAAGTTTACTCTGGGACAGAAGACGCCAGACAGTGAGGTGGGGCTGGGGGGTCATGAAATCTGGCAGCCACAGAGAGGAAAAAGCAGATTTATGGCTTGAAAACCTAACTCCAACCACAGTAAAAGCCAAGGGACTCTCAGCTGTGAAGTGCTGGATATCTCAGGGGATTTGATATCTGGGGAAATTAGGCCGATTTCTTCTTTATATGTCTAGGTCTTCGGAATATGTCATGATACAGTTATACTACCTCTGACAGCTGTGGAAATATTTCAGTTGCGACTGATTTACATTGCCCCCAAAAGCTTCCTGCTCTATAAATTAATTTAAAACATCACAGCTCTAAGGACTAAATATTGATGCCTCAGATTTCCGGGCACAGAGACGTTTGCTGACTAAACAAATGAATGTTTGCTCTGGTGAGGGCATTATGGCTTTGGTCAATCCTCACCTCTTGTTACAAGGAATAAAATATTAAAGTTATGATCAAAACACTTCTTTTTAATTATTTAACTAAAATTTAATTAAATAACTGTCAGTGTAGTTTGCATAATACTTTGGGGACGCTTTGTATTAACGCAATTGCTTTAAAGCCTTTACTAACTTTTGTTAAATGTGAAAGAACATGATGGGTGCTATAGAGGCTTACAAGCATCTAACATTCTGCACAATTAAGTGTCTGCTTCTCTCCCCGGCTTTATCTTGTTAAATGAGGATAAGGCAGTCTTGTACAGACTTAATAGGAATATTGCAGAACCAGTGAGGAAATGCCCAAAGCTCTTTCATAATCTTACCTTTGCATGCCTGGTGATTACATTAATTGAAATGTCTTTAGTCAGCAGCACAGAAGTGGGTTTTGAGTCTTTGAAATAAGTTGATTTTTCAACCTGACAACGTAGTTAAACTCAGATTCATTTTGCAATGTAAGTATTTTAGAGTAGGAAAAAAAATTGGTCATTTTCCCACTAAAAGGAACTCCTTGGATAAATGATGGATTCTACATAGATCTGGGTCTGCAAAGGTGCAAGGTGAGCCCACACCAGCTCGTTTGGTGTGCCCAAACACGAGGAAGGTTTCCAAGACTCCTGAGGACGTGCCAAGAAAATGGAGAAGTTGTGCTACACAGCTCCCACTGCCCAAAGATGGGGGAATCTGAGCAGCCAGAAAAGAATACTGACTATAATTCGCTGAAATATATATATAAAAATTCATGGGGTCATAAAGATGATGGAAAAAGTAGAAAGTGATAGAAAAAATTCTCAAGACTTGTCATCATTCGAGGTGGCAGGTGCGTCAAATTAATGCTCTGAATATTAGTGATTTAAGCAAAGAATTAAGGATTTATCTATCCCGCCTATATAAATTGTATTGTAGGATGCCCGAATTGCCTTGGTTGTTGAAAATTGATTTTTAAAGCAAAATAATTTTAGTTATTACATGTGGAAGAA
>NW_012150396.1:3954840-3963227 GCF_000956105.1 Propithecus coquereli | reverse complement strand
CTGTAATATAATTGCAAAGTAATCCAGAAGTGTAAAGTGCACCAAAATCCTAGATAAGGAGAGCCCTTTTTAGTGGCATTATACCTAAATTAAATGAGGTTTATATAATTCCCACAGTTAAGGAGAAACGCATAGCCTAAAACCTCACAATGCAGTTAATCTAGTTTGAATGAACAAACAAGCAAATTACTTCCTCAGCCCAGGTGAAGCTCCTGACAACTGATACAGTTTCCTACCCCTGATCTCTTTACAGACATTTTTAAATTAAAGGTTTATTTGTGAGTTTAAAGGTAAGTGGATACATCTACATTTGACGATGCTTCCAGTGAGTCATATTTCATTCACTACTTTTGAGTGACAAGTGTGTATTCAATTAGCTTAGAATTTTATCTGTAAACTCCAGAGTTTTAGGGCTTTTGGGATATAATAATCATTTGGTCATTGTCTATGTTTCTGGAGTTAAGTTTCTTTTACTAGAAAACCTCACAGGAAGACACATATGTTTTTGAAAACCCCACCAAAAGCATGATAGAGAAAGGCCGTTCTATTTCAAATTTAGTTGTTTGTGTTTGTACTAATAGTCCTGGTAATTCAAAATTACTTTATGCAGAAAAGCTGATATTTAAGCTATGAAGTGTAGGAACTGGCCAGGAATAATGGCTCATGCCTGTAATTCCAGCACTTTGGGAGGCTGAGGGGGTAGGATCGTGTGAGCCCAGGAGTTTGAGGTTATAGTGAGCTATGATCACCCCCACTGCACACCAGCCTGGGCAACAGAGCGAGACCCTGTCTTGGAAAGAAAGAAAGAAAGAGAGAGGGAAGGAAGGAAGGAGGAAGAGAGGAAGGAAGGATGGGAGGAAGGAGGAAGGGAGGAAGAAATGGAGGGAGGGAGGAAGGGGAAGAAAGAAGAAAGAGAAGGAAGGAAGGACAGATGGAAGGAAGGAATGGGGGGAAAAAAGACATAGGAATGCACTTCTATTTCCTTAAGAATAGTTTTATTAGAATATTCATGCTAGAAGTAATACTGTAGTGAGAAATGATCTCTTAGCACAAGTTAAAAATAATATCTGAGCCCAAACAGTGAACACTCAGGTGAAAGATTTTTTTTTTCTCTCAAAGGTCTTGGCTTATTCATCATAAATGAATATCAAAAACAGCAAACAACAAACACATTACAGCAAGTATGTTGAAGTGAACTACATTTTATGGCTTTTTACCTAGCATCTTATTTTCTATTAGCCTGGAAAAGACGTTTGTTTATAGGTTGTGTTAAACTCATAAGACAGAGAAGTTCTGTAGGCAAACTTGTGGGGTACTACGGCGAAGACTAAAGAGGCTCATGGTGTGGTGTTAGCTAACACTGACTGAGCAAGTATTATGCACCAAGTTCTGTGCTGCTGTTGTTGGAATGTGTCCCTGCAAGGTGATGCGTTGGAAACTTAATTCCAATGCAACAGTGCTGAGAAGGCGGAACTTTAAGAGGTGATTAGGTGATGAGAACTCTGCCCTCATAGAGGGATGGGTTCCATCATTGAGGGTGTGTTCGTCACTAAGGGCGTGGGTTCCTGATACAAGGGCGAGTTCTGTCCCCTTCTCTTTCTCTCTCTCTCTCTCTCTCTCTCTCTCTCTCTCTCTCTCTCTCTCTCTCCCCCTCCCCCTCTCCTTTCTTGTGTTTTCTTACCCGCCCCCTGTAGAGAACACTTTGGGAACGGTTTCTTGTTGTTTTTCTCAGAATATCCCTGGGGCTTGAACACGAGTCCAGGGCACCCTTATCTGAAAACAGTAAGGGCTAGAGAGTTCAGGATGAAAACATCAGCTCACCGGAGACAAAACAACAAGGAACAGGGACGTGTTGAGTCGGGACAGTGTAGGAACAAAGAAATTGCGATAGGACAGTTGCCAAACAGGCTGTGTTATAAATAAAGCAGCTATAGCAAGAAAGTTGGCTGCAGTCTTATACCGTCTTTGTGTGTCTGTGTCTCTTTGTAGTGGCTGCAGTTGTGTACCGTCTTTATGTGTGTCTGTGTCTTTTTGTCTCTGTGTTCATTCCTCGGCCCCAAGAAACGGGCCACGGCAAGTGGCGCAGCGAGCAGGGTTAGGGCGCTCTGGACTTGCGTGCAAGGCAGCAAAAAACCAGCAAAAAACAAAACAACAAAGCAAAAAAAAAAAAAGAAAAATCGCCTCTGTAGGCTGGTGAGTCCTGGGGAAATTCAGGTTCCATGTAAATGAAGAAATGAGCTGGCATGGTGGCCTAAGTCGATTTGAAAGCTCAGTAGGCTTATTTATGTTCCATTGATTTTACTATTCTAAAACTAAGCTGAAATTAGAACTGCTTCGAATTCGGAGGCAAAGCACGTGTTTTGCAAAAATGCTCTGGTATCTTACAGTAACTCACATATAACTGTGAGCAGTAGAGGATGCAGGAATAGCGAACACTGTTTTCCTTCTCTTCATAGAAGATATTAGCTGCCTTAAGAAACACCCACTGGAGTTTTCATAAATAAAACATAGCAGAGAAACACTGGGGACAGATTTCCCCTCTAGTATGAAAGAGATTAGTGTAGTCAATAAAGGAAGCTGTGTGTGAAACCCCAGAGAGTAGCATAGGGTTTTTCACCCTGGGGGGCTGAAACTACCAAAGATTACAGAACTCAGTAGTGAGATGGCAAAATGGTGTGTCAGGAAGGGGCTGTCATACGTGTTTAACCCTTATGCCGCCATGTTGTTTTCATAGTATGTATATGTCTTTCCCTTATAAATACCTACTCTGTAAAGCGTAAGTACAAAACCTATAGGTTCTTCCCTTCAACTGTTATTAATCTATAGAGGAAGAACAATGAAAAGTAGAAAATATAAAAAGGACACAAAATATATAAAAGAGATAAAAATGGGATAATCAATTAGATAAGTGTCTTTTGGATCAGTAGGATCCAATTCTTTTCTGAACCAGAGCTTCTCTTGCCTTGGCTGGCGTCCTTTGATTAGGGATATGACATCACAGGACATCCCAGGCTGAGAGGTAGAGGGCACATATGTAATTCTGCACGTGCGTGTCCAGTTTCATGGGGTTGGGGGGCCCCGTTGGGTTCCCTTTTCGTTACTTGGGCCCTTGCCCCGGCCTTCTTGGGCCCGGGGTTTATTCGGTTCCGGCCCACCCGTTGGGTTTTTTCGTTTTTTTTACTTTTCTTGCCCTTGGTTTTGGGCCCCCCAATTATTTTCCTTCTTTTTAATTGGAACCCATCGGCCAGGGTTGTTCTTTTTCCCAAATTTTTGGCTTTTTGCCCCCTTTTTTTTTTTTTTTGTAGGAAGCCTGCTATACTGTATTTCTTTGTCTTGGAGTTGCATAAGTACGTATTTTTGTTAGCCAGACAGTGACACACATGTTTGTATGGTTTGATGCTTGCCGTATTTATTTCTGATGCTCCCATTTTTTGAGATGTCTAGCAGAAGCTACACGATGGTGCAGTCATTTGAATAGGTTTCTGGACTTTGCTACCAAAACTCCCGAAGGTTTTATTTTCTTACTTGCCCCTCTTTTGAAGTTAATAAATATACTTTGCGTGCAATATAGATTCCCACCCCCTTTCACCCTAAGTTAAGAAAATATGTTAAATAGATTGCAAAAGGAATAAAAATTTCCATCTTAACAGTATATTCTGAGACAGAAAAAGAGGCGCTATTTGGCTGGTGGAAAATCTCAAGTAACAGGCTCTTGGGTTTTAAATGTAAACGCTATCGGGACATTACTGCTGTACACATTGTATCGATGATCCAAAAAGCCATGAAGCGTAACATAAACCATTTTGTCTAAAAAGTATGCAGTAGAACACACCAGAACGCTGGCATTTGAAGGCCAAATTACTTTAGGACCAGGGAGTGGATGACTCGGACTGTCCCTGCTAAGCTGGCAGGTGTGTAAGTAACGCACTGTGCCATTTCTAAGGCAGTGCTGTGCTTGCTAAATATTTTCCCCAACATCTATCTTGCCTTCAAACACTTGGCCCAGTGACATGGCAAAGTTCATTGCAGAGTATTGGAATTTTCCTCATTTCTGCTCTAGTTCTTTTCAAAAGATTGAATGGCTACGATAAAATTGAAGATGATGTTCCAATCTCATTCCTTCTACATCTGTGACGCTGGATCTAATGAGCACATTTTCCTTACCCGTGAGAGGGTGGTGCAGTGTAGACCGCCCGGTCCATGCAGACTGCTCTGGCCAGCCGACAGACGTGGAAAACATGTGAATTGTAAAATGTTCGACCCACGGAAGGGATTGCTGAAGGCCTAGACATCGTGTGGGGGTTTGCTCAGTAGTATTTCAGGACTGCAGCGTTGTCGGGCTCTACTAGAGAACTGAGCAGTTGCTGCGACTCATCGTTCCCGAGCCCAGGGGCATCCAGTGTGGGACATGGTCCTTCCGAGATTCTCGGGCAGCCCTCCGTGTCCAACTCCAACCGCCCAGGACAAGAGAGAAAAGAAACCAGAAACATACTTTGATTTTAAATCAAAAGTTATGACTTTATTTTTAAATTTAATACACCAGGAAAAAAAATACTTCTTCTAATGTCGTGAAATAAGCACTTAAAAATAACAATTCCAACGCTGCTGTGATTTGCTCTGTGAGGCGGGTATGTGTGGGCTTCCAGCGAATTGAGGCTCTGGGGTCCCTAAGAAGCTGAATCTCCCAGTAGGTTTCAAGGTCCTGCCCGAAGCCCCCTAGCCAGGCAGGCCTGTTGGAAACGAACGTGTCCGGGGTACACCGTTAGGCGACTTCTGTAGCCTTATTGATTTTTTTGTCCACTGGGAGAAAAAGCCTCCAGCTCCACCAAGCATTGGGAAAATAACAGCATTTAAATATGACGTATGAGTCAGCACTTTCGATTCTGGCCCCAATGGGTTGCAAATGTGGCTTGACCCTGACTTACGGGGCCAGTTTCTTTAATGGAACCAGTGACACTTCAGGAGGAGTTTCCCACAATGCACTTGTGGGTGAGGACTTCCGGCGGAAGCTCTATGATCACAAGCCTTTTGCCTGCCCCACCTCAAATCAAAGTGCCACCCTCAAGACGTCCCCAGACCCACTCACGGATGTGCTCCCACCATCTGTCTCACGGCCAGCACAACTTTTATCACTAAAGCGTCATTCGGGAGGAAGAGCAGCCTGGGGACCCCCCTGCCTCTTCTGTGAGCCCTGCATTTTAGGCTCCAGAATATTCTTCGATGCTCCGCACAGGTGTGCTCGACCTGCCTCCTCGGCTAGGCTTCTGCCGTATGGCTCGCAGATGCTTAACACTGCACCGCGCTGACGCCCGCCTGGCCGGAGTCTTGGGCACCAGCACACGAAGGCTACTGTCCCACTGGCACGCTGAGACCCACCGCCTCACACTGATTGTCAGAACGAAAGAGGGCACGTGGCTTCGTCAGCTCCTATTCAGCGTGTACACGCTACAGGCCAATGCTGTCCTGCATGCTCGCCCGGATCCCTCCCTGATGGCCATGGGTCCCAGGCACAAAGAACCAGGTGTATGTAACAGGGACAGAAGGACAACTTCAAAGCGCCATGGGAGACAGGGACCCCCAGCACGAGCACAGGGCTCTACTATCATCCCAAACCGACAGCCAAATATTGATTATTGAAAACAAAGAATGGAAAAAGACACTTCATTTGACTGCTGGAAAGTTCTGGGCTTCCATCATGGAATTCTGACGCCATGTTACTTTTCTGGATAGAAACATTTTCAGGGAAATGGAGAGGTGGACATGGACCATACACACAGAACTCAAAGGTCTGGACTGGGGGAAGCAAAGTCTATTTGTTCTTCTCCACTCGCCTAACAGCGCTCCTGAGTCCGACAGCTCTGCTGGAGAATTATCACCCGACCCGGAAAGAAAGCCCTCAGCGGGTGTGTTGACTGGCTATTGTGTGACACATACATAGTCTCCGAGTGAGGCTGTTGTTTCAGGGTAAAGAACAGATAGTAACCTGAGCGTGTTGCTTCTCCCGGGTAATTAAACAGTCTGGGAATATGGCTAGACTTCTAGAACATTCTACTCCAGTGTGGCAGACTCCAGGGGCTGTGGTACTCCTATGTGACAGGATTTATCTTACAAAGATACTCATCTGATTTTTTTTTTATAAAAATTCTGTTGGTCTCTTTTCTAGAGGTGTTCTCCTAGGTCCCTACTGCCTTTCCGTTCCATTCTACAAAAACCCACTCAGACCAGACCCATTCGTCTCTGCACAAAAGTAAAGAGGGAGTCAGGGGACGTATCAAGCCTTTCCTCCCGCTCTAACCAACAGGTACGTAATGTATTCTCACCCCCCACCCTTACTTTTGTAGAGCAGTGTGATTAGAACGATGGGAGTAAATGACCGGGAATAATAACCTCAGTTGATGATTTTAATTTGGTACTTTGATCTGGCATTGGATATAAATATAGTAGTTACTCCTTTCTCATAAGGAAAAACAGAAGGTCCAGACAAACCCCCCTGCTCTATGAATACAGCATTTCTCCCTAGAATTTCATTGCAAACTCCTAGACGTGGGTCGATGCTCAGATCTAGTGTATGAGATTGTGTGTGTGTGAGCGTATATAAATATTCATATATATGTGGAGAGAGAGACAGAGACATATGTATGAAATCAAGAATTTGGGTTTGTTTTTTTTTAATCAATCCAAGAGTGATGTTTTCACCATAATGGGATTGGAATGCAGTGGAAAATCTTCCATAGAAAGATAATCTATTGCAGCATAGTGGGACAGCTACAAAAAACCTGCCTGCCCAAGTTTCTCTGGAATGTTAGTTGACAGCAAGAGTATTTTTGTGGCAGTCGATTCTCTGGTAGGCTTCAGATTTGTCATGGGCTGGTGATCCAGCCTCCTGTCTTGATATAATTAAAGCAGCTAAGCTGGGATGTTAAAAACAGTGTACGGAACCTGTAACACCAGAATTTTTTAAATATGTGGCTTGCCTGTAGAGACATTTAGCTAGTTTAAAAACTATTTATTAGACATCCAACCTGTAAACAAAAATCCTAAATTATTTTACAAGTGAACACCAACAGGAACCTAATACCAAGATGAAAGTGCTTCGGAAGCATCATTTAGAGTCTTTTTAATGTTTATGCTCATTTTTGCATTCTAACCTGCATTAAAGGATCTATATAAATTACTGAATTAAATAATTAAAGCAGCCAGATGAGCCTCTAATGGGTCCTTCCATTAAACTCAAGTTAACTGTTACGTGGCCTTTTCCTCATTTTAATTACTTATTTTCTGTTATGAGGGGGAAAAGTCTTATTGCACAGTAGCACTTATTTGCGAAGCTCAAAATAACATTATTTGTATCCTAAGAATCTATTAGTTGTTACAGCAGGACCTGTCTTTTCAGCTCATGCCAGTTTTTGCCCAAATGATAATACATTCCTCCCTCAATTGTGTTTCATCTACCAACCAAGGTCAAGACGTCATGGACTATTCGCAATAATTTAACACAAACGTTACCAGCTCCCCTCCCCAGTTATTCCAGCCATGACGTGGTTCCCGCAGATTCTTTGTTTCACTTTCCAACCATTCACACAGAATGGAATAAAACTTTATTCTTTTTAAATTCGACACAGAAACGAGATGCTGAAAAAGCCCTTGCCATCTCTGACAGAAAAGCAGAGCCGCTCTGTTTCATGAATGACAGCACGATTAAAGCTAAAACAATATAAAAATAATCTGAAAAATCCCTTTTACTGTACACTCTCAAATAAAGCAAGAAAGATAAACGACAGTTTCTTTTTCTGCTAGCCAGAAAATGTTTCTATTCATTTGGGATTTGAAGTTCAGTGTACCCCACATCTGTGTGCATGTATGCGTGGCTAGGCGTGTATAATCTATGCCGTGGAATAGCCCCTAATCTTTCCGCTAGTTTGCCTAATCATTAAGCTACTTAACCAATTATTATATTAATACTATTATGTCACATTGAACGACTTTACAGAGTTGCTTCTTTGAAATACTAGGAACACTGACACATTTATTTGGCTTGTGGAGGACTGAAATAGTACAGATAATATTACCTAGCTTTTTGTTTTTTAAAAGAATATGGCTCTTAATAAATTGGTATTTGAGTTCCAGAGCGAAAGTCCCTTTTAAAAAATTTCTGAAGCTGACGTGAAGCAGGATGGATATCTTCTGATTTGGCTAAAGTAAGTATCACAAGTATTTTATGTCATTTAAAATTTGGGGGGGTGGGTAAGTCTATAGGGGCCCTTTGTTATCAGTGTTTCCAGCCAAACTTGCCATGAGTGTTTGCTGAAGTATCTCCCCTCAGCCAGCAGAGGGCACTTTAAACACCTCTACATTGCTTGGCAGCGTATGCAGACGGTGCATAAACA
>NW_012150396.1:3950633-3954005 GCF_000956105.1 Propithecus coquereli | reverse complement strand
CTCTCTCTCTGCCTCTGGCTCCTGTTCTCCTCCGTCCTAGAGTTGGCAGGCAAGGAGGGGACGTGGTCTCCCGGCAGCAGAGCTTTGAGATGCAGGCGCACTCAGTGAGTCCTCACCCGGAAAGGATCATAAACTTACTGGGTTAAGTCAACCTAATTATCCCTAAGCTGCCTTGGGTGTGTGTCTGCTCCTGTGTTTTGTTTTAGCTGCACCATGTGTGATTCCTTGTGCCATTTTCTTTTGTCTATTATTTTTCTTGATGACCCTGAGCTATGGCTTTCCTCCTCAGTTCCAACACTACTCAGCCTTCGCTGTCTTCCTCATCTTGCCGATGTAGGCCTCAAAGAAGAAATGGCAGAAGAGCACAAGGTAGCTGAGGTACATGAGTGAGGACCAGAAGATGTTCTGAAAGTGAGAGTGGCACTGGTCATGCTGCATCCAGTAGAAGACCAGGTAGTTAACGACACAGCCCATCAGCATCTGCGTGATCTGGGACAAGGTGATGAACATGGCGAACTTCCGGGAGACGCGGAAGCCGGCCGCCCGCAGGGCGTAGTAGGAGTACATCACGGCGTGCACGCCGTAGTTCATGGTCATGAACCAGCCGCCCCCGGCCACCATGTCTTTGTAGGAGTACCAGGAGTACAGGAGCACAGTGATGTGGTGGTACCAGTGCAGGAAGATGAGCTTCTGCTTCCGCAGAATGATGAATATTGTGTCTCCTGAAAGAGAAAGAAGGGAGAGGACGCTCGTGAGCCTCGGAGCACAGCACGGCGCTCATTTATCACTGTGCAGGGCAGGGGCTTGAGCTGGCGCTGGAGGGTCAGACGGACCGCATCGGAATCCGAGACTGGCATTTACTAGCTCTGCGACCTTGGCCAAGGTATTTAACCCCAGTATTTTCTAGCTTCCTCATCTATAAAATGGGGATAGTTAATAATAGTAAGTTGGAATTATCTGAGGATTAAGCGGGATAATCAACATGCCCTCTTCACACGTGGTAGGCAAGCAGCAAATGTTTGGGTATTTTACACAAAATCCTACTAATTAATTACTGATCTGGAAGGGACATTTAACAGCGAGGTTGCCCGATCCCCAACTCAACCATACATTTTAGGAAATACCACGGGGTGGGGGGATGATCCCCAAGGTGACTTGTCTCAGATCATTTACGGATCAAAAGAAACAGACGGGAACTCGGGTCCCTGGCGGAGGGCTCTCAGACCTCTCTGGAATAGTAAAACCGTCATTTTTCTTTGGCACACGATGAAAGGTACCCCACTCCTTGAACACGCATCTTTGTGAGCTCCCTTAAAATGATGAAGCTTCGCCAAATGGCAGTGAGAAAAGTAAAATTTAAACAAAAGGCGAAGACAGAAGAAAGGGGAACAAAAGCCGTCTCCCGTACACATCTGCTGACGAGGGTGGTAGGAATATCTTACACCAATGAAATAAGGGAGGAAAAGGGAAAAAACTGAAAATATTAGTTTTCATTTTACGGAACTGTGACAAAGCTTTCTGGGCTGTATCAAACATTTTTCTAGCAACATCCCTTCGAAGAAAAAGTCCCGTTTCTGAGGCAGGGAGTCTGAATTACAGAAGTTGGATTCATGCACTGGCAGGCAGGCGCTGGGTAGCGGTCTCTGAGAAGTCTAGGACTCTGAAAAATACACTGTAGAACATTTATCTAGAAATGGATAAAGAGCAAACCCAGGGAAAAATACAGGCAATTCCCTTGACAAGTAAGAAAAGAAGGGAAGAGACGCTGGCAAGTGGGACAGACACAGGTGTACGCAGGTAACTGCTTCTCTCTTTCCAGATCCGTGGTCACCAGCGTGGGAAACACCGACATCCTTCATGACCTTTGCAAACTCAAATTTCACTCCTTTCTGTGTAACAACAAGAACTACAAGGTCCTTCTTTCTTCTGAAATTTAATTAAGCGCAAAGGGAACCAGGACTTATCCCTGTCTTGTCCCTCACATCTTTCACGGATGGCCCAAAACACTCGGCACCGGGCAAGGTGCCCAGATGCCGGGCGGTGGAGAGACCGCTGCGGTTCTGCCGGCTGCGGAGGGACAGGCGGTGCTTCGCTCCGATCATCAGCAGGTACGAGTTGATTTCCCTCCTGAATTGTTAAACATTATTACTTCTATTTGTTTACAACAGGAAAGGAAAAGTCGCCCTATTTCTTTTTTTGAGACAGTCTCACTGTGTTGCCCGGGCTAGAGTGCCATGGCGTCAGCCTAGCTCACAGCGACCTCACACTCCTGGGCTCAAGCGATCCTCCTGCCTCAGCCTCCCGAGTAGCTGGGACTACAGGCATGCGCCACCATGCCTGGATAATTTTTTCTATATATATTTTTAGTTGGCCGATTAATTTTTTTCTAATTTTAGTAGAGGCGGGGGTCTCGCTCTTGCTCAGGCTGGTCTCGCACTCCTGAGCTCAAACGATCCGCCCACCTTGGCCTCCCAGGGTGCTAGGATTACAGGCGTGAGGCACCGCGCCCGGCCTATTTCTGAACCTGTTATAAAGTTTTCACTGAAGTCCTCTTCTCTCTTGCGAGATGCCCGACGTTTATTATGTCTATAAACGTCAGACAGGCTGATCATGCCAGATGGCGATGGCAAATCTCAAGTGCCTACTTTAAGGGACAAAAGTGATGTCAGGAGAGCTGGGGTCTACTTCTTAGTGTTAACGTGCTATTTCTGTGTGCCTGTCAGAGGCCTACTCCTTCTGTGCCTCCCTTCCCTCTGCGGACTGTAATGTAGACACGGGGATCCCAGCCTACCTTTGTTGACAATGGAAACAAGGCAGACGTCCAAGAATTGTATGTTAAAAGCAAATTTAGTCGTTCATAATTGAGAAGATGTTTTTTATGAGTCTCTTGGAGTTAACTAAAATATAAATCCCACGCAATATCCAAACACATTGTAGTAAGTGTTACTTACCCTAAAGTAAAAAGCATTTCATCTTCTCTAATTCTTTAGATTTAATTTAACTCTATCATCATTTTTATATTAAAATTTTATTGTCTCAAGAATGGTTAAGACAGACCATATCAGAATGGGCTTGCATGGAAAGGACCATGGAACCTACAGATCTGGAGCTGAGAATTGCGTTGTGTTTTTCCTGTCTGCAGGTTGGGGTGGGGGTGTCCCAGGCTCGATCCGAGACACAGTAGGTGTTTCCAGTTATTTGGGGGAGGGGAGTAGGGTGAGGAGTAAAGACATGTCATGAAATCTTCATAACAAAATTAATTTGAGGGAGGCCAAGCAAGGCAGGAGGATTGTTTGGGCTCAGGAGTTTAAGACCAGCCTGAGCAAAAGCGAGACCCGGTCTCTACTAAACATAGAGAACAAATTAGCTGGC
>NW_012150396.1:3944100-3950007 GCF_000956105.1 Propithecus coquereli | reverse complement strand
CCACAGACTACTGACCCAAAGAATGGGAGCTCCCCCAGGCGAGGGGAAAGGGGTGGCGGGCCGGCAGAGCTAACCAAGACCTCGCGTGGGCTTCCACACTGCAGCTGAGTCGCGTCAGCTGCACCGCTCTGCCAGGTGTAAATTATTTTTTCTCTCGGGAAACCACAGATCCCGTTTAATTTGTCATGAGCAAAAGTCATGCTAAGTCAGGGTACTTGCAGGTTTCCAGAAGCTACCGAGTGATCCAGAAATGTTCACTCTCCCAGGGACTGTGTATTCATGTTGGGCAACCAGTCTTTCTTGGTCAACGTCCTGCTGGCGTCACGCACGCGAATCTGCCCAATGATAAGCAATGGGTCTTTTGACTCTTGAATGTTTCCGTCACGTCGCCTGCTTTAGCTACTTTCTGGTTCATGTTCTCTTTACCTTGACCTCTCTAAACTTTGGTTCAGCTATTATCAGTCAAGAGACAGCTTGCAGCAGGGCATGGTGTTGCTCATACCTAAGTGCCCTCCTGAACTATCCCTTCCACCCCTGCACCTGGAAAGCACAGATTGCTTTCTTTCCAGCCATGGGGAAATTGCTGCGCAATTTCCAAATTTGCCAATCCCCAGGTACTCTCGGCCGCCAAGGGGCACGGAAAGCCGACTCTGTGTGTGCAGACTCACAGAAGGCCGAGTCCCTCTTCGCAGAGCTAGCTGGAGTGCTGCTGAGTCAGAGTTTCAAATACAATGACATGCTCAACTGAGCAAGGACCCAGGCTCAGAACAGATGTTTCCAAGTTTTAACAAAACCAGATCTCAGCAGGTTTTAATATAATGCAAACAGAAGGTGCTCAAAGATTTGGCACACACAGCGGGTGGGTGACTCTCGTCCTCTCAGTTGTTTCTGATAAATTGTAACCCTGTAATTCACCGAAATGAGCGCGTAGTTTTCTGCTGAAGCGGCAAGGTTTTCTTGCTATTAGGAGTTTAGTGAAGAAGTTATTAGTGTTGAATGGGGACAGAGTTTCAACTGGGGAAGATGCAAAAGTTCTGGAAATCAATGATGTGATCGTTACACAACAATGTGATACACAACAATGTGAACATTACGTATATTCTACCACAATTTAAAAACACAATTTAATGAAAACTGCAGGCATGTGGGTTTTGGGGAGAAAATACATTTTCAGTATTGAACATGGAAGAACTGTTCTTTTTTCTCATGAGATCTTTTCCCTTTGGTGCTCATAAGGGAGTCCAGAGTCTTAGAATATTGATAGGCAGAACTTGGGACCTAAAAATAAGAAAAGTTCTAAATAATTCAGATGGATAAATCTTTCTTAATTACATGGTAGCCACAAGGTTGGCTAACTGTAAAAAACTGGGAAGGAATTTAAACCTCCAAAATGCATGAAAAAAGGCATCCAAGCAAACACGTTCACTAAGTAAGCGCCAGGGGCTGGCTTGGCTATCTTAGAGACACTTGTACTGACTTTTGGATACTTTGACTCAGCAGTTTACCCCTGAAAGGCCATTGTCAAAGAAGCTCCAGAATAGTAGGAGGATAGTATTTCATATTTTAAAATTTAAAAAAAAGGTACTCAGCACATAAATGACCTCTATCAAGGATCTGAAATTAGGCCAGGCACGGTGGCTCACGCCTGTAATCCTAGCACTCTGGGAGGCGAGGCGGGTGGATCGTTTGAGCTCAGGAGTTCGAGACCAGCCTGAACAAGAGTGAGATCCCGTCTCTATTAAAAATACAAAGAAATTAGCTGGACAACTAAAAATATATAGAAAAAATTAGCCGGGCATGGTGGCGCATGCCTGTCGTCCTAGCTACTCGGGAGGCTGAGGCAGGAGGATCGCTTGAGCCCAGGAGTTTGAGGTTGCTGTGAGCTAGGCTGACGCCACGGCACTCTAGCCCAGGCAACACAGTGAGACTCTGTCTCAAAAAAAAAAAAAAAAAAGCACATTTATTATACAACACCAAAGAAGTCAGGGGGGTACATTTCTCAACTTATTTTCAAACTTTAATAATGCAGGAATTTATTTTAAAGAAAAAAGTCACAAAACTGCAAGCGTAAAGAGTATGTGCTCACGTTCTTAAACCAACCCCCTTTTGAGAGCAAGTGCCCTGATTAAGAAACCCTATGAATCCAAGTCAAAAAAGAATCACTATGAAGGAAATATATCTGGCAAGACAACTTTTTTTGTTTATCCTTAAATAAATGAAAGGTCAAAATATTCTCATAGAAGTTTAAAATTCCTAAAAATACCGCTTCAGATTTCCAGGCGTTGTCTGTAGATCCAAGAGGGAAAAATACTTCTCTAGCCTACGACTTTGTACCTAGTGGTCCCAAGATGAGTATTAATAAAAATAGCCTTTGTGGGCCCGGTTCATAAAATGTGTATTTATTATTTTTTTTTTTTTAGAAAAAGTAGTCATTCTATTCCATCTCCCATTAAATGTCTGGTCCATGGCAGGTGCTTAATTTAAATTTATTGAATGAATAACTGAATGAATCCACACTAATGCATTGCATTCTAAGACTGTTTTCATAGGCTCTGTGTGTGTGTGTGTGTGTGTGTGCACATGCATGCAATAGTTATCTAGTTATTTTAAACTATGTGGAGGACCTATCTTTGTACCTCTGCCCCTCTTTCTGAAAAGTTTTCAAAAAAAATTTTCTCCTGCTGCTCTTCCCTTGCCTTTGACCTGGTAAGACAACAGTCAAACGAACAGGTCAAACCATTGCCAGCTACTATTAGCATCAAGTGGAAAGTGGTTAGGTTGCTGGCCCACACATCAACAGACCGCTTGTCCTATGTACATAGACATGGGGCACGAACTAGGGCGCCTTACAAAGACTGCTCATTGCTTATATCATAGGCGGCTTGTCATGAAATTACAGCCTCTAACCCCCTTTTTAGGGGAAACAGGAGAAGAAACAATAAATGTCTTTTGAACTAAATACATATTAATACAATTCTTAATTACAGGTAAAAAAAAAAAATTAAGAAACCCAGTGGGTGGTCAGGTTTTCCCTAAGAATACATACCAGTTTGTGAGGTGGTGGCTACCATGATTCATGGATGGGCTCAGAGATTATAGTCACCATTGGCTACCTTTCTTTGGCAATAAAGACATTTTCTTGGAGAATTGTGCCCATATCAAATCCTTGCCAGTTAATTTTTCACTACACTGCATTTACATCCAAGGCCATTAAAGAGTTGAAAGAAAAAGCATAGAAATCTACAAATATAGCCAGTATTTTCTATTAATTTCTAGAAGGTGAACTATTAATACCTTCCCCTTCCAAAACCAGCCACATTGATGATGAAAATCAAACGCCAGAGATCAGCCCTGAGTGTTTGTTAATGAGGACAGGACGATACCCACACGAAAAGCTTTGTTTCCTAATCTGATTTCTAACTCGAGATGAAAGCATGCTTCCATAAGGGACTTGGAAATATATTGCTCTTTCCCCCCACAATTTAATATTAGCTCTGCTGTTAATGGGTCTTAGAGAGGGAACTGTATTTCACAAGCCCCTGGAAGTGTATTTTTAGGGGTGCTTAAAAATCAGCATGTTCTAATTTGGTCCCCAACCCCCAGGCTGTGGACCAGTGGCCTGCTGGGGACTGGGTCTCACAGCAGGAGGTGAGCAGCCGCAAGTGGGTGAAGACAGCCACTCCCCATCGCTCGCATCACCGCCTGAGCTCCAGGAAACTGGTCCCTGGCACCAAAAAGGTTGGGACTGCTGTCTATGTGAACTATTTTGCCCTTAATATGTACAATTATTTAAAAGGAAGGAGAGAGAGGAAATCAAAAAAGAAAGCGGAAGTCAGTTTAGAACTCAAACTCATTCATTGTTAAGTTTCCTGCAACAAACACAATAGGACCTTCTGATTATTTGTTACTTCGTTCACTCTTAATAAATATTATGGATATGTCACTACAAAGAGAGGGGGAGGAAATGGAAGGAGAGAAGACACTCACCTAGTTCCGGTGCTTTGCTTAGCACAAATGCATAAGCCCAGAATTTGCTGACCGGTCCAATGTAAAAACTCTGGTCACAAACTGACTGCTTCAGGCCTTTGGTCATCAAAATGTACACCATATAAGCACCAGTTCGAAGAGCACCGAATATACTTTATGACAAAAAGAGAAAAGAAACAATATTTGAGAAAATAATTTCATTTCTGACATTAACCATACCTAGAAGACTGGCTGGCCATTGGCAGGAAACAGGTATAGAAGAAGAAGAAGAATTTGCGTTTAGTTGGAAGCATCTTAAAATGTTCTGCAAACAAGAGCTGATCAAACTTTTCAAGCACTGTATCCTGAACCCATACATGATGCCACCTACTCTTCACCAGTGTTCCCAAGGAAGGGAACAGATCCAGAGCAGAACCTCCTGAAGAACTCTGCTGTCCTCTGTGTTTCAGCTTGCAGCAACTATTCCTTGGGGAGGAGACGGGAGTGGCTGCAAACTCTTGCAAATATCTCAGTCCTGCTCTGTGTCTAATTAGTCTCCAAGTCCCGCTGGCTCTATTCCTTGAAAATCCATTTATCGCTTTACACTACCTAACTATTCCTTTACCTCTGGACCGGCCTTACCAGCCCAGGCCTCCTTGGGGACAAAGCCAACTCAGAGGATGGCAAAGCAGTTTTTCAAAATGTGACTGAACTGCTGAATTAACCAATCTTTCAGTGACCCTATCTCAAGACTTCCTGAGATTAAAAAATATGCCTTATTGCAAAAGCCGTTCGGAGTTTTGCTTTCTATTACTTGCTGCCCGACGCATCCCACAAGACACAACACACAAGATCTGATTTCCAGTAGACTTTTAAACACGAGTTAACATTTCGTGCAGAAGTTCCCTCCGTAGCTATGCAATGACTCTATAGTCATGGGTACTGCTGGTGAGTTTTTTACTGCAGCAGTTATCTGCTTTTCATAACGGTGGGGGAGAGGGCAATGACTTTTGTACAGCTGAAAGCAAGGAAAACATACAAATGACACACTCTCAAAATTGATCAGTCTCTGCTCATTAGCCCCATATCTGTGATTTTTCTGAACGATTGAGCATATTTTACAAAGCATCCCCTTCCCTGCTGACTCCAGCCCACCATATCCAGAAATCACACAGCCGAGAACCTTCTTTTACTATATTTGCTGCCAGTCTTTGTGCTCCAAACATGATCGGAGTAGATCCAAAGAAAACCCTTTTGAAATAAATTACTTTCCTTTCATCCTCCTGGGTCTCAAAATCATTGTAGTTTAGTCCCAATTTCTATGGTATTAATGCAATTTAATTTATTATTTCAAGTGGTAAAAATTTACCTGCCTGGTTTTAGACACTGGGGTGAAAAAAGTCAGTAAGCTAATTCTGGCTAGTGGTGGGGGTTCTGGAAGGCTTCAGAGGAAATGATATTAGAATTAGGGGCAAACAACTCACGAATTTGAGGGTTCGGGTGTGGGGAGGTCATTTTAGAGCACCGAAGGTTTCGGCGTCATGACGACCTACAATATTGCTGACAACAAGCATACAGCACATATTATTGTCCCATATCTGGACATGAGCCTCGTTCCCTAAGCTCTGAACAATAAGGCTGACTCAGAACAGAGGACAGTGGCCCTTTTCAGGGACTCCGTCAGTGCCAGCCATTGGGCCCATGTGTCTGTGGGCAAAGGCACATTGTTGGGATGTGACGATGCTGCCGGGGGGAGCAGTGGTGGGTGGCTGCTCGGTCAGTGGGGTGATTGTCATTTGTGGGAAGCCACCAGCTCTACCCAGGTACAGTGCAGCCACAGAGTGCTTTGGAATCAGGTGGCTTTGATTATAACAGTGTCACACTGTGACACTTCACCAAAATATCCTTTAAGGTGAGGAGGCATCTTCTCCTC
Source organism: Propithecus coquereli (assembly GCF_000956105.1). Taxonomy (NCBI): domain Eukaryota; kingdom Metazoa; phylum Chordata; class Mammalia; order Primates; family Indriidae; genus Propithecus; species Propithecus coquereli. Next base: position 3,944,108 of record NW_012150396.1, on the reverse strand, counting down.
CCTCAGTT
>NW_012150396.1:3938662-3941195 GCF_000956105.1 Propithecus coquereli | reverse complement strand
GCCCCGCCCACAGTAAAGATTAATGTTAATGATAAAAATTCACTAGGATCACAAGTGGTTAGTCATCTTTCTACAGAAAATTTTGTTCCTTTGAGAAAATTGCTAATCTCTTTTGGAAAGATTATCTCTTTTGTAGTATTATCAGATTATTAGGACAGTGATGATTTCAGTGCCAAGATTAACAGCATTGCTCCATAATCCGTCTCATAGTCTTAACTAGGTTTCACAGCCTCATGGGGAAACCACACTTTCTTCCCCTGAAGGATGATGAATGAAAATTGCATCAGAGAGTACCTGAATCATGATATATAACATTATCTGTACCGTGTCTTCCCTCCACCCAGGAAGGGTGGAAGGAAAAGAAGGAAAGAAAAGGAGGAAGAAAGGAAGGAGAAAAAAGTCATTCTGACCCTCAGTTTTCCACATTCTTAAAATGAGGGGTCTGGGACTGCCGTTTACAATGCCAGCTGGACACTTCTGTGAATTCACGTTGTGACTACAAGGAAAGGAAGGAAACAATTGCAAAGGAAAATAAAAAAAATCTTGGGATTCAACTCCTTATGCAAAGGGGAAGGCCAAGCCTGGAGGCTGGGTCATGCAACACCCCCTCCCAAATGAACAGCTGATACTAGCCTTGCTATTAGCCAGATCCCCAGGGCACCTCCTAGGAAGGGAAGGACGGCTCCCACAGATCATTCAAGAGGAAATTCTCTGCTGGCCTCCCATAAACAGAGACGTGCATAGTATAACTTTGGGTCTGCAGGCTAAGTCTAGCTCCCAGAACAAAAGTCTGTTCCGTGCCACATGGATAATTTCTGATTACAGGTTATCTTCCCAGGTGAGTCACAGAGACAAGATCAATCATTCCTCCACCTAGCAAGAGACTCCATAATCGATTCTTCCTCTACCCCCTTCTTCTCTCCAAACATTCACTTTATCTTATGTGGAATGTTGCCCAGCATTGATGGGTGGTGCCCAGATGGGTCACCCTTCAAATGTGCCACGCTGATAGCAGTTGGCAGTCGCCCTGTTGCAGAGCTCATCTGCTCCTCCGAGAGAAATCCCAGGAGAAAACCTAGTGGCCGATTCAGAAACTCCTATCTTAAAATCTAGATGCTGGCCTGGCTACTTGGATATTTAAGAATCTCCAAACGGCCTTCTCTGGGGCCCTCTGAACTCCATTTCAGGAACTTCCTTTTGCTCGAAGGAAAGCTGAAATTTTTCATTCTGCTGCATTTCAAAGCCCAGATCCAAGCCTTCTACAGTCCCGTACATTGAGGCAGCAAGAACTCATGGCCCCGGTGTCATCACAAAAAGATTCTAGGTTTAATTCAAGAAGAAAAATCCCCTCTGTGGTCTGAATCTGCAAGAGTTAGGGACACGCTTAAACTCTCCGACCTATTCTGCTTATTTCTGTGCTTTTCTTTCTTTCTCACAATTTGTTTTTGAGGTCAACCTGTTAGATTGTAATGACAGAATTCTAGAAACTGTCAAGATGAAACATGTATGTATTCCTTTATCTCTTAGTAAGAAACCACATCCGTCTCTCCGCACCCTGGACTGCAGCCTGGCTTGGCCACCTACCAGATTGTTCTCCTTCCTTCCCACAGAGGCATTTTTTTCTTAACCCTCAAGGTAGAAAAAGCTTACAATGTCACTAAATGTGTTTTCACAAGTCTTGGGCAGGGGAAAGAGTCTGAAAATAGCCCTGGGCCCTTGGCTTCTGGTGACTAATAGGAACTCATTGGGTATTTGTGAGCTTCCACAGTTGTGACTATGAGTAGGGTTTGGAAATGAAAACAAAGGTTTCCAAAAGTCTGGGACCTTGCTGTTTCTTACATCACAGATGCCCCAGGCTACTGAATTCTCCAAAGGCTTCATCATGCATAGTTGAACCCTCCAGGCTTCTGTGAAGTTCGTTATTAAGTGTGAGCATTGAGGACCAAGGGGCATTCCCTCCACCTCTGCCTGTGGCAGAGAGGATGACGCTTGGGGCTTCCCTCTCCGCTGCAGGGGAAGCTAGTTTGCATCTGAAGTTTGAGAGCGGAAATAAAAAGACACCGCCTAGACCACCACTAGGGTTTTTGTCTACCTCACTTTCTGGCCTTCCCCCATAATCCACAGCCCTTCTACACTTTAGGTTACACACAGATTCTCCTCCTTCTCCACCCCCGCAGAAAATCCCATAATCTCTCATGTCAGAAGACAAATGTGATTGGAGGAGGGAATGGCTGCAGCTCCCTTATTCTCCCTGGGGCATCGAGTAAATTTTCAGCCAGTAGAATTGCAGGCAGATATTCCAGATTCTAAATTCAGTCATTCTTTGGTGTCTTTGAAGGAGCGTTTCCAGGATCCCTGAGAATAGAATACCCCAATCCAAGGATGCTCAAGTCCCTGATATAAAATGATGCGGTATCACCTCTCAGCTAAGACCAAATGTAATATCTGTTCTTATCCGTTTAAAATGCTGTAGTGTTCACACATAACCTATGCACATCCTCCTGTATACTTTCCATCGTCTCTGGATTACTTA
>NW_012150396.1:3937030-3938482 GCF_000956105.1 Propithecus coquereli | reverse complement strand
TCTCTACTAAAAATAGAGAAAAAAAATTATTAATAGCTGGGCATGGTAGCGTGCACCTGTAGTCCTAGCTACTCGGGAGGCTGAGGCAGGAGGATCTCTTGAGCCCAAGAGTTTGAGGTTGCTGTGAGCTAGGCTAACGCCACGGCACTCTAGCCCGGGCAACAGAGTGAGACTCTGCCTCAAAAAAAAAAAAAAATAAATAAATAAACGCACTTGCTCCAGGTACCTGGCAAAGCAAAGAAATTCTGGGGCCAAGTTTTCAAAACCAACCTAATAAAAACCGGCCTGGCAGAGTGAGGAGTGAGGAGGAATCGCGATGGGGAGGTTAAAAATATTAATAATGAGGGCAATTAGTATCCACAATGGATCTCAGTTAGCATTTTCCAAAAGAAAGTAACACTTGGCTATAGAATTTGTAACATTTTAGTTTGACATTCTGATTAAGATTGCATGCTGTTTCATAAAACAAGCAGGATTTTATGTGACTTGAGCTACTATTAAGTTTTATTTTGAGATATGGGGATTTCATCTCCTTCACCCTACTGGTACCCACCACCCCATTAGGGCCAGAGGCCCCTGTCTGCTTCCCCCTGACTCTCAGACCAGAGGATGCAAGCTTCAATTCTGGCTGGCAGGTATCCGACTCTGGGCAAGCGTTGAGCTCGATGCTGGCATCATCTTTCTCATTTAAAAGAGTTTATTGAGCTGCTAGATTATGAAACTTGATTCTCAGCCCAACTTCATGGGGCACCATTATTCCTGTTTTATCCAGGCACAGAGAGGGCTGGGGACATGTCCAAGGGCTCGTCGTTCCTAAGTAGCAGAATCTTCTGTCTGCAGCTTGGTGCTTTGCCTTTCACCTGAGAGCTGATCCGAAAACTTCTCACCGGGCTTTCCTTTGGGATGGTGGTTCTCAGCCTGGCCGGAAATAGCAATCACCTGGAGGCGCTAAAACAATCCCAGTGTCCAGGACCCGTCTCATAACAACTGGCTCAGGTCCTAGCTCTGGATTGTGGACACCCTAGAGACTTCACCCTGCAAGACGCCTTCCTGCCTGTCCCCCGCTTCCACCCCCTCCGCCATGAACCTGGCAAGGAAGCTGCCCAGGTGACTGATGGAGTCGCCTATCTGTGATCACTGCTGTCCCAGATGAGGACCCTTCTCCCTGAATTTTAAGCCCAAGAGTTCTGCTAAATTTTACAAAATTAATGTCTTCTGGCAGGTGGGCTTTCTTCTATTGCCTTATCTTCGTCACCCACCTACTAATGAGATGCCATCAAATGCATTCTCCTGGAGGCTTGCCCAAGCCAAAGAATATTGACTTTCAACTCTATATGGGAAGAATAGTGTGCTGGTTTCTAGACTTTTATAATGGAAAACAAAGAGATAAAGTACTGCCATTAGTGACGCCAATTAAGTATGACAAAAAAATTAAAATGAGAGTTCTATGAA
>NW_012150396.1:3909387-3924340 GCF_000956105.1 Propithecus coquereli | reverse complement strand
GTGGCGTTAGTGGGAAACGGAAATACCCCCCATTTCTGGCCTTATCTTCTGAACCCCTCTGTTGTTTAGGGGCCTCAGAAGTCCTAAGTGTGCTTTTGGTGATTACTGTGGTGCTATTTTATCAACCACGGTCGGTGCATTATAGCAACGCTATCCGAGTGTTCATTAAGCGGCAGTGCTCAGGGCAAAACTGAAAAACAACTGCCAGAACCAAGAACTTCTGAGTAACGAAAAGCTAACTATTAATGTGTATTTATTAATATTTATTGTGTTTAAAATTGTTTTAAAACATAAAATTATATAGATATAGATTTACGGGTTCTTAAAATACATCCCCACTCGACATTTATTCCTATGGGAAAACTGATCTTAAATTATAAAAGTTCTGAATACTTGATTATTTGGAAATATTCAAGGAACTCACCCACCTCATAAAATGGGACCATCCTATAATAGTATTTTCTTCGTAGATCTGTTGTGAGGCTGAGTCAGGTAGCAGAGATTAAGCACCTGGCACAAACCACCTAAACTGGTTATAAGGTTTGGGGATTTAGAGGAAAACCTATAAAACTGTTTCTCTTTTCTCAACAGAGTGAGCCTGTTTATCCTAAATCACTGTATTTTTACAAATTTTGGGGAGATAGACTTTTTAGAACAATAAAAATATCCCATTCGATATTGAGAGCTTCTTTCTGTCTCACACGCACCTATACCCAGACCCAAAGGCTTTGATGAATTAGCTCAAAGTCACAAGGAACCCGATGGAAATCCTCAACCCTGCACTACTGCGGCCCTCCAGGAGTGGATGTCTGGGCTTCCTCTTTCATTATTTTCTGTGAATTTTATCAGACTGGTTTTGCTCAGATGCTTCTCTACTTTGCATTCGATTAGTCAAAGCGAACAAATCACTTCCAAGGAAATTACTCCTTTAGAAATAATTTTTATAAAAATCAGTTACTATTCTTGCACCTTGACTCATCTTTTTTCCCTACTACAAGACCAGAGTCATCCGAACAGCCCGAAAACTTGGCAGCTTTAACAGGTAATTATTGTCACTTTTGGACTCAAGCCCATACAGAATACGAAATCCAGAAGGTGTCCAAGCCCAGCCGTCTCTGACACCTGTCCTCTTTCTGCAAAAATACTTGAATGAGTTTCTTAGTGTGAACCTGTCATTAATGTCACAGCAGACAGACTGGACTTCACCTTGTTCGTATAGTTACTTAAACCACATCTACCTTTTTAGATCAAAGGTGACCTTGACTCTCAGTTTGGAAACTTCCAGGCCCTTCAGTCATTCCCACTCAAAGATGCCGGCGGAGGAGTGTGTGGAGTCTGTTTTCACCAAAGCCAAGCACAAACCATTCATTGGGGTGTTGTGGCTTGTACATTCTATGGGATTCAAAATAAGAATGAACACCAATTGTATCAAACAGCTGGACACGGGAACCAGAGTGACGGCATGAGGAATTACTCGGGCATACAGTAGCAACCCCCTTATCCAAGGGGGATGTGCTCCAAGACCCCCAGAAGAAGCTTGGAGCTGAAGACAGTACCAAACCTGATTGCCCCCAGCTGGAACACATTTCTGTTCATGTCTTCCACCCACAAATGTAATGTCTTTTCCATCTTAACGAAGCGCTTATCTGCACTAGGGCTGTAACTTCTGCAGTTTGAGGTGCGACAGCAAAACTAGCATGAATTTTTTTTCTTCTTTACAATTTCACAGATAGAAGATACATTTAGATCTTAACAACCTCAACATATGATTTTTTTTCTTTACTTATTATGTTAAGAATTTTCACCTTTTCACCGTATAGCCTCTCTTTGGCATATCCAGATTGCTGGCATCACTACACGTGCACTTTGGGGTATTATTAAGTAAAATAAAGGTTACTTGAACACAAGCATGGCGGTACTGAGACAGCCGGTCTGGTAACTGAGTCGGCTATTAACTGGCATGGATCTGTTGAACAAAGGAGTGATTCACGTCTCTAGTAGGATGGAGCAGGAGATTTCATCAGGCTACTCAGATTGGCTTGCCATTTAAAACTTATAAATCTATCATTTCTGGAATTTTCCATTTAATATTTTTGGGCTGCAGATGATCTTGGGTAACTGAAACCCTCAATTTCAGCTGAGAGGTAGAACAGTTAATATGTAATATGAAAAATACAAGTGAATAATCATTCATAAATATAAAAATCGTTTTGTGTTTTCTGGTGTACCTACATCTATCTGCTTCTCCTACTCCCAACGCCTACTTATAAACTTGCTGGCTGGCAAGCAAAACCCGAACAGCACAGGTGCCATCGTTAGAGCGCTAGGTAAATTCTGGCACCTGCATGGACACCAGCTGCGTGCTAATTAGCCTTGTGATCGCCTAGATCACCAAATAATGCAAGACTGGAAATTCTCCCTGAAGCTTCTGGAGGAATGTGTCTGCACGCTGGCTGACAGATGTCACGGGGGAGACCTGGCTTTGTCCTGACAGCCTGTATGCTGACTTCTGCTGGATGCAAAGGAAAAACTGGCTACATAAACTGATGCCGGTTTCAAAGGAGTGGAGTGTGCTTCTGGGGACGCAAAGCAAAAACACTCTCTGGTCTAGATCATCTCAAGTGTGGTTGCAACGAAGCCTCTCTCTCTGGACATGGCTTCATTTTATGTCTTCAATACACTCAATCATCAAAAGTTACCAGCTAGAAAATGAAATGCTCAAGCATTGTTTTCTTTCAGCAAGTCTGATGAAATGGATGCATTTTACTAGGAAAATGAAAAAAAAAAAACACACCTACCTGAAGACTGCAAGTGTCAGAGACCAGAGCACTAACGGCTTCCTCAGTTCGAACTTTGCCCGTTTGTTCATTAAGTGTCGACCACCAAATATAAAGGCAGCGTACAGAGCAGAAAACAGGAAAGATTTTTTCCTATAAACAAACAAACAAAATTTTGTGAAATAAAAAATTATAAGCAATTTATTCTTATTCACTAGGAAACATCAACTTTTGTACTGGTTTCCCTCTCTGTTAGCACTGAAAACATTTTTCCTGGCAATGTCCTCCCTTTCCCTGCGGAGAGAGGGCGGTCCGCTTGGCGGCAAGATGCTGCGTGGAAACCTCCCTTGACAGGTCAGGTCCGCCGGCAGCATATTAAGGATCATGTCAGGGTAGAAATATTTTATTTTCGAGCTCTATGACTAAAAACCTCAACAACATAGCATTGAGGTAAAAAAGTAACCTTTTCACTGAGAGAATTAATTTTATTCTTTAAAGTTTGTTGAAACTTTATTAGTCAGAAACGTATAAGCAAAATAAAGTAGAATATCTATAAAGTAGAATCTCCAGGTCCCTATTAGTCTGCTGGTTTACCAAGTATTAATATTAAATAGAAGTAAACTGATAATACACATCCTCCCCCACCAAAAAAAAAAATCAGCACGCTTCTAGAGAACTATGATTCAGTAGACAACAATAGAGGCCTTGTAAATAATTTAAACATTTGAGCATACTTCGTGAGAAAGCAATGTTTCTCTTAAAATGAGTATCAGCCACTCACAGATCAATAGGGAAAGGCTGAAAATAAGTTACAAGACGTAATACCAAACGCAGAACGTGCTAACCTAACAAGCACTATTTGAAAAATGCTTCATATTTTTCCCCCTAACTGCTGATGTGTATTGCTGACTCACAAGGGATCTTATTATCTACCCAGGCAACATTCTTGCTTAAATGAATGCAAGCGACCTACTTGGAGAATACCACCAAATAGAGCAACAATTCCAGAAATCAACCTATAAATAAATGTTGAATAAGTTACTTCCACCAAGGTTTACAAACTCCTCTCTTGGACACGCAACACCTGGCGCACAGTAGGTGCTTAATAAATATTTGTTGAATGAATATGGTCTTGTCCTGTCACAGTTTCTGATGGGGGAAAAATAATTACATACCTGTGCACAGTAGGTGTTCGCCAGACACTAACAGTGAACGAACAGTTAGCGAACGTTGAAAGAAAGATGTACTATCCCAGTGATAAATACATTAATAATAACTACAGAATAAAATATTCAAAAAAATTATATTTTCTTCCTTCAGAAGGAAAAACTATTTCTATACTTCAAAGAGAAGTGGAAAAGCGAAACAACTTTATGGAAACTTTAACTATTGAACATTTCAGAAAGAAAGCACTTGGGATATATATATATTAATTTATTTATATCACTTTATTTCTCTGAATTTTGCAAGGGCATGGAATTAAATTACCTAAGAATCAGAATTACTCTTTCTACTTATGCACATGTAAGCAATGTCTTGCTAAAAAAAATTCTATCAAGTTAATGCAGTCAACAGTAGTAGGAAATAGTATATATTCTTTTTTTACATTATAAAGGTAATAAGTGACTACAATCACAGCATTACAATTTATAGTGATTCCTATGGGTTGACATCATGCTAAAAGGCTTTACCATTCATTCCTCCTAATCTCCCCATGGTGTAGGTAAAGTTTTATCTTTATTTTAAAAATAAAGAAACAGCCTTAGAGATTAAGTAGTCCCAGATCTCCCTGAAAGTTTATGGTAAACTTTCAGGAGAAAAAGAGGACTTCATGTGTTATCTTATAGGCATTTAAGAATTCCTTAAGGCCCAACATGGTGACTCATTCAGTGGACCCTGTCTCTACACAAAAAAATAGAAAAATCAGCAGGGTAGAGTGGCGTGCGCCTGTAGTCCCAGCTACCCGAGAGGCTGAGGCAGGAGGATGGCTCAAGCCCAGGAGATTGAGGTTGCTGTGAGCTGGGCTGACACCACAGCACTCTAGCCAGAGAGACAGAGCAAGACTCTGTCTTTTAAAACAAAAAAAAGAAAGAAACCTTTAAGCCCTCCTATTGTACATGATCATTGTGTAATGTGTAGAACATTGTTTAAAAGTGAAAAAATGAACAATCTCTCCACTTTCATGTTTCAACTGTTATATTTCCTGGACCTGGAACACTTTCATCCAAACCCTCTTTGCCTCCTTGAGAACAAAAATTAACTATAAAAACCACTGAAAACACGTCCTTATCATTACTTGTCCTTATTTCTCTTTATCAATACAATTCAGATTTTGGTGACGGTTGGATTAACTTTACTACTTGCAATTATGAACCAACCAAGTTAAATAAATGCCTTCATATAATTCTATCATTCCAGCCATTAAGAGAAAAGTAATGTGTCCCAAGAACCAAGAAAAGAATAAAAATCTTCCCTGTGTATTTTTAACGCTCTCTGTACAAGCCATCAATGCAACAGGCGGGGCAACCAGGTCGATCAGTACGAAGGCACAGAATTTGATAATTGCAAGGAACCTCAGAGGTGGAGCTCAATTTCTTCATTCTACAGGAGAGAGGAGAGGGAGTTGCAAGACACCAGTTGCTCACGACTACTCTAATTGTCATGGCCGTGACCAAGCAAGTAGGTAAACATAAGTTAATTGTATAGGCTATATCTAGGTCGTAGGCAGTTAATGACGGGAACTGGTATTTGTTTAAATGTTATTATAAAAATAAGTTGCTTGTTGTATACCATATAAATCTTCCACGGTGGTGAAATTCAACTAATGCTTTGGTTAGTTTACAATTAAACTTAGGTGTCTTTTATAAGAGAGAGTTGCTAAGGAAGCACTAATGCTCACCTCTTCAACTGAGTAATTAAAATGTATCATTTATGGTTCAATGTATTGCTATTTTTCCATTTTGTTTAGAAGATAAGATTTTCTTTGATGAATTGGGCAATTTAAGTGAATTAAAATTGCCCTTCCTTTCTGGCATCTCTGGTAAATGTTCAATTACAGTCAAATAATAACTTGTATTTAATGTGGATGGATTATTTCCCTAATGGGTCAATGGTAATCCAATCATACTTCATACTGCGGCAGGCCTCCATAGCTGGGTATAACGCTAACACTACACTGTTTTATCATCAGATAATTGATAATTTCTAGATGGCATGGATTCTTCTTGTTTAATAAATTTTAAATGTACATTGTATAGCACAGCCCTTAATTACAGGTACTTAGTAATTACTTTTCAGGATGTGGTTCTGGAGTTATGAATACTAGTTAATCTACCAAATAAAGAACCCAAATGAAATATGAGGTGCGTTGAGTTTGTCATGATTGTATTTATCCTTTTTTCCCCTTCCATTTCTGTCATCAAGGTAAATAATGGAAATTAGTTCGTAAGTCAAAAAATGAATAGTGGCTTTATCCTTTATCCTTAGAGATCTGGATTTCTCTCTCATACCACCTCGTTGCAAAACATTCCTAAAAGATGCTTTTCTATTCTTAGAGTAGCTAGGTGAGTCCCTGCTTATGATTTGTACTTACTGTTCTACCCATTAACACTTTTAAGAGTGTATATAAATTCAAATGCATTTTGTTAGCTTATGGGATTTCACTGAAACCAGTACTTAGCGTGAGCCTCCTTAGCACTGACATCAAGATCTCTGTACTCCTTCAAGGGTCAACAAGTTTGTCTGCTAATGAGGAAACTTTTATGTGGGCGGTGTTTTGACACAGGGTAATTGCTAGTGAACACCTTGGGAAGGCGGCCTGAGCTCCTTCCTGACGCTTTCCTGCTGTGTCTACATGACCTTGTTTGTGGTTGCCGTACACGTGTGAGACGCAAGGAGCTGTGAAAGTGAAAAGCAGGCTTGAAGGGAAAAAAGAAGACGGGACCTCAAAGCACCTCCTGCTTTGGCCGATACCCATCTACCTGGTGCGTGGAAAGTTGTCCCGTTCCAGCGCAAAGTGTCTGACGCCGAAACAGACGTTACCTGGCGAGGCCGCCCCTCTTTCAAGATTTCTCCTCGAGTTCAGTTGCTGATTCAACTCAGGAAACAATTCGTGGTTCTAAAAGTGATTTTAAGGGCATGAACAAGGTGGGGACCCACAGACTAAGGGAAATTAACACGCCACTTTTGGCCAATGTGACAGTCAATGAACATCTGCGGTGGTTAAAATTGGGTAAGAATATAAAGAAGGATTTTCTTGAGAACGATACTGAGGTTGTGTTCTTGGGGTTTTAGCCAGGGCAGGATTCTGTCACATTCTTGAGGATTCCCCAAGACTTTTTTTTTCTTTGAGACAGAGTCTCACTGTGTTGCCCAGGCTAGAGTGCCGTGGCGTCAGCCTAGCTCACAGCAACCTCAAACTCCTGGGCTCAAGCGATCCTCCTGCCTCAGCCTCCCGAGTAGCTGGGACTACAGGTGCACACCACCACGCCTCGCTCAATTTTTTATTTCTATTTTTACCTGCCTGGCTAATTTTTTTTCTATTTTTAGTAAAGACGGGGTCTCACTCTTGCTCAGGCTGATCTCGAACTCCTGAGCTCAAGCGATCCACCCGCCTTGGCCTCCCAGAGTGCTACGATTACAGGCATGAGCCATTGTGCCCGGCCAAGCATTTGCTTTTAAATATTAAAAATAATGAGTAATTTTCAGTAGATTTTATACATAAGTAAACTACATCTGGAAATAAACAATATGCCTGGAAATTCTAACAAAGAATAATAATGAAAATATGTCCATACTTAATAGAAATGAAAAGTGGCTTTATAATTGCAAGAGAAGGCCACAAGGGTGTTACCTGTTTTGTTTGACCCAGGTCACTAAATAATGTGCGATTTCTGAGCTTCTTTTAGTTGCAAACACCTTTTTCTCTTTTTGTATCCTTCTCAGATGCTAATTTAGAGATCACAGGTTCTCCTTATCTATTTTTAGTTTTCCTATGCTTGAAGTAGGCCATAATCAAAGTAGAATTACATTTAGTACAATGAATTCAATCACATGGCTATATATACCTTTCCAGGAAAGTATACTCTTAGAAAAAGATCTGGAACAAAAAGTGATTTGTATATTAATTTATCTGCAAACATATCTTTTCCCACTTTGTATCTTTTAAAAAATCTTGGTGAATTCTGTTCTCTTATTACAACTAGAAATAGAATCTTTGGGGAGAAAATACTCTCAAAATGTAACCAAAAAAATAACCAACAAAACAAACCTCACATCTAAAAAATGCCATTTCTTTAATACTTAAATTGGTAGGACATCAATTAATTCCCTTTGTTTCCTTAGATATTGCCTTTCAGTAGCTGATGAAAAATGTTGACATTCATCCGCCCATTCAAAATTTAACGCAGCAATGAACTTTTATCACATTCTTTTGCAGTGTGATTAGTACACCATTCAATGAAAAAAGAGACCCTTATGAGAGTAAACTCTGCTCCAGCTAAGCTAGTTGGAAAGACAAAAAAATTTACATAATACATGGTTATCTAGGTAGCCTCAGCAGCAAATGTGTGTGTTGCAGATAATAACGTTTTACAGAAATTCTAAGGAAGGAGATACCAACATGAGAAAATGTTCTGTGGATAGGAAGGCTCGGAGGTGGACCTGAAGCCTTTTGACAGATGGACAAAGACGAGTGGCGATGAGCAGTGGAGGGAAGCAGAGCTAGGCTGGGAGGCATCTACCAGACAGGCGCGCTGGGTGGGGTACGGTGCAAAGCCTGCTGGGAGGTGCAGGTGACAGTCAGATTGTGTGATGCTCTGAACACCGTGCGGCAGAGATCCGGCCATCTCTCCACCTCAAGATGGCAGTAAGTTGTGAGGCATGTGGCCAGTGAATTGGGACTACGAATAATTAAAGTACAGTACTGAAATGTACGGCTTAATTTTCTTCTTTTAAAATAAGTAAGACTGACTGAATCATGTGTATACGATCATGTCCCTTTGTGTGTTGGGGGGGGAGCGGGGAGTGACAGCCAGTGGCCCTAGAGAAATAGCTGGAGAGCTGCTGGCTGAAGTTGCAGAGGGCACTGCAAGTCTTTGAGCTGGTGGTGGTGCGGGGGTAGGGGGTAGAATAAAAAAAGATATGCTCACAGAGAACATGATATGCATGATTTCTATTCCAGAGGGCAGAGATGGCAAAAGTTGGATTCTAGATCTCTAATGCGACACTCTCTGGCCTGTTCCCCACAGCCAACATCTGTAGCCGCAAGAGTGAGCGCCTAAGAGGGCGCATGCAAACTGCGGCTCTTACCAATGAACATGCTCCTGTGCTGAGACAAGGATAGCAAGCTGCCAGGCTAATCGTGGCATTGTTTCAGGAAAGCCGACGTTTGGGGCTCAGTGTCCTGAATTGTCTTGTCACGTAATCCTAAAAAGCATTGCATCGTAGGGGCAAGAACATTGTTTCTTTGTCCTAGTAGATATGGTTTAATCAAATGATCAGGAATAATCAATTTCACAGTTAGAGCTAAAGACTGTACAGGCTACTCAATCAAAGAATTAAAATCCATCCTTTCTTTCATGAAGCTGACAGTTTCTTATCTCCTTAGAATCAATGAAGCTTGCCACCACCCCTGATGAAAAATTTGGCAAAAAACTTATCAGTGATCCTACTTAGACAAATCTCTCATCTGAAAGCAAACTAGCAATGAGTTCTGCATTGAAAAACTAATTTACAGCTTCTGTTTTGTTGGAGAGAATTGCTCCCAATATGCTCATCTTGATTCTCCAGTGCTGATGATCATTCCAAGTTAGAACTTCCAGGTAACTGTCTTACATAATACAGCAACTACTATAGTGTATTTTGTCATAGCAAAATATTAAAACTCTAGTGGCCATTTGAAACAGGGAGTCCTGAATAAGAGGCAGCATGTAGAAATAGGATCCAGAAAGTAGTTCCAGCGGGAATTCAATTTCGTCTCACTACTTTCCATGAAGAAACACCCCGTGTTCTAAGAAACAGAAAGCTATCATCTGAATTTCCAATGAGGCACTGCTCACTTATTAAGATTATTATAAAAGATAATAATGATGATGGAAGCGTACTATAATTCTGAAATGCCTATTAAATAAGAGTAGTTCAGTGACTCTCCCGTCACCAGGCTAAACTTTACCTCTTATAGCCTCAAAATCTATGACATAATATAAACGAGGCATTAGCAATTTATTTTCCTGAATATGAAAATTTTCTTGGGCTTGAAGTACAATTATGGGCTTGTGTCAAAGCTGACGCCTTTTTCTAAAATCTTCTCATCCACTCCAACGGCCTGCTGACCATAGAAATATTCACGTAAAATCTCAGAATTGGGAATGGACCTTAAGGGATCTGATATTTTAAACTTCTTTTCAACTTAGGAATTCCTTGTTTAAAAAATCTCTGCCTCATAGTCATCCTGTTTCTACTGAATGTAAAAATAATATTAATAAAAGGAATCTGGGGCGCGTCAGTTCCTGGTCACGTGGTGCAGTTAGGTTTCGTCAAAAAAATGACCCAAATGCTGAAGCCACGCATCCTTCCCCTGTGGATTAACAACAACCCTTTGATACGTCACACTCTAGCGATTATAAAAATCTGTTTGCCGCTTCTCTTCAGCCTAAAGAAGCCCCAAATGGCTTATAGATAATAGATTTATCTCAGAGCTGGAGACTAAAACCAGAAGTGAAAAAGTACTATAAAAAGGATATGATTATTCACAATGGAATGAAAACCGGATTTCAGGTTTACAAGATTAAGTCCAATTCAGACAGAGAATTTCCCTAGATTTAAATCAAAACTGAGAAGAATAACAGCTGCACAGACAACTATATAAACAAGCATAAACACAGCCACGTTCGTCAGCACTTTCTCTATGCTCCAGAGCTGAACGTTTAAATTGGAAGATGATCCATTTCTGTTGCAGATTACTATCACCTTACATTTATGCAGAGTTTTCGTCTACACTTACTGCTTCACAGACAACTGTAAAAAAGCTAGAAAATAAAATCAAGAGGAAAAAAATGACATGTTTTCATGTTAACTATTGGTAAGTAAATATACTAACTTTTCCCTCAATATAAAGTTTGAAAGGGAACTGGGAGGCATACCCCAAATACTATTTCTGGATAGAGAAAACAGCTCAGCACTGATGAAGAGCATCTCATGGTTAGCTCACAGATGACTTATGTCAGCAAAATCAAATGTATAAAGAAATTAAGCTTGAGTAAAACCTGACGATGACAAGAAATACATTATCAGGGACAAGTGAAAATGATGTAAACATTTGTTTTCACCTGTGAGATGATCACCCAATTGCCCAAGAAAAGGACTATGAATTGTATTTTGCTTCTGAAAATAATAATACGGCAAAATTTTGATTCGAGTCTTCACATTGCTCCTTCAAAATCTGAATGCTCATCTAGTGACAAGAGAAGATAAAGTCTGTAGCACCAGCTTCGAGAGCTCTGATAACGAAGGCAGCTTGCTTTATGAAGTGGGATACATTATAATAGTTTCCTGGGAATGCTGCATCACTCCATGACGCCCAATTCCAATGTAGCCCAGGATGGGCCAATGTTACCACCATTCTATTCTCTGTTTCAATGTATTCAACTTTCTTCCTTAGATTCCACATCTAAGAGAAATCATGCAGTACTTTTCTTTTTATGTCTGGTTTATTTCACTTAGGATAATGTCTTCCACTTCCACCTGTGTTGCTGCAAATGACAGGATTGCATTCTTTTTTATGGCTAAATAATATTCTGTTGTGCATATGAACCACACTGTCTTTATCCGTTCATCCTTGATGGACACTCAGGTTGGCTCCACATCTCGGCCATTGTGAATAACGCTGCAACGCACAGGGGCGCACTCTCGGAGTCAAAGCACGCCGATCTCATGGCAATGAAAGTTGCTATGACATAAACTTTTGAAAATTAGGAGTGGGAGTAGCTCTATTTTTAGAATTATAAAGAAAATAAGTTCTACCATATGATAAAGTATGCCCATAGCATGGACAGAATCAATTGCACTGATTTTGAAATCATAGACTAAATTATCAATCATGTTTATTAGCTACTCTCAGGCCTTTGCCCCCCTACATTGTTACCATGTTGGGGGGCACTGGTTCTCCTCTGCGGGATGCACACGAGCTCAACAGGAAGCTGCTGTCCTGTATGTGCCTGTCATCGGTGTCTACAGAGGGAATCAGAGTAAAACTGGTCAGATAGTGTCCAGAGCTGGTTTCGGAGACTATTATCTTTATATCTGTTTACATCACTTCCCACAAAGACTTTCGCTTTTTCGTCTTTCCTCCTTCATTCACATGTTCAAACCACCCTCCTCCCCCCCAAAAGGATGAAAAGACCTTTTGGGGGAAAATTCTTAAAGGAAAAATCTCAAGATTCCTCATAAAATAAGGAATTTAAGAGCACAGCTCCCATTTCTTCAGAAAGCGAAAGGGACTTTGTTTTATTTTTAAAAGCTTCCTTGTACTACTAGGTCATGAGACGGAAGAATGATGTCTTCTTTAATTGCATGGCAGGTGAATCCTAGAACGTGACTCAGGTATGACTAGGATTTATCAAGTATGGATTCTGAGAAGAGGGATTCTCAAAATCGTAATGCCCACGGCATCCTTTCCTTCAGAGTTTCAGAAAGGAGGAAAAACACTTAGAGAGAGAAGAGCGCATGTTTCACTCAACGTTCCGGGAACGTTAATGTGGAAGGTTAATGTGTTACCCGGAAGGTTAATGTGTCGTCCCACATTCCCAAGAGCACTTCCGGAGTCATGCCCTTGACGTTGCCGTGCTGGTGCGCATGCGCGGCGCCTCCGGACAGCAGCCGCTCTGCACGGCGAACCTGAGCCCTTGTTTTCACCTGTCCGTTTTCTACTTTGCCTACTTGTCGGGACTGATTGACTAAGTGCTAAGATTTGATACTAACAGTATTCTTGACTTAGCTGCGGTCACACAGAAAGGTTTCCTGCCAAACGAGTGGGGGGGGGGTTACGGAAAAATTAAGGATTTTGACAGTTTTTTTTGCGGTTCTTTCTTTGGGTTTTAGGCACTTCTTAACCAATTTGAGGAATTCTAGACACCCGAGTGGTATAGTAACAGTTAAAAAGTATTTACTGAACATCCGCAGGTTGCAACTCTTCACGCGGGTCTCCTATGGGAACTGACTGCTCCACCACAGACACAACGTCCAGGCCTGACTTAGAAGGCACAACTGTGCGTTGCTTCGGGCATTAAAATAGACTGTTTTAATTTGGTCGAAGTGAGAATAACGTTTTATTAACCTGAGCACTTGCTATATTCCAGGCACTGTTCCAAGAACTTGATATATACACACACACACACACACACACACACACACACACACACACACAAATATCTTGTTACACTTTTTTAAAAAGCCACCATCACCCCCATTTGGCAAAGAAACTAAGGAACAAGATTAAGTGCGTTGTACAAGAATCCATAGCTTTTAAGGGATAGTGCTGGGATTTAAACTTAGGCTGTAGGGTGTCAGAGCTTGTGCTCTCAACTACTACATTGTACTCTTACCTAGAATGTTATACTACTTCTCAGTTCTCCTTCTAATAGAAGTAGTTTTTTATCACCACTTTTTCTAGCTCCTCTCACACCCCATCGTTATTTCTGACATTCAAAAATGTAAATCGCTTACACTTGCAGCCCACCTTTTCTCCAAGAGAGTATTCCTTTTTTTAAGTCATATTCATAAGGCTTGGTTTTTTTATAGAGAGAAAAGATCGTGAGAAGATAAATTAGAAAATAGTGCCTCTGCTTTAGAGGTTGAAATAGCCAGAGTACTTCCCCCAAAAGTCACTGCATGCTTGAAGCAGACTACGCCTTTCCCATCGAACTACCATCTGCCTACTTCGTTGTATGCTAGCAGCTATATTCCCTCGACTGCTTAAAGCCAGGATGTACTGTAAGATCTTTGGCATATTACACGGTTATTCTTTGTCTTCTCACTTAGACTGACTTATTCTGTAGTTCCAGCTGCCCAAAAGGACATACAATCTTCCTGTGCTTTAGAATCCTAAAATCTAATGTAGAAAAGTCGTTGAGGACACAAATGTACAGGAAATATAAACATTGAATCATACAAAGATAAGATCTTTTTGTTGTTGTTTTTTGGAGACAGAGTCTTGCTCTGTCACTTGGGCTAGAGTGCAGTGGTGTGATCACAGCTCACTGTAACCTCAAACTCTTGGGCTCAAGCGATCCTTCTGCCTCAGCCTCCCAAGTAGCTGGGACTACGAGCATGCACCACCATGCCCGGCTAATTTTTCCATTTTTTGTAGGGATGGTCTTGAACTCCTAGCCTCCAGCAATCCTCTGGCTTCAGCCTCTCAGAGTTCCAGGATTACAAGCATGAGCTTGTAATCGCCCAGATCAAAGACAAGATCTTTATACTTCTGTATATAATCTTCATTACCAGCCAACTACCTTGTTTATTTAAGTATGAATGTCATTAATGTTACAAAGTGGATTATAGGCTCTACAGACTATAGAAATATTGATGGATTTGACGTCGTCTCTAAAATGTTCAAAATGCTTTTACTTTTGTCTGCTTCTCTGAAATCATGTCATAACTTCCCTGGCGCAGCCTATGCCGCAGTCACACTGGCTGTCATTCCCCGAAGACATCCCACTCCTTTGCCCCACCCTCCTTCCCACATGCTGTTGCGGCTACCTTGAACGCTCTTCCCGCCCAACCTTGTCATTTTTATGGATCTCTGTGACCTGTGACGATATTCCATGACTGCTTCTAGGCCAAGTTGCTTACCCCTTCCTTCATCACCACTGTGCTTTCTTACACCTTTTGCATCCCTATTATAGTACTTATCTCTTTGTGTTTCACATAAGTTAGTATGTCTGTTTCCCCTTTGAAATCCTGAAGGGTAGGAAGATAGAAATCCTTCAGGGTGATACTAGGTTCTATTTGAAATTCATTTACAACCTGCTTGGGTGGAGAAGCCATTGTCTTCAGAAACCCTGGTGTAGTTGAACTGAGGGTTACTGTTGTGACCTGAAGTTCACCATTAAAAGGGGTCATCCAAGGAAAATCATGGAATTATTGGTCATAAAGATGATTGTTGGCAAATCCTATGC
>NW_012150396.1:3906821-3909154 GCF_000956105.1 Propithecus coquereli | reverse complement strand
TTGGAGGTTGCTGTGAGCTGGACTGATGCCACGGCATGCTAGCCTGGGCAACATAGCCAGACTTGTCTCAAAAAAAAAAAAAAAAAATTTAAATTGAATAATGGTGCCATATAAAATCATACATGGGAATGAGGCTTGTGTATCAACCATTATCATGTGTAATCAATAAACGATTTAATTCTCTTGAAAAAAAAAACACAAATGTTTATTGTAGGTCAGTTTCTGCCTTAGTGTGAGCTGAAAGTAGGTGAGGCAAGACAGTAGTTCTGTATTGCAAAGTCATTCTTCTGCCTTGGAGGTGAGAGAGAAAGCACACAAGGTTACAGTCTGGCTTAACCCAGATTTGTAAAACTGGCAACATTTCTTTGATGTCAGCAGCCTTTCAAAGCGTACCAATCTGCAGAATAAAGACAAGTCATTATCATCAGATATTCCAAGCCAGCTGCAGGCCAAGAATCTGGCCTCAGGCAGACCTGCCGGATCCTGATCAACACCTTTCACTTTAAGCCAACAATAGCTGATGATCTCAACTTCTCAAGCTTCTCCCATGACCTCCCATAGACTGCTACATAAAAAAAAAAAGAGTTTAAGGGGATCCATGCACACAAGTCAAAAGTGAAATTATGAAAAGGGCCTCAGGAGGTTTCTCAGCTGGTCAATATCCTCATCTGGCCCCCTGTGGCTGTTTGGGGCAGAGACCTGAGCAAGAGCTAAACCCGGCGTTTCAGCTGGCCCAGAGCTCCACTCACCCTAAAAGTCAAGGGGCAGTCCTCCATATGCACTAGCTTCAATGGTAAATATCAAGAGTGGCACAAACTATTTTTAGAGTTAAATCTTTTCCCTTGTTACAAACTCTTTGGCTAGATCCACTCTGACATGAACCAGTCTATACAATTCTCCGTACAGAGCACGGATGAAAGAACATGGACAAAGGCAGCTTTGCATGACATGAGTGGGCTTTGTGGTCAAGGATTCTTATCCATAACTGTGTATGATAATAAAACAAAAGCAGAGATTTTACCTAAATGACACCGAAAGAGCTCGATTATCTTTTTTTTTTTTTATTAAGTCGATGAGTTCTCTTGAGTAAATTAACTGAATCTAATTAATTTATGTCTTGTATTCGTCACTGAAATTTATGTGGCATATATTCACAGGAAACCTGTATCTCATGTCTAGTCTCCAAAGGTACCCCAAAGAAGGAAAGTTGTGCATTTTGGTGAAACAGACAGACATACAGAAAAACACATTTTTCTATATTCTTTTCAGACTACAGCAATCCATCCCCAGTGCCCCCACGAACGTGTTTTATTTTCAAAGACTAAGGAATGAGAGGAACTGTAGAAATATTATTTTAGTTTTTATTACTCTTGGGTTTCTAGTTTTGAAATGATGTGAATTATTCATGTAGCAAGTATTAACTGAGCACTTACTATGTGCAGAGCACTGTTCTAGGATCTGGGAGTACATCAATAAGCAAAACAGACAAAAAAAAGCCTGCCCTCGTGGAGCTAACAAGCCTGGAGATAGACCATAAACAAGAAAATAAATATGTAGTATGTTAGAAGATTATAAATAAATACTATGGAAAGAAAAAAAAAGAAAGCAGTGCAAGAGGGAAATGGGATGGAGAGGGAGGGACATATCAGAGTTTCAAATAGGGCAGCACGTGGAGGAGGTCAATTTGAGCAAAGACTTGCAGGAAGTGAGGGAATGAGCCACCCTGGGGTGAAATGTGTGAGACAGAAATAGCCAGGGCAAGAACTATCACGGAGTTAAATTTTACCAGACTCTGTCAACTTTGTCTTTGGAAATTCAATATACTGAGGTATCACTGGAGCACGAATCTATAAATGCGTATCTGGGCAATAACTCTGCTTCTTTCAGTAACTTTTCAGGTAAATACAGCAAAGTGTGCATAGTCATAAATATCACTTAGAAGAACGAGCATGAAAGCATCCAGAATTGGTAAAGAACGTTTATTAATTTTTAGGAGTAACCAAAATCTTATTTAGACGGTAGCTATCAATCTTGGTTACTAAGAAATCCCAGAATTTTTGAGTTCTGTGTACTGATACTACCACTTGGGCATTAAGTTAATCTGCAGACAGAAGATTAGAAGATACCACGGTAGAGTATTAAATTAAAGCAGATTTAAAGTAGCTTGACACTAGAGATGAATTTATTTAATCTTTCTGGATAAAGAATGTGTTTATTGTTCTTTCAAGATTTCCTCATGCAAACCCAAACCTGAATATACAAAAGCAAAGGCCGGTTCTTCAAGAAGTGGCCAGGATTACTTCTCAACGAGACGGATTTTCTACAAGCACATT
>NW_012150396.1:3884276-3905881 GCF_000956105.1 Propithecus coquereli | reverse complement strand
GATACATTGAGGTAGCTGGGTTTCGCGTGATTCTTAATTTTTACTTATGTTTGTGTGAATTATAAATTTAAAAAGGGGATGTACTTATTACTTTTGTAATTGAAAGAAACACAGTGTGCACTGAAATAGGAGTCTTAGGCGATTTTCAGACTTGAGTTTGAACCACCGCTTCAAGATTAATATGATTACTTAGACTCCTCTCTTCAGCCACCACCGTCCGGGACCCCTCCGGACTCTGATTTCCCAGCTTGAAGATAACACAACTGTGATACATATCAAAGTCAATTATACCCTACAAAAAAAATAAAAGACTTCTGGCTCATATCATATTTACAAAAAAACAAAATTAGTGCATTAAAATTAGCAAAGCCTTTGGAGAGACAGTAAAAATAGAAGGAAAGGAAAACAGGCAGACCATCGCTTCTACTCTGCATTAACAGAGACGGGACACAGGCACCGTTGTCGCCACAATACCATGCCCATAAGGGAAGCTTCTGTCTCGCCAAGCTCCTAAAGCTTCCCATTTCTGTGAGAACCTAACAAAAACACTAAACTGATCTCAAATTCCTTATCCTTTCTAAAGATAAAACTGAAACCTAGAAATAACGTACTTGTTTTTCTAGATAAGTAATGAGCTAGCTATCAGGTGAAAGATATGGTTCTCCAGGAATTGCTTTGAGGATAATAGTTTATAGAGTCTAATCACAGAGACCAGAAATATTTATTCAATGAAATTTTGCAGAGCCTTTTGGTTTATGGCACAAAATTTTGCTGAATTATTATTACTAAGAAGAGTTTATCTGGGCTGAGAGTAAGGAGATGTTTGATTCATTCATTCTTTCATACAATTGTTCGACAACTATTAAGGGAAAAGTGTGGGCAAATAGAGGCATGAGTGAGAAGGCACGTTTTAACAACTAGGAGAGATTTAGAGAGCCTGCCCTTCCGTTACCAAGAGCAAAGGGGAGAAGGGGCCCCAGGCTCCAGAAAGAAGTGGAAGCAAGAACCTGCAGGTGAAGACGTTTCTTTTTAATCCTAAGAGCGATGGGAAGGCACTGAAGGTTTTAGATGAATGAAGTCAACGAGCTTGATTTGCAATTATATAAAGATCACTCTTGGGTGAAATGAAAGCTGGAGCTTGAGGAAGTCTTATGGGAGCTGCACATGTTTTAGAACAGCAGGGCATAGAGCTGAGGACGAGGCAGGCGTCCTGGGCAGGGTGGCTGCAGGAAGTTCCCCAAATCCCAACTTCAGAGCAGCCAGTCAAATGTTCTGCAGACAGGTGTATGGGGTTCCTCAGGTCCCTTCCGCAAACGCTTATCTATACGTGCAGGCCAATAGCAAAGTCTGCTACTTCCTCATGTGTTTTGCTGCTTATCATGTTTTAGATATAAAATGATGCTCCTCCCAACATGTGTCAACTACCAGTATGCAATCATGTTTCGAGACTAAGAAAACAGTCATCCATGTTCCCAACCAACAAGACAGAACTTGCAAAGGAAGGTTCCTGGCTCACTTGGAAGATGTTTTGGAAGATACAAGAAGGGCTGGACTGACGAAGACAGGTATGTGTGTCGCTGAGTTATTGAGGTTCTATAAAATCAACTTTTTAAAAGTACAGGTTTATTTTGCTTTATGCAACAAACGTAGTGCAGGAAAATTAGGTAGAAATCTTTTTTCTTAAGACTAAATTGCATTTTGAAAATATCTGGGGAGCTTTCCTATTTAAGAGAAAGTTAATGATCAGTATTTGTGAAGATCAAATCCTGATACTGTATTATATCTTTCTCAAGTGAGACACATCTCTACTGAATTGCTTTCAGTCATTGCCAGCTGAGAGGACAGAATCTTCCCCAGTGTTATCTTCTAGAAAATCCCTGAGTCTCTCAAGAGATGCCACAACACCAGGGCAGACATGATGTAAGTGACGTACCCCACAAGCTGTCCTTTAAGTATAACCCTAATGTCGTTAAACTGGATCAACTGTGAGGCTATCTAAGTAGGGCAGTTTGACTGACCTCCCATTCTCAACACCCTTTTTCTCTCCCTCCCTTCCAGAGGCTGGTCTAGCAATGGCCGTGTGATGTAGTCACGCCAGAGAGCATGAAAGCGGAAGTGGCCGGGTAGGCTTTTCCCACGTACCGAAGTGGCTGCCTGTCCCTTTGGGGTTTTAGTTCATTGCTCTTCTCTTCTCTTCCTAGCCACAGACCTGACTGTGATTGCACCATCTCAGAGCCATGAGGCAACACACACGAGAAAGGCAGACAACAGAGTGAATTAGGAAATGAGCTTAGTCTCCCAACAGCATCCTTTGGCTGCCTTATCAGCCCTAGATTGTGTACTCCGGTCTTCTGCTAAGTGAAACAAGGACATCCCCATCCATAATCAAGATCCTATTTATTGATTTTTGCATTATTTCCAGCCCGACACAGTCTTAATCAATATCCTGAATTTCTATTGAAACTTCTTGGAATATAACCAAGTTCTGTTGCTAAGGACAGTACGTGGAATTGTGTGGTGATTTAACAACATGGGCTGGAACTAGCAAGCCGATCCCTCAAAATGGAAACACACATACAGTGACTTCTGCATAGATTCTTCCTATGAAGACACTGAGCTGCTTGACCTACAACTGTGCCATTACCATAAGACAGCGGGAAAACAGAAACAAAAAGCCCTCCATATACTTCCCGGGCATTTTGGCCGTAACTATTCTCATTTAGTTAAGCCTGATTGGTCAAGTATTAAAAATGACTGGGCCCAGTTTGCAAAAGCAGTACCAACACAGTAGCCCAGGGCGAAGTAACTTCCCAGAAAAATAGAAGAACAAAATGTTCTGTGAACGTGTAGTGTGTGTTTCTTCAGTTTCTTGTTCAGCCAATGAGGAAAGGGCATTGCCTTTCTTTTTACCATTAATCACTTCTCAATAAATGTGAGATCCTGCTGAGCATCCAAAAAAAAAAAAAAATTTTTCAAGGAAATTTAAGTAAAGAAATTAGCAGTCTACAAACCAGCCAGAGTTTGCCACCATCCATGTGGCCAGGGACTGGATGGTTCACTTTAAGAAAACATTCTGTAGGCGAAGGCTGCAGTAGCTTTAGCACTGATCCAGGAGCTCTGCCTGTCTGGCAGGCTCTAAGATCTCCAGACTAGTTTATATGCACGTGACCATTAATAATTTGGGATATCAAAGGCAGAAAATTTATATCTCTGCATGGGTGTGTATTTAGGCATTTAAAAGCATACAAATACAGGTAAGCACACATTTCTGTTCAAGGAGACAGTATGCAAATTTAACACAAAAAGATTATTAGAGACTTCTCTCTTACTCCTATATAAAAGCTCTGGCTGTACTCTTTTGTTTTGAGGTTTTTGTTTGCATATAACAGAATTTTTTATAGTTAAAGAAGCCTCCTACATCACTAATGCTTGTCGTATGCTTGTCTACACCTCGGACACTGAGTTGAAAATAATGAAGCACTTATGAAATACCTGCCACAATAATGCTCCAATCCCTACAACCCACCCATTGCTCCAAACTATGATTCTAATTTACATCGAGGGAAACTGAGTTCCGAAGAGACGAGACACCATTCTCAATGGCGGGAGTCACGGAAAGAGCTAGAAGAATTTGGGATGCTTAAATCTAGAGTTGTGGGGATTATTTTTTAATCTGAACTATTCAAATTGTTTACATTGATCAAAATTGGCTATAAAAATTCTAAATCCCCAGTTCACTTTATGACAGGCAATCTTTTTCTCTAGAAAACTAAAGTGACTTTTTTTTATATAAATGAGTATTTTTAGAGTTATCAGCAACAAATCCAAGTTCATACAGTGCATGTGAATTAAAAACATGATCAAGGGCTCCAGCTGATTTTCTTATTTATTCACACTTATTGAACATCTATAATAAACATACAAATTACTGCTTTTAAAAATAACGCAGAAATTTGGATTCTTTAGGTCCTGTGGGGGTGAGGAGGGCCCAAGAGTATGAATATCAACAGCCAAATGACTCTGACGTGCCAAGGAGGACCTGAGCATCCCATTTTGAGAAACACTGCTCTATCCACTTCTAGATGCTGGCGACACAGATCTCAAATTGTTTATAGTCTAGTAAGATAAACAAGTGAAGTAACATGTATAGCGCACTCTAAAAATTCAGAGAGGTATGAAAAGGACAGGAGAAGAACAAAGAAAGACAAGGGCGAAAATTATGCAGAAATGACGGCTTCTAAAGGAACAGTCAGAGAAGAACAGGTGAAGCGAGCTTCCGCAGGAGCGATGGTGGGCGCGGCCACTCAGTGGGCTGTGGCGCTATTTGAATGACCTGAACACGTGCTTGTAGGAGGCTGGAGAATGAAGATGAGTATCTTCAGTGACTTTTATGCCCAAATGGGCCTGGTTTGAACTTTCATCTGGAAGGCACAGGAGGGTTTTAAATGGAGGAGGAGGGGCACGGTTAGATTAAATTGTAGACTAGGCAGCAGTAAGGTGGAGGGCAGAGGGAGGCCGGGTTACCGCCATTCTCATGGAGAAAAGACACCGGTCATAGTGGGGGCAGAGAGGTGAGCGGCTCTGAAAGATGATAACCCAAAACAGAGTGATCGTTTCCTATGTTTGTTGAAATGAACTCAACAGAGAGGTCTTGGCAAGTGATTTAATGTGGGGAGAGGGGAAAAAGAGAGGTTAAATGATGATTCTTGGATAGCTGGTGTTAGTTTGGTGGGTGGAGTGTAAAAGAGCATCATGTTAGTATTTACTAGTAGAAATAGCAGAAATAGTTAATAGGCCTGTAGGACTTACAGAGATGGGAAGAAATCTACAGGGTGTGGAATTTAGAGATATCTGGGCTAAAGATATCTGTTTGGGTATCATCCACGTCTGGGTGGTGGTGGTTGACGTCATGGACAGGAATGAGGTCATCGAAGGGGAAGACTCTGCAGGTCGTGGTGGAGCCTAATCCGGGGTGTGGGGGTGGGGGTGAGCGTCACCATTGAAGGGGGAGGGGGAAAAGAAACAAGCAGCGAAGATGAAACAGACACGGCCAGAAGGTAACAAGAAAACCGAGGAGTATTACAACCAAGGTTAAGGAAGAGAGAGGCGGGCAAGTGTCACAGAGCAAATCAAGGCAGATAAGAACTGATGAGGGGAATGTTCTCTTGTGGCCCACCAGGACTAATCGGGGCCTAATGAGTCTGTGAATGGTTCATTCATGTCTTCAACCAATATTTACTGAAGTCCCTGGGTGCCAAGTGTTGTGCAAATAGACCTCGGAAGTCAAGGACAGCCTCATCCTACTTTGGCAAGTGAACACTATGTGAAAAATGTGAACTACGGCTTATTTAAAAAGTGGCATTGGGCACCAGGACAAGAAGTGGTGTGACATGCTTTGGGAAGATGAGGCTTCCCAAAAGGAAGGGAAGAAAAGGCATGGGCCTCCCCTCCTGCTTAACCCTTTACTTAACTCCCGAATCTGTTTAGAGAGCAAAGTCCTAGGCGTGTTTCCCAATATACTCCCTTTCCGTATCAAAAGAAGAAAATTAAGACAGGAAAGGAAAAGTCAAATTCAACAAACTGAATTATGAATAGAAAAAGTTCACCTCATAGTTACTTAGCCAAGCATTGATTCAACGTCTATTTCTTAAAACTACCCTAAAAATGTAACCCCTAAACATCCAATTATTAGAAAGCCTATTTATATACCTTTAGAAAAACAGAATTAATAACAATATCCATAGCACTTTAACAGAGTAGGCCCTGTGATGATTTTCATTTATCCATTTATTTATTCAACAAAGATTTACGGAGCTCTTGCTAAGCCTTGAGCTCATGAAGCTACATTCTAGCAGGAGACAGAAATAAACAAAAGACCCTGAGGATCTATGACAATGTCATAATGATATAGGTTGCGCACAAAATAAAACAGAGCAAGTGGACCAGGAATGACAAGGCTTTGTTAGGTATGGTCGCCTCATATATTCAGTAAAATTATGTGAACACGGAAGAACAAGATCAGTCATAAGAAATTATTATTATTATTGAGACAGGGTATTGCTCTGTTGCCTGGGCTGGAGTGCAGTGGCATCATCACAGCTCACTGCAGCCTCAAACTCCTGGGCCAAGGCCATCCTCCTGCCTTAGCCTCCCACCACGTGCTAGGATTATAGGCGTGAGCCTCCGCGTCCGGCCAAGAAATTATTATTATTATTTTTTAATTATGCTAAGTCAGCACGGTGGGACTATTTCAGGCTGTAAGAAAACAAGGCCTCTGCTGGGACACGTATCATGGCTGGACAGAGAAGAAGGGTGGAGCCTGGGCAACGTACATTCCAAAATGAAGGAACCGTATGGAACAAGGGCTGGAGAACACCCAGAGAAGAAAGGCTGTTCCAGTTTGGCAGACATGTTCCACGTTTGGAAGTGATGATCTGGGAAATAAGGTGGAAGGCACCGTTGGGAACAGAACGGTGAAGGGCCTTGAACTCCAGGGTTAGACTCTGAGGACTGTCACTAACAGAGCTGGAAGACAGAACCCAGGATATTCCTTTATCGTGCGGATGTATGGCTGGCTGAGGATGAGAGCATAAGCCCACGGCTAGCAAGGAAGTCGTGAACAATAATCTGAGGATGCCTAATGAGTGATGTTTCTTAAACTAGCACAGGGTCCAGCGTGGCTCGGGACTTTTCAGGTGCTGCACTAAGCACTCGATGCCGATTCCTCCTTTACCCTTCACACAGCTCCGCTAGGTGTACATACCACCCTCACTTACAGATGAGGAAACGCGGCACACAGAGGGTTAAATAACTTGCGACGTTTGAGCAACTGGTAAGTAGTGGAGTTCTGGGTTCAAACTGGCCCCTGTATGACTCCTAAGCCAAGGTCAGCAACTTGGAGGGCAAAAATTATGATTTAATTGGTAAATCTGAGAAGGGGTCAGAAATACATGAAATGAAATTCAATAATGACACACGTAGGTGGCACAGGAGTCGCCTAGGGAAGAAAGGCAGACACCAAAATGTATAAAATGGGTAAGCTCAAGGGGCAGGTAAAGGGCTTGGCGGGGAAGAAGCCGACCAGCGGGGGGACTGCAATGTAGCCCAGTCTCTTCCCTCCCTCCCCTCTCGCCCCCTGTTCGCGATCAACCCCGTTCGCGATCAACCGCAGTCAAGGCCACCTGGAGGAACAATGGAGTTATCCTCTTCTCAGCTCTGTTCTATCCAGTGCCAGGCATCAAGACAATTCGATGTTCAGAGAAGATCCTCAAAGATGAACAAAGGGTCAAACTGTTAATATAAGAACCAGGAAGAGAGAAGACTCATCACGACTTAGTACGAAGTTTACAAAGCATTGGCCTCTGCCTTCATTAACATCACAGGAAGAACTTCAATGAGATGTTGAACCTGTGTGAGTCTAGGAGAAAAATGAATTTTTCTTTTTCAACTTGATGTGCGGTTGGGATGTTAATGAATGAGTCTGCGTTAATAATGAGAAGATATCTACAGTGGGCTTTTGAAAGCATTGATCATGGAGGCTTGCTTGTTCTTGAGCTGCAACGAACCTGTCCAGAAAATGTAGTTCTATACATTCTTGTTTCTCTGTTAATGGTGTTTCTTAAGTTTCCAGACATTTGAAAGTGTTATTTTGGTCTCAATTTTCAAGAAAACTTTCTCAAGTTCCCACTTCACTGGATAGTTCTGAGTCAAATTCCTACAACTATAGGCTTGTCTTTAATAAAATGTCCATGATATTGAATGACTTATTTAAAACCTTAGAAATGTATAAGTAGTAATAAAGGATGATAAAGAAAGTCTGTCCTCCTCTCACCAAAGCTAGGACTGATTATGCATGCAGCTGACTGACAGGTACAGGCATGTGAATTAGGAGCGATCAGCACTTCCTGATAAACTGAATTAAAGACTGGAGACGTAGTCTTCCCATCCGTTTATAATATTTTCTTTACCCAGAATAACGAGTTCTGTGGGATCTGCCAGCTGTCCCTAATTATACCAGTGACCGCACTGAACATTCTTTTACCCTCTGAATAGCCGGCTCACCTTGTTTCACATCACTTTTGTGTTTCAGAGCCTCAACGTTAATTTGTAAAGTTGCTGTTTGCGCAGCTAATTGACAACCCCCACCATGTCTACCCACATCCTAAGAGAAAGCGCACAGAGAAGTTGGGAAAGGGTGAGAAAGGTGGCAAGGGGAACAGTCAGAGATATGAAAAGAAAACCTTATCACAAAAACGTCCAGATGTCTTCTGGGATTGTGTATTAAAGAGCTGTGGAACTCGCATAATTATTCCCTTTCCTCCTCGTTGGTGAGAAGGCCAAGGATGCCATGGTAGAAGCACCACACATACACCAGCACATGCGAAGCTTGGCAGGGAAGATGGCACCTTTGGAAATTTTATGGTCTAGTATCATATATAGGTCAAGAAATAATAAAAATTTCTTTGGTTTCCTTAGAAGATCTGGGGAAAAAAAAAATCAAGAAAACTTTTTAGATTAGACTTTGGGGTTAATAAGATTAAATGTTAGTTCCTTCCAGTGTTAGAATGCGGTGATTCTCTGATCTGAGCCTGGATTAAGTCTACCCTGGCTGAGTAGAAACCTGCGTTATTGGCTGGTCGCCCTTAGTGATCTTCCTCTTCATGGCTGCTTCCTCCTAAGAAGTTCGCCATGGTGACTAACTTTGCTTGGGGCAAAGGAAAGTTGGAAAGCAGAAGTCAGAGCAAAACAGAAATAGAGCAAACTCCTCTACAGCCATGACACCCTGGACGCACCCGGATCCCGTCTGATCTCGGAAGCCAGGCAGGGTCGGACCTGGTTAGTACTTGGGTGGGAGAAATAGAGCAAACGCATCTCCTACCTGGGAAAAGGGGCCATGTTCCCTGTGCAGCATTAGCCTTACCCAAGATTTTATAAGCTATTTTGACTTTACTATAGATCTATGTAAATGAAAAAGGTAGAAAACTAATGGATTTAATAGATTTCTCATATTTATTAATAAAATCTATTGATTTTTTTCAACTGTATAACAGTAACGGTAATTGACAGGACCATAAATTTGCCTGGCCCTTTACAAGTCACAAAACATTTTCACTAACATTACATAAATTCTCTGAAAACCCACTCTGAGATAGTAACAAATTTATTTCCATAGTTTCTGCTTGGTTAAAGAGACAATTTTTTTTTGTTTACATATACATTTTTAGAGAATAACCATGCACACAAAAAGATTTCCCTTGCTCTGCTGGACCCAGACTTTTTCTCTCATATGTCCACTCTTTGTCTTTTTTTGTGAGTGGTTTGGAAGCAAAGAAGACAATTGCTATATAGCTAAATCTCCCGAAACTACTGTTATGACTTGTTGATTATCCCGCGTGCACCGTTCCTCCCTAGGCCCCTCCGCAGACACACGATGGCTCATCCCTTTGCCAAGTTCCAGAGATCCTTAAATCTCCCAAGTACCACACCTCTCTACCAGATAGGAACCGCAGGCTGGAACATAACATACAGTTACATATAATTTCTTACAAAACTGTGTGAGCAACATCAAACTCCCAATTCCAGGATTTGACGAGGACATATTAAAAAACAAAAACGACCTCATGTGACAGACACTGCCAGATGTGGCCTATCTCCTCCATGTCAGCACAAATAAGTAGAAGTGAGATTTTCACACAAACTAGACTCCAGTGCTGGTTTTTTCAATCATCTTTACCATAAATTTTTTTATGGATCACTTTGAGATTTTTGTTGCATAATATAGATCTTGTAATTAAAGGCGGTGCCCGGGTTATGGACAAGGTTACAGATGAGGTAAGTTCCTGAGAACGTTTTTAGGTCAGATTTGTATGTAACTTGGACCCCTGATGAACAGCACACAATAATAATAACAGTACTGTAATGGCTCATGTATGGTAGTAATAATACACTGTGGTACTACAATAATAATAATAACCCTATACTGTAATAAGTTATGGAAACTATCGTGCTCTTTCTTTTAATTCAAACAAATAGAACATAAAAACAAACTCATATAAAATGTTTAGGGAGGAGGAATTTCAAAAGCATATTACAGATTAACACTCACCTAATGTTGCATCAGTACTAGGCTAATAGGAATGTTACGCTTATTTTGATCTTCTAACCAAATCAATAACAGCCTTTCCATTTTAACAATTAATCCGCTACGCTGCTTAGTAATTACTGATGCGTTCATTGGAGCACGGCCTTTCACATGTTCCATTATTCTCACTTCATCCGTTATAATTGTTCCGCTAGTCGAGTGACTGAACGAAGGCTTAATTATTTCTACTTCGCTTTCCGCTGCCATCACCTTTCTCTTAGCCGCAGGCTCACCTGGGCTTGCCATGGACTCTCCCTTTGGAGACATGGTCATCAGGGTAAACACAGACTCACAAAATCAAATAAAAAGTTAAGACGAAAACTTTGACTAGCTGCTAGCGTCAAGACGCTGTCCCAGTGAACCGCTTACGCCCCACAGGTCTGTTTACATGCTTGGAAGAAACTAGTTCTCGAATGATTAATTTAATGATTTGATTACAAATTATCCTTATGGGGAGCATTGAGAGCCCGTCTGTAAGGACAGGATGCCATAAGTCGCATCGCCGTAAGCTGGGGACCGCCTGTGCTTCACTAGCTCAATTATTTTTATACTGGCACCCTTGCATCTGAGGATAAGGCAGAAACATTTCATGCTCTGATTTCATATTTTGTATTTATAGAGTAAATGCAAAATAGATTCCAAAGAAAAAAGTTAATTTGCATAGAAATAACCCATCCTAAGAAATATATTCCTTAGGATGATGAGCTACTCAAAGGGTGGTGACAGCCAGCACCATCCACCAGTGTTACCCAAGAATAAGAATCCGTATTTCCACATACGGATCTTCTGAAAAAGCGTCTACATTTAACAGGAGTCCCCAGGCAATCTGGATGCACATTAAAGCTTGGGCAACACCGCATTCAATTTTCCATCAAGAAAACGGTAACAACAGGTATGGAAAATAAGTCACTTTCATAATATAAGAGGGGTGGGTGGTCTTGAGAAAAATTTAAGCCAAAGAACTGACATAGCAATTTCAAGGCAAAAATACAAAAATCTGTCACACAGGGGCAGTTCTCTCTGACCACGAGTTAGGTACCAGTGATGCTCGGCCTATCGGTTTCTCCTACAGCTGAAATAACCCACAGAACTATGTGGTTCCCTGTATTTTGACCCCAGTCCAATCAATAATCCGTATGTAGGTATTTTTATGAGAAATGGAGAGCCACACGGGTAGCGATGGATGTTTTGGATTCTGCAAAGGCTATCTTCCACTGTAAATCAATAAACTTGGCCTGATGCTTACAGTATATTCATATAATATAATGCTATGCTGTCATCAAAGTCATATTTGCTTACTTCCATTTCCAAGTTTTGGATGATGAATATGAACATTTTATACAAATATAATTTTTCCCTAACATAACGTGAATAGCCATTAGCGAGCTGATGAGCCCCTCGGATACAGGTGGCTCATGGGGTCCCGCGCCTCGGTAGTCAATTTCAGCACTAGGACTCCTCTCCAACTTCCCGCCGGTACCTGACCTGCACAAAGGACCCCACGTAGCACAAACCAGGATGGACGCAGTTAGCGTCGTCTGCCTGGGAGTCGCACGGGAGCCACCATCACTAATAAAAATGCGATTTATAACCAACTCTTTAAACACACTCCCCTTGCTTTGAAGAACTGAACTCATTCCAAATGGAACAACTGTAATCACTACAAAGAGGATGTCTGCCAAGAAATACGTTGTTAAAGATGGAAACCCCAGCACTTGAAAAGGTCGAATTTCAGATGCCGGAATCCATCGACTGTTGAAACCTTTCCTGTCTTGTCAACAAGCAGTCACCGCTCTCCTTTTGGTCTGATGTGCATTTTTCGGCATAAGCTCCCAGAAGCGTGTTAAAATCCTCATTAGAGTCTGAGCAGGCTGGCGTCCAGCGTGCCGCAGTGCAAGAGCGGCTGTGCCAGCCGGAGGACAGCCGCAGGTTGGCACCAGGTGGAGAGGAATGGTCTGAGCAGACGAGGCGGATAGAAGTAGAGGAGAGAGACACTGTGCAAGGTGATCAAACCAGTGAGGGTGCGCACAGCCCCGAGCTCACAGGGCTGGCGGGGGTAAAGGAGGAAAACAAATCCCAGCCGTCTCCTGGAGCCAAGGCAAGGATTCTGCCCCAAGCCCAACTCCCCAAGGCACCCGGCAATTCCCGGGGCCTTCCGGGCGGAGGGGCCCTTGGCCGGTGGCCCTTCTTCGGGAACCCACCGGGAGGTTCCTTCCCCAGGTCATTGCCAAGCTGAGCAGTATACCATGCAAAGGGCTTCGGATTTAATTCTACAAAAGAGGTGAACCAGGCTACTCACATCCAGGTGATCATAAATCAGCACAAGATGAGACAGAAAAAGACAACTGTTGAGAGACAGAATGAAGTATTAGGAATAAAACAGATGTGGGTTTGAATTCTATCGGAACCACTTTCTGGCTCTATGATCTTACAAGATTTGTCTGTTTCTCTCATCTGTAAAGTGAGGACAGTACCTCACTCCTTGAAACGCTGTGATGTTATGAAATAATGAAGGAAGATGTGCCCAACAAAATGCTTAGAAAATAAATCGAATTTTCTCGCACAGGATGTTAAACGTTTTGAAGA
This sequence comes from Propithecus coquereli, assembly GCF_000956105.1. Taxonomy (NCBI): domain Eukaryota; kingdom Metazoa; phylum Chordata; class Mammalia; order Primates; family Indriidae; genus Propithecus; species Propithecus coquereli. The sequence goes on along the minus strand of NW_012150396.1, from coordinate 3,893,154 downwards.
AGCTCCATTTTCCTGTTAAAAAATCTCTCTAAGACTGATATTTACTTGCTTGCGTAAAAAAACTCCACTTAGAAATGACTTGTACAGAAAAATATATATGGTAAGCACCCCCAAAACAATAAGGAATGAATTTATTCTTTTTCAAAGACCGCATCCTATGGATTTTAGAGAGCTTAAATGCCTTCTTAATCAAATCTTAGTTTTTATTTTTTCTTTAAAAGAAGCATATCATGTAGCCAGAGTGAGCAATTAAGTGTTGTTGAAAATGGAAGCTGTTTCTTCTTTTCTGCATTATACAACAAGCATTTTCAAAATAACCCCGAACATCCATGCAATAAAGCTCGCTGCACAAATCTGTTATACTCAAGTTCATACAACATTCTCATTGCTTGAACTGCCAATCTTGAACAGACAGCAGCGAGAATTAAACTTGTTTTGGATTCTTGGCTTATAGATGGATCTAGATTTGTTTGAGATGGTTCTCAATACAATAAAATACTCAAACGTACTGGTAAGTTCCATTTTATTGTATGTTACTATAATTTTGTCTGGCAAAAGGGAATCTCAAACTGTATCACTCTGTCAAAAGCCAATTTCTAAAACAGATGTTTCTCAAGAATTAAGGATAGTTAAGTAAAATAGTTTCAAAAATCTTCCAATTTGTATTTTTAAAACTAAAAATGCTTAAAAATTTAAAAAGCAGGATACTTAAAACAATTCTTGACTTATTTAAAACCTTAAACTCCTGGGCTCAAAGGATCCTCCTGCCTCAGCCTCCTGGGTAGCTGGGACTACAGTCATATGCCACCATGCCTGGCTAGTTTTTAAAATTAAACTTTATCTTAACTTTTAACTTTTTAACTGACTTTTTATACCTTTAATGACATAAATTCTAAATAATTAGCAATTTTGAGGTCTTCTAATATAGGTTGAATATCATCTATCTAAGTGCTTGCGACTAGAAGTGTTTTGGATGTCAGACTTTTTCAGATTTTGGAATATTTCCATACACATAATGAAACATCTTGAGGATGGGACCCAAGTTTAAATATGAAATTTGGTCAGGCATCGTGGCTCATGCCTGTAACCCCAGCACTTTGGGAGGCTAAGGCAGGAAGATCACTTGAGGCCAGGAGTTTGAGACCAGCCTGGGCAACACAGGGAGACTGTCTACCAAAAAAAAAAAAAATTAGCCAGACATGACGGTGTGCACCTGTATTCCCAGGTACTACGGAAGCTGAGGCAAGAGAATCACTGAGCCCAGGAGTTTGAGATTCGTAATGAGCTATGATGGCACCACTGCAATCCAGCCTGGGTGACAAGAGACCCTATCTCAAAAAAAATCAATAAATAGGGAGCTGGGGCTCACGCCTGTAATCCTAGCACTTCGGTAGGCCAAGGTGGGAGGACTGCTTGAGGCCAGGAGTTCGAGACCAGCCTGAGCAAGAATGAGACCCTGTCTCTACAAAAATTAGAAAGACTGGCCGGGGGTGGTGGCACAGGCCTATGGTCCCAGCTACTCCGAGGGCTGAGGCAGGAGGATGGCTTGAGCCCAGGAGTTTGAGGTTGCAGTGAGCTGTGATGATGCCACTGTACTCTACCCTGGGTGATAGGGTGAGACTGTCTCAATAAATAAATAAATAAACAAACAAACAAACAAACAAACATGAAATTCATTATGTTTCATATATGCCTGATACACATAACCTGAAAGTTATCTTTAGTAATTTTGTACATGAAACAATCTTGACTGCATTGTGACTTCGACTCATCAGGAGGTCAGGTGTGGGATTTTCCACTTGTGACATCATGTCAGTGCTCAAAGCGTTTCAGATTTCAGATTTTCAGATTAGGGATGTTCAACCTGTACCATGATTATTAATTAGTGGTCAATAAGATCAGCATTTGGGTGCGACCAATAGCATAGGTGCTTAGGTGTGTCAGAAGACTTACAGGTAATTATTTACCAAGAGGTTTCTAACTAATTACGATGAGAGCAATAATAATGTTGAGACTGAACGTTTTTATCCATTAAGAGACGGCTCTCCTGGCCCATAAAGATGTCTAGGAGGCAATCTAGTGTCATGAATAAAAGAATGGACTTTGGAATGAGAGATCCTAGATTTAATACCTGCCTCTCTCGCTTACTAGATATACAGTTTTTGGCAAATTACTTAATCTCTTAATTTCTCAGTTTCCTCGTCAGTATAAAAGGAGATCATAAACGTCCCTTGTTGCCTATGAATATCACGAAGGTTGGCAGGATACATTTAGTAATCAGTTTGTGAATACTAATCTTATTACAGAAGTTGTACCGGTCAACAATAAGAAGTCTTACATGTTATTATGAGTTAGTCTAAAGAAGGGGGAAAAAAAGTCATTACCTGAAAATATTAGTATCTTTCAGTTCTAAACTGGGTGGAAAGCTTAGATGTAAAAGGGAGGTTTATCAAACACACGGTACAGTGAGATGAATATTCATATGGTAAGTATTCAATTCTAAATAGCTCACTGCCATTGGCTTAGCTCTTGACTGTCCCCCCCACAATATTTTTAAAGCTTAATATTGGTTGGGTTCCCCTATAATATTAATAAAAAACATTTACTTTCCTTAAAGACTATCAAGAGGTTGCACCTTCTGTCATCCTAGGCCCTATTACGGACGCTTCCCTTTGCAGAGAATAAACTAAATATACCGTCAGACAGAAAGTTGTTGGAAAACACCCCCATCTGTCACACTGGGTTCTCGGGAATTATTAACATTCTCCTGGCATTATATTTACAGCTGCTATTGTCGCACCGTTACAGTTAAAAAACCAGCATCTGCCCAGACATCACCTCCTCTAACAGACGCTCACGTCAGGGCCTGGGTAAAGGACTCTCAGGCAGAGAATGAGAACTGATTCGGTGCAAATGCAGATGGTGCCAGGCCCGGCCTTTCTGCGGGGCAAGAATTCTGGACACTGGAGCTTCTCACACTCTGGATACGTTGAAACGCACGAAACACCTTTTGTTAAAAGGCACGTTCGGATTGAGCGGGTCTGGGATGGGGCCTGCCTGAGACTCTGGCTTGGGCAAGCTCTCCGGTGACGCTGCGGCGTCGCACACGCACGGCTCACACTCGCAAGCAGTGGGCGCGGACACAACCGGGTCACTATATACAGTGTGTGCCTGCCTGCGCGCGCACGGACCTGCGAAGGCTAAAATTACTTCGGAAAATTTTAAATTTTCGGAAAGCACCTTACTGCACTGTCCTAGAAACCTTATTTCAAAACGCACATTTGATTTTTTCCAACTTTGCTTTTCCAAATTGGCAAAGACAACGTTTTGTGTCTCAAAATCAGGATGTCCAACCTATGTGACCCTCCACAAGTAAACACTCAGGTCTGTCGGAGAGCAGGAATGAAAAAGTCGTCGATGAAACACTTCTTTTTGATGTCTCTTTAGATACGGTTCTAAAAATAAAAATTTCACACTTGAATGTCATGAGCAGGCAGCACAGCCTGTGCTGGTTTGGAAGTAGGTAGCCAGAACGCCGACAGATAGGAAGAAACATGTATAGCCAAGATGTATATTATCAAAATTTCCTGGTATCATGGCTGAGACTTTTCAAATTTAATAATAATAACAATGAAAAAGGTATTACAATAAAATTGTGGAAAGCATACCATTCTGTAGAAAGCATCACTTCTGAGACCTTATATATCACTTACTCTCTTGCTCAAAATATTTCTTCAAAACACAATGACAGCATTTACAACCTACCTATCTCTTTTGAGAGCTTTAAGCTTTAATAGATGGTGGGATAATTTAATAGACAGTTACAGACCGTGGGCTCACACTTAGCTGATAGTGGAGCAGCTGAAGAATTGTCTCAGGCTGGGTGGGCAGCTCACAACTGTAATCCCCGCATTTAGGGAGGCCGAAGCAGGAGGTAGGAGGTGGGAGGGTCACTTGAGCCCAGGAGTTGAGGCTGCAGTGAGCTATGATGACACCACTGCACTTCAGCCGGGGTGACAGAGTGAGAGTCCGTCTCTTAAAAGAAAAGTATCATAAATGCTCCTTTTAAATTCATAAGCTGCTGACACATTTTACTCTCCACGTAAATCCTACTCTTAAAATAGACAATTTTCTTCTTGGCGTCCTGATAATTAAAACTTTTAAACCTTATGCTCTAATATAAATAAGGAAGTAGGAAAGTCTTGTAATCTTAAAAATATTAAGGGTGGTTCTACAGATTTAAACAAAGCTAACAGATCTTTGTTTAAAGTAGGATCCCCTGAACTTTCCAATGTCATTCTTGAAATAACTCTAGAGATGGAACAAGGGGCTGTTTCTTACTTAGTAGTTTCTTAATGCAAAGTAAGCAGCTTTACTAGGCTTAGCTGTCCCCACTGACCTAACAGCATTCTTTACCTCATTTGCAAGGAAACGGAAATAGTTTTTTCTCCACTATTTTATGCCAAGGCATAGACCTTGCCTATTAAGAATAAAAATTCCTCTTTTATTTGGTAAAGTGAAGAAATTTTATAAGCACCAGGCTTATGTCATTAGGATTAATTTCCTAATGTAAAGCTTAACATGTGATTTATCTCCCTCCGAAGTTATTTTTTAAGCAATCTCTGTCCAAACCCAAACTCTTCATGAATTTCTTATCAGCTGCCAAGTTCTCTCCCATCCCAGCCCCACTGAGGTGAGAAGACGGCCTGGTGCTACAGGAAAGGGAAGTGGCGGTGTCAGGATCCCTGGCCATGATGTCACTCTCTCATTAGGGATCCCATCTCTTTATTCGTGATTCACTTGAAGAAGAAATGGTATTCTGGCTGTTGTAAGGCCAAAAATGTGGCAGAAGTAGATACAACAAGGGCTTTCCAGAGAGATCTGAGTCCAAAAATCCCTGATTCTGTGACTGAGCCTCAGCTTCCTCATCTGTAAAATGGACATAATGCCTTCCTTGTAGCAGTGCTGAGAATTAAATGAGTAACTATTTTAAGCACATGTTGGGCACTTGATATTGCTACTATACAATATATACGGTATATATTGCTATTATACACTAATACATACCTGCCCAACAAATTTTTAGCAAATTTTAGGCATGATGGGTAATAATGTATTTTAAAACTTCCACGAACATATAATTTTTAAGTACATATTGATCGTGTTTACATAGACAAAAAACTTTTACTTCTTTTCAAATTATAAATTATTATGACTGCTTTTTTAGAAGCAAATCACAATGATCACGGTTTTAGAAATCCTAGCATTTGGTCACACAGTGTTTACTGGTGTGCTAATAGTTACAGAGACAGTGTAGGAAACTTTCCTAACTATAGCAAAAATTTTTATTATTTACCATAGTGAAGAAAGAAATGATGTTTAAGTCTATCAAAAATACTTAAATAGATTCTATTACAAAATGCATATTTCTCAAAATCAAAGTTTAAAAATTTATGCCACAAATATTAGGATTTAACTGTTCTATTTGACCTTTGTTGGAACACTTATTTTACTTTAACACAATTCCATTCCTTCCAGACAGTGAGAAAGACCCAAGTTATCCTGCTTCAAATACCCATACATATCTAGACCCAGCATATCAATATGCCGTGATAGAGTGGCTACATATTCCAGGTGTACTGAAAATAATCGGAATCACCTGAGGGGTTAGGCAGATTAAACAGACTCCTCACTTCTGACATCCTCCTACACCACTGGTTCTAGCACATCTCCTGGGAAGATTTTAAAACTTCCTGATCCCTACTTCAGAGACGCCAAGGTCTCAGCATTGGTGATCATAAAATCTTCCCAGAGAATTACAACGTGGGAAGCCCAACTAATGTTAAGAACCACTACCCTGGCCAGGCGTGGCGGCTCATACCTATAATCCCAGCACTTTGAGAGGACAAGGCAAGAGGATTGCTAGAGGCCAGGAGTTCGAGACCAACCTGGGCAGCATAGGGAGACTTTGTCTCTACAAAAAAATTTTAAAAATTAACCAGGCATAGTGGAGTGTGGCCGTAGTCCTAGCTACTCGGAAGGCAAAAGATCAGCTGAGCTCAGGAATTGGGACTGCAGTGAGCTATGATTGCACCACTGCTCTCCAACCTGGGTGACTGAGCGAGAACTTGTCTCAAAACAACAAAAAAGCCAAGAACCACTCTCGGAAATAATAAGAGTTGCTATAATGCAGTGTAGGAATAATAAAGAGTAAACGCATTTTAAAAAGACATTTTAGGCCAGGCGAGGTGGCTCACACCTGTAATCCTAGCACTCTGGGAGGCCAAGGCAGGATTGCTTGAGCTCAGGAGTTCGAGACCAGCCTAAGCAAGAGCGAGATCCTGTCTCTACTAAAAATAGAAAAATTAGCCGGGCATGGTGGTATGAGCCTGTAGTCCCAGATACTCAGGAGGCTGAGGCAGGAGGATGGCTTGAGTCCAGGAGTTGGAGGTTGCTGTGAGCTAAACTGACACCACAGCACTCTAGCCCAGGCAAGAGAGTGAGACTTTGTCTCAAAAAAAAAAAAAAGACAGTTTACATTCTCTTAGGAACAGTGTCTTAGTGGGCATATCTCCAAATACGTCCTTTTTCCTTTCTTTGAATACCTATACGAGAGACAAAGAAAAAAATAAAAAGGGAAAGACAGAAGAAAACCAGAAGCTGCTAGAAAAATCAGATCCTATCAGAGCCACCTTGAAAATGCAAAGGACTACAAGTTGTTACAGAACCTGCCACAGTTGATAAAGTCTAAATAAATATTCAAGAAGTTAAAATGTTTTCTGGAGTGGTAGGCTGTGTCAGGAAAGAGGTTTGGTAACAAGTGACCTAGAATGAGGATGTGATTTTCCCTGAAGGATGGTTGCAGAGGGGATAATAATGAAAGGTAAGGGTTTTCCAAGACATTTTCACCACGTGACTGCCCTCCATCTAAAATCTTACTAATGTATATCAACAGAAATAAAAGTGCTGCGTGTGTAATAAAACGCATATTTCTTTTTCAGGAAAGAAAGGACAGGAAGATTGAATTTGTTTCTTTAAGCAGTTGGTTTTGTACTTCCTTGGTTAATAAAATTGCGTTAATGAATGTCTGCCTTGGAGTAAAATATATCATGAGGCTAAAAACAGCATCCACACTGAAAGCACAAAATCAGTCCTAAAAGGAAAAATCTTTTACATGGTCGCCAATGGCTGGGTATAAGTGACTAGAAGAAGTCATGGCAAGACTGGTAACAAATACCTTTTTCACAGTCACTTAATTGATTTGTAACAACGGATACAAACTGGCTAATCATTATTTTGATCCATCATTTTTGGCAGATTTGACGGTCCAAGAACAAAAGGTCGTCTGGGTCACTGCCTCTTTGGTATCCTTGTCACAAGTCCAAGGAGAAGGAAGAGGTGAGAGAAAGGCTCAGATGTCTTATTCAGATCTGGTGGCAAATAACCACAAACGTCACTTGTTAATTCACTGCAAAAAGTAGGAGAAATTGAAGCACAGTAAGAAATTAATTTGGTGCATCCCACGTGGAGCGAGAATATCTAGTTATTCTACTTTGAGCAGGTCTGATGTCAATTTATTATTTACACAGTAATGGGAGAGCAGGGAAGGAAGTGACTGAATATTCTGCAAAATAGTTCTTAGATATTTTTCTTTCCTTAGGAAGAAAACCGTCAGCAATTCAATAAACATTTACTGAATGCCAACTACCTCGATGAATTCCATAGTGTCCGCTATGGAGGCTATAAAACCACCTGCCCTCAGGAAATTAGACGTGTTGAAATAGTCTAAATGACACTTTGTTTCATTATATTGCTAAGTAAATTATTAAAAGAAAAGTAGGAAATACACATTCACGATAGTAAGAAGTAGACTGGAAACCGGCCCTTACTATGCAACATTGCAAATCCTTTTCTAGAAACAAAAAGGATTAACCAAGCGCATGAAAATGGTAATTAAACATTCAGTTACTGTATGTGTAAACACAAATGTAAACCAAAGGTCATGGGTGTAGCAAACTGAAAACTGTACTTATCAAGTTGGTTAATTATGCTTTAACATATAGTTTAAGGAAGTCGTTATTTTCTTGCCCTTGCTTATAATTCGATACATTTAACGTGCATCACTTACACAAATCCAGACGTACTATCCATCCCTTTTCCACTTTATATTACGAAAGGGTCCATCCCTCCCTGCCAGTACATATTCACCCACCTCCACAGAAACAGACCAGTGCAGCAGGGGGCTCACAGCGGACCGCGGTGTGCATGGCCCGGAATTTAATAAATCCCATTTGAATCTCACAAAAATGTTTAGCTAAACACGATATACTTTATTTTGCAGCACCTATGGGATCAACCTACGCATTTCTTCTAATCATATTAGGTTTACCAAGACAGGAACTCAGCCCTTATGAAGAAAAACGCCACTCTCATTAACATTTTTCCACATCCCAGGAGGACCATTGGTCAAGAACCAGGACAAAATCTCACAGCCATTCTCCAATTAAGAGCCAAGAATGTGGATTATCTACTAAGCTAAACAAACAGTCATGACTCGGCAAAACCCGAGCCTCAGCTCTAACACTCAACTTTGCACAGCCGCATCCTTTCCACCTGTTTTAATCATTTCTAGACTGGCTTCGTGGTATGTGCAGATCTCTCCCCTTTACTTGTAACACCGAGACAATAATTATGTACCTGACAGCATGACGGTAGTCTCGGAATATTGGACACTTTATTTAAAAAGGCTTTTCTTTTATGCGTTTAGTCAACAAACTTTTATGACGTGCCTACCATGTGCCTAGATACCAGGGCACACGCCGGGGAACGGAATGGACACAATGTGTCATGGGATTTATAATACACCTATTAGTCAATT
>NW_012150396.1:3877838-3883911 GCF_000956105.1 Propithecus coquereli | reverse complement strand
AAAAGTACAGGAATTCACACTTCCAACAGGATATTTCACTCTAACACTGAGATTGCTCAAAAATTTTAATCTTCCACAATCTGAAGATGAAAGTGGTAATTCACTGCTGTTTTCTTTTATTTCTTCAGTTATGAGTCTATTTAAGCATTTTGTCGTATGTCTACTGAAAGAAATTGCCAGGAAACCTGTCGTTTGCTGTGAACTTTCTACTCATGCCTTTATTATTGAGTTTCTCTTTTTCTTATGGATTTGTAAGACTTCTTTTAACATGAGGGGAAAGTGGTACCTAAAGCAGAACACTTAAATAAAATGTAACGTCTTTTTTGAAAAGCAGTATGTGAGGGTTTGCTTACCATTTTACCACCACACACCATTGAGTGCCTTGGCTTTTATCACTTTTAACAATGTATCTTGGGATCTTTCCATAACAGCTCTTAGAGCTTGACCTCATTTTTCTTTTCACAGTTACATAGTATTCCCTTGAATGTTTCATACTTTATTATACCAGTTCTATTCTGGGAGGCATTTAGATTGCCTTTAATTAACGCTGCAAAAAATTCTTCCACCTGCATCTTTCTGTACACATATGCAAGGAAGAAATCCCAGTCGTGGGCAGAAGATCACACATTTGAATATTTTGAAAGATATTGCCCTAAGTTCTCCAAGAACACTGCAGCCATTGGCTGTCCTACCAGGAATGCAAGTGACGGCCTCCTCTCCCAACCTCACTATACTGATACTGATGCAATTGAAAATCTTTCCACGTGCTAAATGGACTGGCTGCTTCTCAGCTGTTCTCCTACCTGCCCCTCTCTCATCCATTACTTCCAGACAGGGCCTTTTCTCTGGCCCGTTCGTCAGCCTCAAATTTTAAAACTTGCATAGCTCACCCTCACTATTTTATAGTCTTCACTCAGTGTTATTTTCCCTAACATCCCTGCAAAACCGTATCTTCCTTCCTTCTTTCCATCTTCCAATTCTCTCTCTCTTCGCACCTCCCGGCCTTCCTGTGTTGCTGCTTTTCTCTATACCTTTCACTTATTTGTTTATGGTCTATCTCCTGTTACTGAAATGTAAACTTCATGAAGCTGGGGATTAAAAATGGTATCACTGGCCAGGCACGGTGGCTCACGCCTGTAATCCTAGCACTCTTGGGAGGCCGAGGTACGAGGATCACTTGAGCTCAGGAGTTGGAGATCAGCCTTAGCAAAAGCAAGACCCTGTTTCCATTAAAAATAGAAAAATTAGCTGGGCATCACAGTGCACGTCTGTAGTCCCAGCTACTCCCAGCTCCTCGGGAGGCTGAGGCAAGAGGATCTCTTGAGTCCAGGACTTGGAGGCTGCAGTGAGCTACCATGTAGCCACTGCACTCTACCTCGGTAGAAGAGACAGACTCTGTATTAAAAAAAAAAAAAAAGAAAGAAAGAAGAAAAAAACGAAGGCTGTGATGTGCCTTACAGAGAAACTACAGGTGTTGAATAAGCTTCACTCAGGCATGAGTCAGGGCTGTTGGCCCTGAGTTCAATGTTAACACGTTAAATAAGGCACAGAAACACACATCAAACAAGGTTATGTATTCATTGATCAGTTGTCAGAAACGCTGTGACTAAAGACTCCAGGAAGCTAACCTCGAATTTTCCCAAGGCCAGTGGTTCCATATCTGTGAATTCAGTGTTTGCAGTGACTTTATAGAACATGACTACCTGGAAAGAGATCCGACTGCATTTGTAAATGTTTTTATGTGCACAGAACATCTCAGAAGAGCACAGTGGACATCTGCAGGGAGGGTCGCTGCGTGGCGTGGGAAGGCGTGCGGTCCTGTACGCGGAACGCCTTTTCACTCTGTACCCTTGTGTGCATTTTAAATTTTATATCATGCCTATTTTTTTTTTCATTTTTAAAAACCAAATAAAGTCAAAAGTTAAAAAATAAACTAAAAGAATGCTTGTAGCACAATACTTAAATCACTGAGACACTATCCATGGTAGAATTATAAAGATACTAGACAACCAAATACCATAAATCTCTCTTAATTTTAGTCAGACTCGGTGAAGCTTTAATGTGGCTATTTCGAGGGACTGTATAAGAAACCATTTTGCTGAATGCAGATATTTTGGATGACCTTTTTCTCCAGAAAACTGAAGTTGCCATTTTCTTTTTTTCTCCCCGCTGCAAAGATGACATAGGAGATCCTGAAGGGTTTCTATCTGGACCGAAGACAAATTGAGTCGTATTTTGGTTACGAAAACATCTACTGGCAGTTTCTCCAGCTCGTTTAACACGTTATCATTTCTGTCACTTTAGTTGCCTCATCAGAGCAGCTCCTGGGACAAGGCTGGGGGCAGGGAGGAGGGGGCAGGGGGAGGTGCAGGCCTCTGCTTCTGGCTGGGGAGAATTTGCTTCCTTCAGATGAAAGCTCCAGGACAACAATAAAAGTTTAACCACCGGGAAGAAACTGTGGTCACGCAGAAACACGATCTCAGAACTTAGATTTATAGTACCACGTTAATAACGTATTTTAAGGTACCCAAAACACAGTGCATGATGTCATTGGCGCCACTGTTCCCTGAGCTGGTACTACCTGCCAGGCACTCGATAGACATTATTTCATTAGATCCTCAGAACCCTGCAAACAGTTACTGGGATATGCATTCAAGACAAGAAACCTGAGTCTTCAGGGGGGCGAGTAATTTACTCAAGGTCACCCAGGTAGTGAGCTGTGTAGCCGGGATTTGAACTAAATGTTCCGTGTCCTAGACTATGCAGGGCAAGACTGGTTTCCTGTGAACAAGTAAGAATCAGTCATTTAGGATAAAAATAGTACAGAACCACAAAGACTATATGAATTCCAAAATATCAGATATGACGCAAACGTGCAATCGATACCTGAGCTGCTCAGAAACAAAACCGAAAGCAGAAGGCTACTCGGCTGCACAGCCACGGTTCGTCTGATGAGGCCTTTGCGTTTGCTGGGTCCTGCCTGGCTCTGTTCTCCCACACTCTCCCAGGGCTAGCACAGGTCTTCTCATTTACTGCCATTTCTCATGCCAATCCTTCAGAGACGCCTTCCCTGACACCCTGGCTAAAACAGCTCCTTCTGGCCCCAAGCAATCCCCCTATCACATTGCTATGCTATTTTCATTACAGCAGTCATCAATATCGAACATTGTTTTGCCTATGTACTTATTTACATGTGTAATGTCTCTTGTCCCAGTGGCATGTACGGTCCCTGAGAACAGGGGACTTGTGCCTGAAACAGTGTCTGGCAAACACTAGGTCCCCCTGGTAAACATTTGTCAAATTGAGCAAATAAAATATTCTGCAAAGTTACTGAACTGACTGCATATTGTAGCAGGCTTGGATGAAGGCCAAGTCTTACCATCAATGAGTATAAAATGCTAGAAGGGTAATAAAACAAGTCACACCTGACTTTCTTATGATAAAATCCACCAGTGCCAAACCAGCAGCGTAAATTCAAGAGTTAGGGGCTTCAAAGGCAAAGATCAAAATCATTTTTGATCAAAACCATTTCAGATCAAAAAAAGATCAAAATCTTAAAAGGTTTTATGAAGGCGGTAGCATGGAGTTGGGCTTTCTGAGTTTCAAAAATAGGGAAAGGAGATAGATATTCCAGGAGTTCAATTTGTCAGGGTCATAAGCTCTACATAGGGAAAAGAGAGAACTAGGTATCAGATCAGAATGGTGAGTTGAGGTCATACCACAAAGAATCTTCCCTATCAGGCTGGGAAATTTGAGTCAATGTGATACGTAATTTGGGAGCAATAAAAAATGTTTAGTCAGGGCTATTTCTGAATGCTTAATGGGAAGCTGAAAAATATTGTTTACCTGGAACTATGCTGTTAGGGTGAAAGCAAGCACTACTGACAGTCATGCCAGTAAAAGTCACCCTTTATGAAGGGCTTGTAAAGTGCTAGACATTTTGTCAGCCATTGTTACACCTCAACTAGTTTAATTCTTACCACAACCCAACGTGATTATCCCAATTTCACACTTAGAAACGGACGCCCAGGGAGGTTAATATCATATCATAAATGTGCTCAAGTTCACCAAGCCATGAAGTGGCAAAAGTGGAACTGGACCTTGGACTGAATCCACAGGTCCTGGACTTTAATACACTGCTTCCCCGAAGACAAGTTCAGGGTAAGGCAAGACGAAGCCACAGCTATCTTAGAAAAGGAAAAAGGAAGATTGCATTTACCACATGAGTATCATGAGCTAAGCACTAAGTGAACACTTTCCCATAATTCAGCCTTCAGAAGTCTGCCACGAGGCAGCACGGAGACTTGTCAGAAGACAGCAGGATGGAAGGCAGGCGGGTTGGTTGGGAGGCTGCTCATTTCCCATAAAAGGATTCCTTTAATGTAATGCAATATGTGGCCTCTCTGCATTTAATCTTGATAATGCCCACCCAAATTGTGGCAAACACGTAAGCTTGTGGAGCAGGTTCGACCTCTATTCCGCAAAAGAGAACTGGCTTCTGTTTGGACAAGCAAAACATTTGTTTGTCCGCAAACAACAAAAAGCTCAGAATGGCAACCCTCTCCACTCTCCTCTCATATCAAAGAAGATGGGAAGCGTATGATTAAAACAATAGCAGGAAATCTGTTTTAGTGGAACCATGTGGTATTGTCATTTCATAGGCCAAAATAGTCAAGTACTGACAATTCGTATAGTCTTTGTGTTCATGAACCAAGGCCCTTCCACCATTATATTCCTAACTGATCTCCGTGGCTCCTTACTGTCTAGTAGACCTACTCCAACTTCTCAGTCTGGCTTCCTAGCTGCTCTCACCTACCCAACTTTATTCCCCAAATCCCCACGTAAACCTTAGTCGGGCCAGGCTGATTCTCCTTTCAGCTGCTAGTGCTTATCAAATCCTGCATTTTAATAGCACTACAACAAACAGAGTGGGTAGGATTGGGCTCAGATTGCCCAGCTCACAGAGACGTAGCAGGCTGCACTTTAGCTCTGTTCTCTTGAGCACACCCGGCACTGTGGTGTGCAGGGAGGAGCATGGGCTCCGGTCCCCAAAGCCTGGTAGTTCTACTTTCAGATCTACTATTTATCACACTCCCTGTGGGACAGAGGTGAGTTAATCACCTCTTTGTGACTCAGCTTTCTCAACTGTAAAATAACAATTATAATGCATTCTGGTCAGGACTGCTGGAAGGATTTATGAAATAAGGTAGATGGAGATTGCCAGGTTAACACCTGCTTTGAAAACCCAACCCTTTACCCCTGCATTCATTGTAGAAAATCCAACACTAATTCCCAAGGACAATCGTGCTTCCTCTGTCCCTAACCTTTGGCCCACCAGGAAAGGTGGGAAGGAGGAATGGTTTTCTCCAAGCGAGATGGCCCATTAGGCTTCTCCACATTCATAATAAATTATGAACCCATGATCCTGCTTTCAACACGCCTGGCCACCTCCTGTCAGTGACAGAGCCCCAGCACTCCTGGGGCAGCTGATCAACGAAGGCCCAGCTCGAAGCTGATCTTGCGGGTAGATACTGTCAGCATCATCTAATCCCCTGGGTACTGTAAACTCTAGCCTGCTGTCAAGTGGGATCACTGCCCCATTAATTTAGCTCCTGGACTGCATCCCTCACCTTCCCCCACAATGTTGTTGCCTTCGGTCTGGGGCCTTGGCTTGTCCTCACTGCCAGAAAAAGCATCTGGCTCTCTTGAACGTTAGTTATTCGTCGCCTTTCTGTTCAGAACTCTCTTGCCGCCAGAGATCAACTGAACAACACCGCCTCTTAACCTCAACGAGGTCAGTCCTCACCGTTAACACACAGGAGGACATGGCAGTATTCTATTGCTACCAACCACCATGAAAGGAAACTGCTCATATTCTTTTTTGTCAATCCAGCTGTAAGGTCTCAAAGTCCCTGCCTTTTAATGGAGTCTTTCTAAATATCTCATACATAGTGATTTTCCTTCCTTTGTGACTATAATTGCTATATTCCAGCACATATTTGCTCTGCCGTGTGGCATCCTGCCTGTATTTTGCAGGAACGTTTTCCTTCCTGAATGGGTTGTGATTCAAATA
>NW_012150396.1:3868332-3869433 GCF_000956105.1 Propithecus coquereli | reverse complement strand
ACAATTTAAGCTAGCTATTGAAGACAGCTGACAAGCTATTAATGGTATAGCCTAAAATCAATGAAAACAATTTATAGGGATACTTTGGAAAACTGCTACATTCCAAATGCCCTATATACTGCACAGAAACAAGACATATGAAGCTATTATAACTACCTAAAGAAAATGGTTTATACCTATTACAGCACATCTATATGTGATAAAAAAAAAAAAAGGGGGCCTATATTCTTCCCACCGAGTGAAATTTAACCGTGAGGGGCATCCAGTTGTATCCAATTCTTGTTATTTTCTGCACTCCATTGCGATAGGGTGCAGCGAGCATGGTTTCACCAGCTTCCGAGTCCCTGTTGCTTGTCCCTCCAGCCTTGCTGGGAAAAAAGAAAGCCCTGGACACCAAATGCTTCGTGGGGAAGAAACTTTCCTCGAGACATGTCAGTCACATGATGGACTCAGATCTCCAAGGTCCAGCTTCCCACCCCTTACCCATAGTGCAATTCTCAAAATCATGGCAGAGTCTTTGCTTTTAGTTTGTTCCATGTGGTTTTCCACTGTGGGTGTATTTCGTCCATGTAATGCAAATCCAAAAAAAAAAAAAAAAACTCTCAGGTTTGCCTGAATTATCCAGATGAAATAACACCCACAATCTAAGTCCCAGACAGCAGTTACAATATGTTGATCTCTTCTCACCGTACCAGGAGAACTAAAGGTTAGAATTAACATTTGCTGGATTTAAAAAGAACAAGCCCAATTGTTAAGACTGATTTCTAAATTACCAAATATTCACATTAGATAGCATTAAAATTGAAGTTTATTTTCAAAATAAATTTAAATATTTACTAATGTGAAAATTCTTGTTTTAATGGTTTAAAAAGCCAAATAGACAACTATATAGCCCTTGCTGTCCTCTTTATTGGAAGAAACTACATCTATGTATTCAGACATGGCTCTGGTCAGATCATTTTAAGCTTGGTAAGTTGTCATTTTGCTATCAGACAGACATAAACATGTGGCGGTAGAACATGAAACTATGTATAAATTTCTTATGCTGTATTTTGGGGTGCTTAATTTCAAAAATTTTTTAAAAATAAATTTCTATAACAC
>NW_012150396.1:3860684-3868282 GCF_000956105.1 Propithecus coquereli | reverse complement strand
GCATTCATTGTAGAAAATCCAACACTAATTCCCAAGGACAATCGTGCTTCCTCTGTCCCTAACCTTTGGCCCACCAGGAAAGGTGGGAAGGAGGAATGGTTTTCTCCAAGCGAGATGGCCCATTAGGCTTCTCCACATTCATAATAAATTATGAACCCATGATCCTGCTTTCAACACGCCTGGCCGCCTCCTGTCAGTGACAGAGCCCCAGCACTCCTGGGGCAGCTGATCAACGAAGGCCCAGCTCGAAGCTGATCTTGCGGGTAGATACTGTCAGCATCATCTAATCCCCTGGGTACTGTAAACTCTAGCCTGCTGTCAAGTGGGATCACTGCCCCATTAATTTAGCTCCTGGACTGCATCCCTCACCTTCCCCCACAATGTTGTTGCCTTCGGTCTGGGGCCTTGGCTTGTCCTCACTGCCAGAAAAAGCATCTGGCTCTCTTGAACGTTAGTTATTCGTCGCCTTTCTGTTCAGAACTCTCTTGCCGCCAGAGTCAACTGAACAACACCGCCTCTTAACCTCAACGAGGTCAGTCCTCACCGTTAACACACAGGAGGACATGGCAGTATTCTATTGCTACCAACCACCATGAAAGGAAACTGCTCATATTCTTTTTTGTCAATCCAGCTGTAAGGTCTCAAAGTCCCTGCCTTTTAATGGAGTCTTTCTAAATATCTCATACATAGTGATTTTCCTTCCTTTGTGACTATAATTGCTATATTCCAGCACATATTTGCTCTGCCGTGTGGCATCCTGCCTGTATTTTGCAGGAACGTTTTCCTTCCTGAATGGGTTGTGATTCAAATAGGTTGAAGTATGATAGTTACAGAGAGTCTGTCTACCAACGGTAGGACGCTGCCTTCTATTTCTTTGTCTTTTCACCTGTCTCTTGGATAGTGGCAGGCACGCTCTGATTATGAAGTAATCACCTGCTGACTCTGAGGTAGAGTCAGATACCCTGCAAGCAGTTAGGACAGGAGTCAGAAGGAGAAGACCAACAGGATAAGAAAGTCACAAGGATGTGAAGATGCTTAGCTCTTTCCTTTAGCCACAACATCTTTATCTAACGTAAAATAATAGGGAATCCCTATTATTAATAATAAAAGGGAATTCCTTTAATTGGGACACGTGCACAGTTGAGGCAACAGTGTCCCTAAATGAATTACCCTCATTAACATAGTAAAAAAAAAAATCACACCCACCAGTTCCATGACAGTTTACAAACACCATGGCAACTCCCAAAAGTTACCCTATAAGGACAGGAAAGGGTTTAGCCTTCAGATATTGGTGGGGGGAAGGGGAGGGTTCTCAGTTGTAGGAACTCTCCACCCTCTTCCCAGAAAACCCATGAATATTTTGCACCCAGTTTAGCACAGCATTAAGATTTAATATAAAAGAACAGACCCTAACCCTGGGGTGACACTGTTCCTTTGAGGATCAGTCCACTCTTTGCTTCTGTCTTAAGGAGTGTACTTTGCTTTCAATATATCTCTCTGCTTTTGCTCCTATCTCGAGTCTGAACTCTTTTCTCTTACTCATGCTCCTGTGCACTTGAATTCCTTCCTGCGCAGAGGAAAGGAACCCTCTCCACCTACGCGGGCAGTAGTCCCTGTGGTATATTTTTTGTGGCTTCCATGAAGGGACCACATGAGCAGCTTCCCCAGACCCCAAATTGAAGACCAATCAGCATAATTCGTACTGCATGGATAGGTGAGCCTCTTTGAGACCTTTCATTTGCACTTTCACTTTCTTCTTGGGGTGGATTGTCTCTCCTTTCATTCTTCCTCTTTTGTTTTTGGACTAAAGGGCGTAATCTCGCTCAATCCACTGAACATTGGCTCCCCCAATTCAGGGTGGCAGGGGCAAGTCCTCATGCTGTGCAGATCCGAGGGTTGAGTGGACACCAGGTGACACCCGCCTTGGGTGCTGGTGGGAGTTCTCTCCTACACAGAGCAGAAGCCCATAGCTGTTCTCTTTTCCTGTTTGTCGCATATCCTATTTGGTAGTTCTGGGACACTAGGGCTGCACAGGTTGGAGTCCCCTGTGAACTTGAGGAGTTAAGAGTACCAACACTGCACCTAGGAGGTTAGACTTCTTATCATTACCAGGTAGTTGGGACACTGCCCTCGAGTACCCTGAGGTTTTCAGTTTATCGGTTTGGGTTTTGTGAAATATTTATTTCAAGTTTCTTCCCCTTGCCGTGCTCGCACATAGGGGTATTGCTGTCTTTTTCTCCACTACATCTGCTACTATAGAGTTAATATGTAGAGTCTATTAAGCTCTGTTAATTTTCTTTTCTTCCCACTTTGAAGCTGTACATGCTAAGTTATTGGTGTTGAGATAAAACTCACCATCTATAATATCACTAATCCAAGGTTACTTGGCGCACCAGTTCTACTAATAATGTAAACATTAAACACTCATTTGAACTGATGGAAAAAGGGTAAAAGAGGCTTTTTAAAAATCAAACTGCCATGGAAGCTGCTTTACCCAAAACTTTCGTCTATAGCTTTCACTATGTTACCTATTGGGGCAACTAAAGTTGGCAATGTGAACAATTTCTAACTTTGTCAGAATAATTTGGATCCAACCATCTTTTGCAAACTGGTGGGTTTATACTGTTATCTCATGGCTAGAATTCAGAGGTAAAAACTATTAAGATCTTTGTGTGCATGTAAGTATGCATGTTCAAATGTGTTGTATACATGTACTGTTATATGTTATTTGTACATGGTACCAAATTGGCTTATAAATCAAGATGTGCTCTTAAATTAAGTAAATAAGTCTAAATGTTTTTTAAGTTCATGTGAGTTTAGTAAATTTTTTGAAAATAAGCTAGGTTATTAAAAGAAAAATTATTATTGGTAAAGTAAAAATAAAAATGTCTTCAACTTGTCAACACTGATTTTTGCCTGCGTTTACTAGTCATTTTTATATTTTTAAGATGTCAGGGTTTCTAGCCTTCTCTTCCCAGTTCCCCCTAGAGTCAGGAAAAGCTGGGTTGAGAGGGCAGGAAAAAAAAAAAAAGATGTCAGGGTTTGATACAAAGTTTGTAAAACTAAACCAGCCAAAAGCCAAGTGATTTGTATTTATGTAATTTTTGATAACCAAGACTAATTTAATATCGCTGGTTTAATAAAAACAGCTAAGTCTTCTGCATTGTCCACAAAAATATTCTTCTGTTTAACTTTAAGGTTCTTACTAAGGTGAATATCTAATATTCACAGGCTATAAAATGGTTAACAGAAAAATAACTTAATGATAACTAAGGTCTAAGTAAACTGCTAAAATAAATAAATTAGGTAAATATAGCCTGGGTGTAGTGGCTTACACCTGTAATCCTAGCACCTTGGGAGGCCAAGGTGGGAGGATCACTTGAGGACAGGAGTTTGAGACCAGCCTGGGCAATAGCAAGACCTTGTCCCTAAAAAAATAAAAAATTAGCCGGGTGTGGTGGTGTGCACCTGTAGTCCCAGCTACTTGGGAGGCTGAGGCAAGAGGATTGCTTGAACCCAGGAGTTTGAGGCTGTAGTGAGCTATGATGACTCCGTTGTACCATAGCTGGGACAACAGAGTGAGACCCTGTCTCAAAAAAAAACATTGTGATATGCCTTACGGAGAAATACATGGGTTGGGTAAGCTTTGTTAAGGCAAGAGTTTTGAGTGCTGTTTGATTGTTGAGTTCAATGTTAATGAAATCAATGTGTCAAATACTATGTGTGATACGCTACATATATATACATATAGGTTTTCATCCATGGTTCCTGGCTCAGAACTCCCATAGCCCTTGTTACTCTTTTGTTATAATGTTGGGGGGCACTTCAGGCCTAGAAGCAGGCCTTGGAAAACAGAATCTCTCTCTCTGACCTTCCCCTTTCCTCCTTTCACCAGTCTGAGGCAGGACTCTAAACATCCACTTCCCCTCAACACCCTTCTGATTGTGGGTCACCTCCATTGAGAAGAGGCCATGCCCCATACTCTGGAGGAAGGAATGCTGCACAGAGAGACCAAGAACCTGAGCAGACGGGCCTCGCCGTATTGCCCCGCTCAGCCTGTATCAGATCAGACCTTTTTTGTCCAATCACGTTTCTGCACAGTTGACAATCACGTCTATCCAGCGAAAGGCCCACGAGGACTGGGTGTGGAGAGCTTCCTGATGGCTGAACACAGAGGTTCCTGGAGGGTGGCACGCCCAGGGAGGGCGCGGAAGCTCTGCGCCCCTTCTCTTGTTCCGCCTTTTCATCTGTACTCTTTGTAGCATCCTTTATGATAAACCAGTAAACTTCAGTGTTTCCCTCAGTTCCGTGAGCCGCTCTCGCAAATTAATCAAACCCGAAGAGGGGGTCATGGCAGCCCCAGCTTGAAGCCCGTCAGTCAGAAGTTTTCAAGGCCCAGATCTGTGACGAGTGTCTGAAGAGCGGGCACTCTTGGCGACGAAGGGCTCAGCCTGTGGGATCTGACGCTATCTCCAGTTAGACAGAATCGAACTGGGGGACGCTCAGTTGGTGTCTGCTGCAGAAGTGACGGCTTGCTCACGTGGTATGCGGAGACCATCCCACACCACACTGGGTCACAGAAGTCTTCTGTGTTGATCGTTGGGGGTATAAGAGCAGAGTTAAAAGTTTTAGTTTTTCTATTTACACACAAAAGGTGCCTTGAACAGAAGCACACATAAATAAAACAAGGTTACGTATTGACCAGTTGTCAAAAATGTTGTGACCAGAGACTTGTAAGAACCTAACCTTTTATGTCCCCTAGGAGCAATGGCTCAGTAGTTGCTAATTCAGCGTTCTCAGCAAGTTTTCAAAACGTAACTACTGCAAGTCATGAGACTCGCCTGTACCTCCAAGGTGTGTGGAGTAGAGGTAGATGGTGCGAACTCATCCCAGGAATACGGAATAAACTGTGAAGGAAGAGCCTTCTAGGCTATAATCCATAAGCCATACGGGTTACTTAGTTGAGCAAATACCTTTCTTGAGAGCTGAGTTGGATCAGTTTAAAATAAATGCTTGCAAAAACAAATTAATACCTGCATTAGTCTGAAGTACTTAAAATCCTTACTGATTTTCTTTTTCTGTAGACTCTGCAAAGAGCTCTGGAGTCTTGTTAGGATGAAATGATGAACATACATCCCCTGGAATATGGGGACTTCTCCTTTGAGTCTTATGCAGGGGAAACATGGGAAAACCAACAACACTCCCCAGACCTCCCAAACCTGCTTTTCTTCAAGTCCTAAGAACAGGAGGAAAAATAGAATTTAAAGCCACACTGACTTCCCACATACACACGTATGGCTTCTCACATGCTTATGCTCCAGTGACATCTTCCAATCTGTCCTGTACTGAGTGAACCTTCAGGTTTGTGTAAGAAAGACAAAAGGCCCATCATGTATTGTATACTACATAAAGAATTTTATCTGCTTATCTGTGTATTCAAACAGCACCCCTGACCTGCTTCTCCGCCCAGACAGAACAAATTGCTGGGTGTGACTTGTTCGAGCATGAGAATGAACAGAGAAAAGTGAACACAGGCTATCACAGCACAGGAGTAGACGGGAATAGGAAGCAGGCTGGAAGTGATCCTGTACCAGTGTGTCCTCTGAGTGCTCGTCCCAGGATGGCAGCAACTGTTCCCCATTCTGTCTGTGTCCCTGATGTCACCCACAACCAGCTATTCCCTTGTCAGAAGGCATCCAGGTCTGATAACATTTCAAAAGACTCCACACCATCATCTAAAACTTTGTCCAACCTGATGAGAATGGTTACTTTACCTGATTTCTAGAACTGCAGAAAGCATCTTACTGTCATTCACCCTGTTACTAAATAGTCCATGTCACTCAGCCTGTGGTTGCATTCTGCCAAAACTTTCTCACCTGTAAAAAACTCCTTGATCGACTGGTTGGTCCTTCTGTTAGATGCTCCAGCAAAAAATCAGGTAAAATAGGATTACCTTCAACGTAAGTTTTTTTAAAAATTTAAAATATCAGGATGTAGAGCCATTCGGCCACTTTAAACATATATTTTCATAATAATGAATGCTTTTACTTTTGCACATGAATTTTAAAAAGGACCAGACGATATCTGTTTTTATCTGTGGCCCTCTTGAATCATATTGGACTTACTAAATTTTATATTGACCTCGGGTTACCGGATGCACTAAACTGGACGTTCCTACAGTAGCAACACATATTCAGCAGAATGAATTTGCTTTCCTGTAGTAGATCTATCAGTCACAGATGCAAAATACACAGGTAGAATACATTTAAAGCATAGAAAACTGTCCATAAGGAGGGGGAGGAGGGAAAAAAAAGAAAAAAGAAAACTGCCACCATAATCTTTACCTACATTTTTACTCTTGCTCCAAAGTTGGCCCATCTAGATTTAGATGCGTCTAAACTCACCCAGAGAATTTAACGCAGTGAATGAACAATCTAATTATTCTGAGTGCAATTAACTCCTAGGATACTTGTTATCTATTAACCAATCATTCCTTTCTCTTCTTCTTAAGGTGATTTTATGGACTACATAATCTAAGACTGTATAAATCCATGTACAATTTCTGCTTACACTATAAATAAAGTTTATAATTAAAAAAATGAAAAAAGGCAAAGCAAATCAATGTTGGGCTCCTACACAATCGGGGTATAAAAGCATAATGTTCTCACCTACAAAATCGGGATGAAAATCCCTACTTCACAAGGTTGCAACGAGGAGACCGTGAGATATCGTGAAGGTACTGCCTAAAATTTAAATATAGTAACACACTTAACATCGATGATAACAACGTAACTAAAACATATATGGCGTTAGTGAATGGTTTACATATATTAACTCATTTAATCAATGCAACAACTCTATCAGGTTGACATTATTATTCTCATTTTATAGATGAGGACACTAAGGTTCATAGAAGACATGTGACCTCCACAAGGTCACAGAGCTGAGCAAGCATCAGAATTGAGGCATTCTCGCCCTGGAGTCACACTGCAACCATCATCCCTCTGTATGACGCTACAAACACGTGATAGTAGCCTAGGACCCAACAGAGACAATAAGAGCGAACAGTCTTCATTTGTGCCTTGCTTTGCAAGGTGAAGTGACATTTGCAGTGAGGTCAGGTACTGAGGAGCTGAAGATGGATGGCTTTGTCAGGACTGCGTCAAGTCTTAGGGTCTCCTATCATGTCGTATGTAAAATTATTCTTTCCTAATCACCTGTACTTTGCTTAGTCATTATTCTTTCCACTTCCATGAGTAAATTAGTATTTACAGCTTTATCTTTAGAGATTAAAGAGTAAAGGTTGGGCAAAGCAATCCCAGTCCTCTCTGCCAGTGAACGGTGTCACCCAGGCCTGACCGATAAGACGTCACAAACAAGAACAAACCTAGCTGGGTGCGGTGGCTCACCTCCGGGATCCCAGCGACTCAGGAGGCTGAGGCAGGAGGACTGCTTGAGCCCAGCTGTGATTGCAACGCTGTACGGTACTTTGGCCTCACAAATGAACAGTACCCTGTCTCTTAAAAAAAAAAAAAAAAGAGCAAATCCTTCTATAAACTTACTAAGACCAAGTTTGCTTGGAGGCTTCTCCTTGATAA
>NW_012150396.1:3840995-3841558 GCF_000956105.1 Propithecus coquereli | reverse complement strand
ATCTTGATAGCCTACCCCTCTCCCTCCTGAACGACGTAAAGATGGACCGTGATGAGAGGCAGCGTGATAGTCTTCCTATCCTTCCCTTCTCGTCGCTCTCTGCCCTCCGTATGTTGGGGTGTTCTGATTCAGAACAAACAGGAGCAGTAGGGGTTAGTGCCGCTGATCATTTTCAATGGAAGTGGAATGATTTTTAAAACTACCAAATGAATAAAACCATGGATGAGAATGTTACGTGATTTCAGATTTGTTGTGTATGATTCAACCAAGTAGATAAACTTGTCTTACTCTGTCATGAAATATTTACTATAATTAACCCATCCTCACCTTCATTCATTTTATAGGTATTTATTCTACCTCTATTAAATTTTAATGTATTTCAAATTTATTTTTCATCAAATTGATAATGAAACATTTTAAAGGTGAAGCAACAGTTTTTAAAACTGCTTTTAGAGGGATGTGAGCAAAAAGTTTGAAAACTACTCCTTTATTGTAGAAAACGATGTAAAACCACATATTTCTTCCGGTTAAGCCACACAATGTTCTCTGACCTCTTAGTCATC
>NW_012150396.1:3836876-3840945 GCF_000956105.1 Propithecus coquereli | reverse complement strand
AAATAAATTTCTATAACACGAAGCTTTCTTAAAAAAAAAAGAAATACCTGAAAGGAGAGAAATGTGCCTTTTCTTCTGATGTGAAGAAAATCATAAATGCTTAACAGATTGAGTAAATTTACTTCAAGAAAAATTATCTTGAAGAAACAGTATTTTAACAATAATACTTTTAGAAAAATCAAGTTTAACACACCTAAAACTCGATTATGCTAATTTAGTTAGCATATCAATTATCAGTATTTAACTATGCTAATATTAACATTCCTTAATATTTATTATTTTCTTTTTTGCTGCTCTAGGATATTTCTAATTATTATTATTTTTTCTTTTTTTTGAGAGAGAGAGTCTCGTTCTCTCACCCAGGGTGGGGTGCAGTGGCACGATCGTAGCTCACTGTAACCTCAAACTCCTGGGCTCAAGGGATCCTCCCACCTCTGCCTCTCCAGCTTCCCAAGTAGCTAGGGCTACAGGCACATGGCACCACGCCTGGCTAAATTTTTTTATTTTTGTAGAGATGAGGTTTTGATATGTTGCCCAGGCTGTGGTCACCAACTCTGGCCTCAAGCCATCCTTCCGCCGCAGCCTCCCAGAGCACCAGGATCACAGGGTTGAGCCACCATGCCCCGCCCTTCTCTAGGATATTTCTTATTTATACTTTGTCTTCTTGCATCCAGAAATGATACTTATTTAAGTTGTCTATAACTTAAGAATAGAATTTTGTCTAAATTTAGAGAAAGGATAGAACCAAAAGATCATCACTGACTCATTTACAGAGATTTTTCTTTTAAATGTGTACCATATTTTTTTTTTTTAGAGACGGTGTGGGGAGGGGCAAGGGCGTGTCACTGTGTTGCTCAAGCTGGACTCGAACTCCTGAACTCAACGACTGCTCCCATCTCAACCTCCCAAGTAGCTGGGGCTACTTGAACCATTCTCCCCTGACCTCTAATGACAGAGACAACGCATAATAAATGACTGGTATAAAGGGGCAGGTCTTCCTAGATCCAGGCTAACTCCCTGGCTTCTGATGAACTTGGTCAACTACAGGGTAATTAAAATGTAAAAAAACAAAACGAAAAACCTACTTTCTGTGTGCTCAAAGGCAATTTCTCTCTCCTCTCCAAGAGGATGTCCAGAAGAAGCAGAGTCCAAAGCAATGCCCAGGACCAGTAAGATCTGCTTCACAGAGTGTCCCTGTGAAAAGCCCTGTCACACTGCCCCCAACCAGACCCTGGGGCTTCCTACCAGATCAGACACACCAGGTTCTCCGGATGCTCAGAGCCTGGCCTCTGGACTAGACAGACTGGCCTTCATTTCAGAGAGTAACGAAACCCTTCTAGCTCCTCCAAACCAGCCACAGTCTCCCAGGATTCTGCAGGACTAGACACATTTGTGAACAACGTATTCCAGTCTGTGTGGCATCTGTTTCCAGGTGCCACAAGGTCCCTGAGCCAATTATTCTATTCATTTTTTCCACTCTAGGGACAGGTTTATGTTCAATCTCTTATCTCTATTAGATTAGATGACTATTGCCCACAGGGAACTCTGCCCCATTAGATGCATTCCTGAGCCTATACATAAAAGTTGCAATGCCAGAGTTAAATTAATGTCTTTTATTACCCTCCCTTTAAAAAGCATGACCTTTTCCCTTCCACAGACGTAGCAAGATATCTAGATTAAAGAGATTAAAAGAAGAAAAAAAAAACAAAAAAATGAAAAAAAAGTACGACCTTTTCCCATTAAAAAATAATCAAACTGTATAACTTATTATTGGAGAAAGAGAAAGAAGTTTTACTACGACATCAACACTGTGGCTCTTTTCTACCTTGATCTGAGAACGTACATTCATTTGGAGTTAGAATGTGCAGCCCAAGGTCCTCACAAAATGCCTTTACATTTAACTGTATGGCTTAATGTTTATTTAAAAATACATAAGTATTTTTTAAGGTTACCTGAAGCCAGATATTGTACATACCTTTATAAAATGAGACTTATCTTTAAACAGTAAGTACACTATAGTTAATGCAAAAAAATGGAAAAATAAGACCACATGCATAATCACAGCACCCACACATCCCCAGGATGTTACTATAAACAGATTATAGTAAACTGGAACAGCAGAAGGAAAAATAATAACCATCGTTTTACCACCTTTACTCAACTACTTTTTACCATTTTGATATTATTTTCTTCTAGTTTCCCCCCCCAACAATTAGCATGAATTCACTAAGAATTAGTCATGTTAAAGTAATGTTTTTTTCCTGTTAAAAATAAGATTAAAGAGAATAAAATATTTTTGAAACACTGGCTCCTTAAACTGAGTCTCTCATGACTCGTTTAAGGAAGTAGAAAGATGTACAGGATAATACACTGAGATACATTTACAAGTGAATGAACAGCCTTGGGTATCCGTGCACGCACGCACGCATTCATCCGTCCAACATATGCTGAATGTCACTATATGCCAAACTCCACGGTACTGATTTTGGAGAAAATACTTATCCATCTACGAACCGAGTGCCAGCAAACCACAAAAAAGGAACAATGGCTTCAGAATTCAAATTTGAATAAGTAGGTGAAGGATGAAGGTGGCTTCAAAAGGTAACATGAGAAAGGGAATTTGGAGCCAGATTTGGGATGGCCTTTCAAACCACTCCAAACAATCTGGATTTGTCCATAGACCATGGGAAACCACTGAAGGTTTTTAACCAACCACAGGAGTGACATGATCAGAACATGTCACACTTAGAAAGACGACGAATGGGAGGCAGGAAAGTAATCTAGGACACTGAAGTAGTGGTGGAGGCCTAAAGGAAGCTTTTATCAAGCAGAATGAACCGAGAGAAATGGAATTGAGAGCCACACCCCACAGGACTTGGTTGTGAATTGCAGGCTGGAAATGAAGGGGGCGAGTACCTTAGCTTGGGTGCTGAGTTATGTTTATGTCCTGGTCCCAGGTAGGTGACAAGGTAAGACCAGGTGAGCTGAGAAAGGAGGTTCGCTTGGGAAATGAGTGGCTTGAGAAGACAGACCCGAAGAATGCGGGATGAAAGCGGTGTCACACAGAGCAGGGCTGCTCCCCGAGGCAAGTGGGAAGACCGCACAGCAACACCTGTCTGGGTCCCTCCATAGACCTGCAAGATGTGAATCTCTGAGCTGAAGCCAGTGCGTGTGCATTCTTGGGGAAAAAACTCTCCAGGTGAGTCTGACCCAAATACCTGGTTATGGTTCATGGACATGGAGCATGTCTCTCAAACATTGTTTTACCTCATCCTTCACTCTTGCCAGTGGGAGAAAAGAATTCAGTCATTACAAAGAACTGGAGAAGAACCAAGTACTAACCAAAGTAATACGATCACATACAATATCAGCAATCACAACACACAGGTTCAAAAAAGTATTTTTTGCAAATATGAATGCAAGAACAGTAATTAAAAACCAACTACCGGCCAGGCATGATGGCTCACACCTGTAATCCTAGCACTTTGGGAGGCTGAGGCAGGGGGATGGCTGGAGCCCAGGAGTTTGAGGTTGCTATGAGCTATGATGACACCACTGCCCAGGTGACAGAGCAAAACCTTGCCTCAAAAAAATAAAAATAATAAAAAATAAAAAACCCAACTACAACATGACAACCCTAGTGTTCACTGATAACTATGTCCTTAAATTCTCCAGAATGTCATGTACAGTATGAGCTTTGCAATGCTCCAAAGCACTGTGTGGCAGCCTTTTTAGCAGAGTATGTCATTAGAACCCCACCACCACCCCCTCCCCAGAGCAAGTCTCTAGTAGACTT
Organism: Propithecus coquereli; assembly: GCF_000956105.1. NCBI lineage: Eukaryota > Metazoa > Chordata > Mammalia > Primates > Indriidae > Propithecus > Propithecus coquereli. Next base: position 3,837,149 of record NW_012150396.1, on the reverse strand, counting down.
GCTCATGTGAAGGTACAAGTGTCAGATAAAGGTACAAATGCCAGCTTTAATAAATCTTAATGGTTTTCAAGTAGGCAATATACTCAATTGTTCAAGCCAAAGAGGCCTAATTTTATTTTTCAGATGCATCTAGGTAGATTACCGGTGAACTGCGAATAAAATTTGAGAAATGGCTTAGAAAAGAAGGCCTAGAGAGGACATACAAGACAGTCATGCAGAAGTGGAAATAAAATACAGCCAGCAGGCCGAGGCGGGAGGATCACTTGAGGTCAG
>NW_012150396.1:3827593-3828446 GCF_000956105.1 Propithecus coquereli | reverse complement strand
GACTCTGTCTCAAAAAAAAAGAGAGATACTTGCAAAATCATCGACTAGAACCACAGATACCTTACGTGTTTTCAGCACAGCCAAGTTTTCAAGTGCATTATTTTACTGGTAGAATATTTATTAATATTCAAATAAGGGCAGGTGTTGGCTCCCGCCTATAATCCCAGCACTTTGGGAGGCCCAGGAAGGAGGATCACTTGAGGCCAGGACTTAGAGTTTGAGACCAGCCTGGGCAACATAGAGACCCTGTCTCTACAAAAAATAAAAAAATTAGCCAGACATGGTGGCACTTGCCTGTAGTCCTGCTACTCTAGAGACTGAGGCAGATCTCTTGAGCCCAGGAGCTTGAGGCTATCGTGAGCTATGATCCCACCACTGTACTCCCACCTGGGTGACAGAGCAAGACCAAATTCAAATAAGAGGACGATTGGGGCCTGATTGGGGCCTCCTGTCCCTGCATGCCAGTCCCAACTCATTTAACCACAACGTGCTTGAGTTTTCTATTGTTCAAAAGAGGATACAAGGGGTGGTTATGAGAATTTAACAGTTAACATGTGTAGAACATTTTAAAAGAATAACTGCAATTAGTAACTCTGTAAGAATCAACTAGTAGTATCAATGCTCCAGAACGAAGAAAATCTACCCTACCTTCTAAGATCTTTAAGTCTGTACCAAAAAATTATGTAATTGAGAGGAAACTGTAGAACTTCATGTTTAGGATACCGTTTTCTTGTAAAATACCTTTTATTGACCTTCCTACCCTCTTATTATGAGGCTAACCACTGCTAGCCCAGCTCTTAAATGTTTAAGGCACCCACAGACTTTAATAGAAGTCTCAGATATTTTTTTTTTT
>NW_012150396.1:3815939-3827543 GCF_000956105.1 Propithecus coquereli | reverse complement strand
GAACAGTGGCCAAAGACTTACTGGAAGCATAAACTTTCGAGTTCACAACTCCAGAATGTTCAGCCACCATCATCTCACTGATTGACAGAGTAATTTTATCTTTAGTGTGCTTAGTGTATCCAACATACGGAGCATACACTTTTGCAGAATAAATTATTGAAGGAGATAACCTCAGGTGTTTTGTAGAAAATAAATTAGCAATCAGTGCCTACCGCCTGTACATCACACTGTGTCACATGTGACGGGAGGTAAAGCAGAGCGTCTGAAAATGTTCCCGAATGTTCACAATACAACTGGGTCCCCACAATTCCTACTAAACCGCATTTCTATTAACGATGTTTCTCCTGCCAGGATCTCTCAAAGCACATCACGGGTCTGAGGACCGAGTTGACGTCTTAGTAGCTTCCTCGTCAGCGGCTCCTGCATGATGTGGCTCTTTATGTCCTGTTCGAAGGCGAGATTGTGTGGCCCTCTGGGGTTTCCTCAGGAATTCCTTATTCCAGCCAGCCTCCCTTTTCCCTCCTGATCCGTCGCTCTCGCTGTCTATGGCGCAGACGACAACAACGATACGATAACAGTGTATGTGCTGGGTACTCTTTTAGGGCTTAATGTGCAATAACTCGTTTAATCTTCATAACCTGCTCAGGTAGGTGGGTAGGGTTCATCATCGTTATCTTCATCATCCCCGATACTGTTATATCATCTTCTCCCAGTTTGGAGATGAGGGACCTGAAGTAAAGACAAGCTCATGAACCTGCTCATGAACCTCCACTGCTGGAGCCGGGCCCTGATCCAGCCACACTGGCTCTACACTGCACTACGGTACCACGGCGAGCGCTCACTACCACACCTGCGAGAACCTGAAAATTAATAAGTAAGTCCAAACACTAACAGGAAATCAAAGAAACTAATCCCTCTCTACCCATATTACTGGATGGATCCAACAGGCAGAGCCCCGTCTCATTCTCTTCTCCCTCCACTCCTCCTAAGACTGTTGACCTAAAGGTTATTTATAAAGAGACAAACGGTTGTTCCTATTAATTTAGTTGGTGATGGAAAATACATTTCTATTTCATATACTAGTTGCTAGATCTGTTCCCAACTGCAGAAAGTGCATTAGAGGCCACAGAAGTCACCCTGGAGAAGTTATTTGCACTCGTCATGCTGGACAAATGGCTAATATTCTTAATACCTCCCAAGTGGAAACAAATAAGCTAATTAGCAAAGGACAGGTGCAGATAATTTGTAAGAGCGAATAAAAAATACAAGGAAAATTTTTGAATTTCTCTAGAATTCAAATAATAAATATAAATTAAGACAATAGGGCTGGGCCCAGTGACTCAATCTCCTAATCCTCCACACTTTGGAAAGGTGTGGTAGGAAGATCGCTTGAGGCCAGGAGTTTGAGACTGGCCTGAGCTAGAGCAAGACCCCTCCCCTTACGAAAAATACAAAAACTAGCCGGGTGTCGTGGTCCACGCCTATATCCTGGCTACTTGGGAGGCCGAGGTGGGAGGATGGCTTGAGCCCAGGAGTTCCAATCTCAGAGAGAGAACAAGAGATCCTGTCTCGATAAAATAAATAAAGTAAGTAAGTAAATAAGCATCAGGTGTCCAGTGTAGTCCCTGGCACGTAACAGAGAACTCCGTTGTTGTTACGCACTGAATGATCTGAAGCATGTTTTAAAAACTTGGAAACAAGGATGAATGTGGCAAGACATTAACAGTGGTTGCTTCTGGATACAAATTAAAGGTGTTTTTTTTCCCCTGCATCTTTATTTTTTCATGTTTTCATTTCTTTTTCCTAGAATAAATACCTTACTTTAGAATCTGGAAAAGAACTTAAAACTAATAAAGCCAAACAAAAGGTACTCTTCAATTCTTCACATCATAGGACCAGGCCTCCAAGAATAGGGACATCCCCAACCCACGCATTTTTGTTTTACTATCAACAGTGGGTGGTTGTTCACAAGGAGCTACAAAAACCTGCCAGGGGAACGCCTGGCTGCAGACAGCACCTGGTAGAAACAAACTCCCAGAGTGAAGAACCAAACTGAGTGTAGGAGGTTAATATCACAGAGAAGCAGACAGAATTTCACAGGCTAAAGCTTTATAAGAAATGTTCCAAATCTGTGTATCACAGTTTGTTTTACATGAGATTGTGAATATTTTACGACAGCAATATCATTAAAAGTGTCATGGCTTGCTGCAATCATAAAAATGTTGCTAGATACTAAACAAGTGATATTCAGAAAACAGTAATTCTTAATGATTGAAGTATTTATACAGTTTAATGTTCGTTATATCCAGTAAAGCTAATGGGGCTTTTTGAAGTTAGCCTGGTCGTAAGTGTTCAGGATCCAATTAGTGAAAAATGTAAGACAAGAGATACTTGCGTGGCTCACGCCTGTAATCCTAGCTTTCTGGGAGGCCAAGGCGGGCGGATTGTTTGAGCTCAGGAGTTTGAAACCAGCCTGAGCAAGAGTGAGACCCCCGTCTCTACTAAAAATAGAAAAATTAGCCAGGCGTGGTGGCGCGTGCCTATAGTCCCAGCTACTCGGGAGGCTGAGGCAGGAGGATCGCTTGAGCCCAGGAGTGTGAGGTTGCTGTGAGCGAGGCTGACGCCACGGCACTCTAGCCTGGGCAACAGAGCGAGACTCTGTCTCAAAAAAAAAAAAAAAAAAAAAGCACTTGTCATTCCTGTAGACTAGGAACAAGGAACCTTAAAACTAAAAACCATGAATGCTCAATATAGAAATGAGTCATGACAAATACAGAAGCTTAAACTTAGATGACTTACACAGTCCTCTGCTTTGGGTTGACTCTTGCACAACCAATTTAAAATTACACATTCTTTACTCTCAGGCAATACTTTTAAAGAGAGGACTAATCCATTTCTAAAATAAATTATTGGAGGTGAAATATAATTAGAGATGCTGTTTTTTAAACATTCTCTGAAATCTGAATAACTGTGCCAACATTCGTAGCTGCCTGTATACACGTACAATCAGAATAAAGGAATGACGTTATGAGCCTTAACATTACGTTAAAGTCATGTTATAGTTTAACTCAGATCTCCTATGATTATCAACGAAATAATATATGTGGCATAGGTGACTTTCCTACATAAATGCCTGAGCTCTCCTAACAAAGGTAAATGGAAAATGAATCATGGGAGCAGGTGGGTTTGAATAGAGGGACTAGGACAGGTAGGAAGCAAAGGCAGAGCTGAGGCACATTTGGTGAACCGATGCCTGGCTCCTGTCGCCAGAGGACAGTTCAGCTCACCTGTGTCCACACGTGAAGAATTAAGTCAAGGCAATGTCTGGATAACTCATTTCAGAAAATACTTGGACCTGAAATATTCCAGATCGCTGAAGCAAAGATGAATTCTCGAATTGCCAGAATCGTGCCACACACTTCATTCTCCTTTGTTGGCTAAAAACTAATTCATTACTTTATATCCTCCTAAGTATTTCTAAGTCTCCACTCACCTCATAGCTTTTCCACTATCTAAGCTGAAAGATTCTTCTTTCAAGAAAGCATGTAAAGATACAGAGTGGGTTGACTTTGTAGTTAAATTCCAATGCTATATCCTGACACTTTTAGAATCATCATCATCAAACATGAAAGCAACAGGTAATCTTCTGGAGACCACAAAATTTAACTTTCAATTTAACGGAAGCCCTTTTGTAAAAATTTTATCGCCGTATACTATCTATAACTAATGCAAATGTATAGATGGATAATATAATCATAAAGTGATCTGCATTAAGCTGGCTTTCATCCTTGGGAATCCTAAACAAACAAGGATTGCATGAGTATTTGTCACTTCTTAAAAGATACATGAAAGTTCAAAGTTCTAGCACAACTTTTCATTATCTTCTAGGACCGAAACAGATCACATTTTTCTTCTATATACATTTTCTCACCCTTCTCACTCTTCACCTAATGCATATTACAGCTGTATCCCAGTGCTTTCTGAGGTTATTGGATGACATGTTAAGTCTCTCACATTTAGGATTTTTCAGTCCTAAAGTTAATATGAACTGTGATTCTCCAAAATAAACAGCAAACAACATGAGTAAAATACAGACACAGTGCTTTCCTAGACAGCTGACCAAATTTGTATGTGCAGTAATGTTAATGATCAAATGAAACTCTGCCTACTGTGTTCCATGGACACAGACTGCACTGTCTTCCAGCCATTTGTCTTACAAATGCACCCAGAAGGTCACAAGGAAGATTTCAGGGGGCAATTGAAAGCAATCTTCACTAGGGGAAAAACAACAGCTGAATACCATGTCTGCATTTGAAAAGTTTCATTCACATGACGCTGCTATATTTTAAGTAAAATACTAATAGAGGTTTATAACGCTCTATTATGTTCTTTAATCCTGAAATTGTACCCTGTGTTACTTTCCAAACCCCACATATAAGAAACAACATATAAAGGTACAATTCCTTTTTAAAGTCTTTCATTCCATTTTTTTCCCCTTTGGTAAAAAACAAATTTGTGAATAAAAAGATTTCCTCTGCTGGACAGTATTTAATTCTAAAAAGTCTTATACTATCTTATAGACTCTAAAATACAGAATGCAAAATACAAAAACAATAAAGTCCTTTTATAACTGTCATTGCAGGGAGAGAGGGGAGAAAGTTAGAAAGATATACAAAGCATTGCAAGGCTGGATATGGGGAATATGCCAGGAGAGGGGGGGAGGGTTTCGCGAGGTCCTGGGCAAGCCCTTTGCAGACGTCACCTCACATACAGAATGTTGCAGCAGTCAGCACAGGCCTCCCGCCTTCCTATTGGTGAGCACCGTGTCAGCCGACATCAGAAGATAATCATCATTGGCCAGACAGCTACAACTGGAGCAGCCAGCATGCAGCGCTGCTAGCATAGACCTGGCAGCGGCTGACAGAGGCAGCCAGAGCCCCGCGTCCCTTCCCACTCGAGGGATTTCATGTCACCTTACCAATCACTAGGTGCGTTTGCTCCTTACTAGAAAAGCACTTCTAAATTAAGTCGGCTGTTACTGAGAATAGCAGGTAAAGGCCAGGCATCTCATAAAAGAACAAAATGTCTCTATTTTCAACGTTGTAAAATCACAAGGGCTTTTCAGTGTAAAACTGGAACTGAAAAACGCTGTTTGGAGGCAAAAGCATTTTCCTCCACCTCATGTAATGAACTCTCATTTACCAGATAACATTACCCAGGAGATGTTTAACTGGACATGTAGTTTCAAAATGAAGCTCAGGATGATTCTCCAAAGGACTATGTTTATTACTTTGTATTTCGATTGTTATTCTAATCTATTATATACGGAACCGTGCTGGCAAGGTAAAAGTCTACGGTATTTATTTCATGTCTAGGTCAGTGAGTAGCAGGTTAATCATTCACTAAAGCAACAATAAACTTGAGAGATAGCCCCAGTTGAACCCTTTAGTGTTTACACAAACACCAGTCCAAAAATGGGGCCCCAATCCATTAGTTTGTGCTATGGTTAACAAGTATGGAATGTGGGGTACGTTTAATAAACTACCCTTACTTTAGGTCCTATTAAACGATGCTAGTCAGTGCAGACAACACGCTGGCAAAACACCACTCCTGGCCCCCTCCTCGCAATTCTTCCAAAGCCAATGTAGCTCATGTTCGAGATAAGGTTATAAAAATTACCCCTGAATTATTAAGTTGTGTTTCATACTAAGACATTTTTTAAGACAACTACAAATAAATTCTTAAAAGACACAGAAGAATCTTCACTACATTGTGTTTTTCCTCCACAAGCTACTTCAAACCATTTTATGTTAATGAGTCTGGAAAAGGCTTAAAATTTCGGGGTCTCCTAACATCCCCCTCTCCTCAAGAGGCTCTAAGCCTTGGTTATGGAGTTAACAAGGGAATGAAATGAAAATCTTGTTGAAGACTTTCTGGCTGTAGGGTTTTGGGGGGCAGGGAGGAGAATATATAAAATTGGGCTCCCAGGATTAGTGGAAGAAATACACAAAGTCTGGGATAAAACAAGAAAGCAAGACAATTAGGGTCAGGCAGAGTTTCAAGGAAGGGATAACAGCCTACAGAGTTCTTTGACCACTGTATGCAATCCAAGACCATAAAGTCAACAGAGAGAGCAGAAGCCAGGAAAGAAAAAAAAAAAAATCTCAAGATGTGACTGACACGGCATTCAAAACGCAGAGGGAGGCCAAGCCTGTAAACCTGGCATTAACAGGTAACAAGCAGTGCTGGCGATACAATGGCACCCATCGACCTTTTCACTGACCGCACAAGCGGTTTCCCAAGCATCTGCCAGGTGCTTTGCAAAATCCAGAGTGGAGCAAGACAAGAACCATGCCCTAAAGAGCTGACGGTCTGTGTGTAAATACACAGGTATATAAATAAAAGCCAGGAGAAAATATTGCCAGAAGAATGGTCAGATAAAGAGCTAGGAGGGAACCGGTCAGAGCTCAATGGAAGATAAGTTGGCGCATGTTTGCCATTTTCGGTCCCCTGGGAGCTAGAACCTGCCTGGCTCAGTGAGTACTCACTGAATGCAGAGAAGAGGCGGGAAGTGGCACCTGGAGCAGGCACGAGAGGCCGCCTCCGAGAAAAGGCAACAAGCAAATAAGAGGCAGTGTCGCCCGCCGCGGCGCGGGCAGTGAATGGGGTCAGCGGCAGAGCCAGGGCAGGCAGGCTCCGGAAAGGCAGGTTCGACCAGGACGCAGCAAGCTGGGGGCAGCGCAGACACTGGAAAACGGAGAGCGCGCAGGCCCGTGGGGAGGGACAGGGCCCGGGCCGCGCGGGGAGCCGGCGTGACAGACGGCTGCAGGGAGGACCCGGGCCCAAGGCTGGCCAGCAGAGCGGCTCCGGCGCGGGCCACCGCCCCCTCCCCGCCTTCAGCGCCACCCTCCGCAGGGGGGAGGAAGTGCGCGTCAAGAAGGTCCCCGGGCAGCGGGGCCCGAGGGGCTCGGCTTCCTCAAGTCTGATCTCCCCCGGGATCGAGACCCGCGGTACACAAACGCCTTCCGGACCCAGCCCCGCGCGCCACGTGCCCGTCGCGCTTCCCGTCCTTCCTAGCGGCCGCGTCCCCCTCGCCCGCCGCCGCCACCAGCCGCGGCGCAGCCGCCCCGAGCAGGCCCGGCCCCGCCTGCGCGCGGCCCAGGGGGCGCGCCCCGCCCGGCTGCCGCCGCAATCCGCCAGGGGGCCCGGGCGGCCGCGGGGAGCCGGGCGAGCACGCGCGGGCCGCGCGGGAGGAGGTGGGGGCCGCGGTGGCGCCTCCCGGGGACCGGGGAGGAAGCTGACCCCTCCCCTGGGCTCCGGGCCCGCGGCGTCCCCCTCCTGCTGCACCAACCCTCTGGGTCCCCGGAGCGCCAGCGTGCCCCCTTTCCCATTGAGGAGAGGGGGGCGCGCGCACGCGGCGGGCGGGATCCCGGCGCCCGGACCCTCCCCGCTCCAGCCCCCCGAGGCCGCCGGCCACCGCCCGCTCCGGGGTGCGCCGGGCTTGCCCTTCGCCGATCGCCGGGCCGGGGTTAGGAGGAGGGGAATGCCTCCGCCACAGCTGCGTCTACAAGGAAGACGCGAGATGGGCACCCCCGCCCCTGTTAAATATTGCATGGTGACACTGGGTCGCCTCTCGCCCAGGGATTTTCAAAAGGACTGGCGGAGGGAGTGCAGTAAACAAGAAAGGTGTCGCCCTCGATGGCAAGTTTTCCCGGGGAGGAGCCCCCGGGAGTCGTGCCTGAGCTCCAGGCAGCAGCCTGGCGCTGAATCGCGAGTGAGTGTGTCCAAAAGGCGTTTCCGTAAAACAGAAACTTAATCATGGCGTGGCTCCACTCGCCCGGGTTCATTCATTTATTACAGTTCTCATTGTCCCTCCTCTCCTCCCTCCCACCCCGTCTCTTTATGAAACCGGAAAGGGATCCGCGTGGGGACAGGGGTCCCGGAAAGGGGACATCCGGCCGGGGAGCGGCGCGCAGAGGAGGACAGCGAAGCAGGGGAGCGGCAAGGAGAAAGGAAGGACACGAGGGATGGGGAGAGGGCGAGGACCAGCGCCGGGGGCGGCGGGCGGGAGGGGGTTACAGGGCTCGGGAGCCGGGTTCCCCCCCGCACCGCCTTCCACACTCCGGCTGTGGGAGGCCACGCAAGAAAACCCAAATGTAGGTAGAAAACCAGGAGGCAGCAAAGGTAGGGTATCCGGACGCGGCATCTCTCCCGCCTCGCCTGGCGCGCACACATCCCTCCATGCACACACATGTTCTACGTTATATAATCTACATAGAAGACGCCTGTGCAGCCGCGGTTCGCACGGGGCACCCACCGGCCGCGCGCCCCGCAGCCCCGGTGCCCGCCGCCCCGTCGCCCCGCGCACGGGCGAGACCGACGGGAGGGCGCCCGGGAACAGTGTCAGGCGAAAGCATCACCTACCAGTTCTCCTGCATCCATTGGATGGCTTCACTCTCGTTGAACTGCTTTTCGAATTCATATTCTTGTAAAGTCAACACTGACATGTTCATTGGGGCTGATCTTCGGAGTCGCTACGCGTTCTCTACACAAAATAAAATAATCTGTAAAGCGCTTGGTTTCGGGTGCTCTCTCCTGTCCGCGTCCCCCGCCCGCCCCCCAGGTCTTCCCCCGGCCGCTCGGGCTCCGGCGGTCGGTCCGTGCCGGCCTCTCAGCTACATCCAGGGCCGAGCATTGCCTGCGCCGCGGCTCCCAGCTCCTCGCTCCGGGGCTGCGCTCCTCCCGGCGTCCGCATCCACCGTGGGAGGGAATGAATGCCTTGCGGTCTTAGTGCCTGCACGTTTGTCCATCACCCGTTTTACTCGTCTACGGGGAAATCTCCTCCCCCTCGTGCGATTGGAAAATTAACCCTTTGCGAGGGACTGCGCGCAAGAGCGAGACCTCTCCCCGCCCTGGGGGCGGTTTTGTTTACGCGAAGGTGGCCGGAGGAGCGGAGGGAGGAAGTGGCCCGGAGGTCACCCACGTCCCCCGACCCCGGCCTCGCGGGCCGCCCAGCCCGGCCTTTGAATGAAGTGGCAGCGTGCGGGGCGCAGCCCTGCGGCGCGTGGCCCCGAGAGCCGGGCGAGCAGACGATTGGGAAATAGGGAAACCTGCCCGTTCTCTCGCAAGAGCTGGGTAAATTTGCGCTGAGATCACAAGAGAAGGGAATGCGCTCCCCATCCCCTCGCCAACGCTCCGGGACCCCCCCACCCCCACCCCGGGGCTCTAGCTTGGATCCCGACCAAGCCAGGCCCCGAGCCCCGCGGAGCTCCGCAATCTGGTGTGCACGGGGCGCGCCGAGGATGAGGATGGTGGGAGGTCCAGAGAGGCTAGTAGCCGGAAGTGGAGGGAAGGGCAGGGAGAAGGGTTAGGTGGAGGGTTTGGGTACTGGGAAAGGGAGAATTAATGAACAGAGACGAAGTGGGTAAGGAAATGAACAGACAGGAGAACCGGACCAACTGGTCCAATGCAAAAACTTTATTTGTATGCATGAGGAATTTTGCTTCATTGATTGTACTTGTAGGCAGAACAGAATAATGGTTGAGGAGAGAGCTGAATGTAATGTTGACCCTACTGAACCCCCAGCCTCGCAGCAACGTTGTTTTAACCTCAGCTTCCGCATATCCACCCCATTAGGCACGTAGCCTTTGCCAGACCCCTAGAGAGATAAAGGAGGTAACACACCCCTCTTTCTCTTCCCAGAGGGAGAACCACTTCTATCCCTTCAGTGCCCTCAATGGTTTCCCCCAAAAGGTAAGAAAAATGAAATACGAGTCATTGAGGTATCTAATGATGTCATTGTAAACTTAAAAAATAATAAGGAACACATGCTTTTAAAATTAGGTGGACACGAGGACCAGAAAGAAAATTCTCTTTCTGGGAGCATCTCCCCCATAGTCTACAGAGAAGGTATTTTCATTGATTAGGTGCCTCTAACCCCTGAAAAGTGGGAACTGGGAGAAACATCTCTGTAAAGAAGGAAGAAAGTGTAATAAAGAAAGAGAAAACGTTTTAAAAATCCAGTACAATATCACATAAATCCAAGGGCTAGACTGATGGACGATCAGCAAATTATATATAAGTTGACGCTCCCAAAAAGTCTACCCATGGACTGTCTTCTCTCTGTCTAAAGGTTGCCATTCTAGAAGCAAGTCTGAAGGAATCTGAAGGTAAGGGCCAGGCTAGAATGCTTGGCAGCATTGTACTGGAAGGTAGGTGTGACCAAATGAGAGAGAACTATTAGCAGAGGGCCTGGCAGTGTGAGCAATCAATATTTGGAAAGTGAATGGTTGATTAAATAAATGGAAAAAAAAAAAAACAGGGAAGTGAGAAAGTAATCAAGAGTGGAAAAAATCCAGGAAAGGTTGCAAGGATAAGTCTTATTTTTGTCTAAAAAGGCTTCAGTTTAACCATGTGTTAAGAAAAATGACTCCAAAATGGGTGATAAGTCCCTATTTCTTGACCTTTGAAGAGGACAATTATGATCAGAATAAATGCTGGATAGTACTAAGTGCTGAAGAGGGTGTTCAAAACAGTCACTGTCAGTGGCACTGAAAACTGGTGACTCTATCTGGAAAGCAATTTGGCAGCCTATATAATAATTTTATTTTTTTATTCATTCATTCATTTACTTTTAGAGATAGGGTCTTGCTCTGTTGCCCAGGCTGGGGTGCAACAGCATGATCATAGCTCAGTTCAGCTCACTCCAACCCCTAGGTTCAGGCAGTCCTCCCACCACAGCCTCCTGTGTAGCTGGGACTGCAAGTGTGGGACACCAAGCCTGGCTAATTTTTTAGATATGGGGTCTCACTATGTTGCTCAGGCTGGTCTCAAACTCTTGGCCTCAAGTGATCCTCCTGCCTAGGCCTCCCGAAGTGCTGAGATTACAGGCCTAAGCCATCATACTCAGCCTATTTTTTTTAGAGATGAATTTCCCTATGTTGCCCAAACTGGACTTGAATTCCTGGGCTCAGGAGATCCTCCCGCCTCAGCCTCCTGAGTAGCTGGGACTACAGGGGGCCAGCATATTTGATAATTTTAAATCTACCCCATTCATTCACCAGATATTCCTTGAGTACTTATTCATCTGAGCTCTTGGGACTCAGTGAGGAACAAGACAAACAGGGCTCTTGCTCACTTGGAGCTCGTTTATTCCAGAGAGGCGGACAAAATAATTTCTTAGAGAACGAAAAGCCAGGTTTACAATTAAACAGCAAGACAAGAAGGGCTGGGAGTGCTCATTTAAACCTGGAAGACTTTACAAAGAGACAGCCACTGCTATCAGGGTGTTTCAAAGAAGAAAGAGCAAGGACAAAGCCCCAAGGTAAAGAATGAGTTTGCAGGATTAAGGACAAAAATCTGGTGTGGCTTCGGGCCATAGTTCAAGAGTAGCTGATAGAAAATTAGGTTGCAAGGATGGGCAGGGACCAGGTCTTGGCCCCTGGCAAAGCAAGATAAGGTATTTGGACTTTATTCTAACTGCGGTGGGTGGGGTGGGGGAAGATAAAAGGATGTTCAAATGGGGAGTAGAATGATAATTCCTAGTAATTCTGCGACTGGGTGTCTACTCTGTGGATGCACTCACAAAAAAACATTCTAGATCTA
>NW_012150396.1:3810431-3812769 GCF_000956105.1 Propithecus coquereli | reverse complement strand
AGGTTGCTGTGAGCTAGGATGACGCCATGGCACTCTAGCCTGGGCAACACAGTGAGACTCTGTCTCAAAAAAAAAAAAAAAGAAAAAGAAAATTTTAAGGATCCTGTCCAATTTACTAAATGGCCAGGTTAGATTGCTTATCCAGTCTGTTTGACTCCAACGGCTAGCCTCCGAGACGTGACCCTGTACAGTCAAATAGCCGCTGTGAATTCAGTAACAGGCACTTCTGTAGTCTATTAATTACAATGGCATCTGCATACATGTAGAAAATAACAATGCGTATGTGTATGATGCATGTTTCTCTTTCAGTCTAGCGAGCATATATGAGTAAGAGCCCCTTGCAATAAGCTCAGAATCCCTAGGTGCATGGACCAGTATGAGAAGTCCTAATTTAAATTCAGTGAATGTAATCGACGCAGAGCCAGCCTTCCTTAATTACACACACTTTCTAGGGTGCTATTGGTCCAGATATATAAAGGACACTTGATTCATGATTCTTAACAGACTAGAACTCAGGCATCTACCAGTTTGCATCAGGGAGTTCTGACCCAAACCACCACATCACCCCGGGGTTACAAAATTGTTTCCACAGTTCTAAAGATTTATAAACCGAAAAACAAATGTTAAGTGGGTGAAACCATTTTTTTTCTTTGTTTTATTTATTTATTTCACTTAGGACTTTGACTCAAAGTAAAACCATTTTTTTCTTGCATTCTAATTTAGTTGATCTATATTTACCTTGCGGGAAATGCAAGGATCTAAGTCACAATATCTTCATGTATGTTCTTTGGTGCCACCAAGTTGACATCAGGTCTGGACAAAGGCCACAACTGGAAAGGGAATGATCTCTTTTTTTGAGACAGAGTCTCACTCTATCACCTTGGGTAGAGTGCCGTGGTGTCATCATAGCTCACTGCAGCCTCACACTCCTGGGCTCAAGCAAGCCGCCCACCTTGGCCTCCCAGAGTGCCAGGATTACAGGCGTGAGCCATGGCTCCCAGCCTAGAGACAGAAAGGAGATTGGTGGTTACCTAGGGCTAGGAAGCACAGAGTGTCAGGGCGATAGCTGAAAGGTACAGAGTTTCTTTTTGAGGTGATGGCAATGTTTTAGTATTGATTGTGATGATAGTTATATACCTCTGTGAATATATTAAAAACCATTGAATTGTACACTTCAAATGGGTAAGTCATATGTGAATTATATCTCAATAAAACTATTACCAACAAAATAAAATAGGGTGGATACAGCATTTAGGAGAGAAGTGTTAAGGGGCAGAGAACTAATGTTTTGAATGAGCCTATCAAATGACAGGCAGGGAATAAGGTTTTTCACATAGATTAGTTTATTTAGTTTAATTCCTACAACATTTCTCTGCTATGGGATTTTTAAAAATCCTTAATTCACAGAAGTACGAAATGAAGCTGTCGTTTTCTAGAACATACTGCTTCCCTGTGGCTCCCTCTCAAGATAACTTATTTATTTTTACCTTACTTTTTTTTATTTTACTTTTAATTTTATTTCTTTCCAGTTTATGAGTACCATCAGAGGTCAAATAATTACAAATAATTGCAATGCAGTCTAAACTAATAACAGGGGTCGTCAGACATTGTCCCTTCACTTTCTATGCTCTAAGCTCCTTATATAGGAACTCAATAAATATTTGTGGGATGAATGTTACATTAATACTTGAAGAAATGGAGGGTTTTTGTAGGGTGGATCAGGGAACACTTTATGTAGGGGGTCGTGTTTGAGCTGAGTCATGAGAATTGGCGAAAGGTGAATGTAGATTACGGCAGAGAAGAGCAGTGTTCACTGAGCAATGCTTTGGGGAAGAACGGGGGTCTAGATCATTGATACAGGATAATCCTGAATTCCACTCCTGGCCGAGCTCTTGCTAACTGTGCAACCTCTGGAGTTCCTTAACTCCTTTGGGTCTGAGTGTCCTCAACTATAATATGGGATGGACAGAACCTATCCTTTAGGACTATTGTATAAAAGCTTAGGACAGGCTGGTCCCAAGGTAGTGAGTGATCTCACTTGATTGTTCACAGGCAGCTACAGATTGAACTCCTTGTTCTACTACTTTCCTCCCTTCTCCCTACTGCACTTGACTAGTCTTAAAAAAAATCAAGGCTGGGCGTGGTGGCTCACGCCTGTAATCCTAGCACTCTGGGAGCCCAAGGCGGGAGGATTGTTTGAACTCAGGAGTTCGAGACCAGCCTGAGCAAGAGCGAGACCCCGTCTCTACTAAAAAAAATAGAAAGAAATGATCTGGACAACTAAAAATATATAGAAAAAATTAGCTGGGCATGGTGGCGCATGCCTGTAGTCCCAGCT
>NW_012150396.1:3808160-3810381 GCF_000956105.1 Propithecus coquereli | reverse complement strand
TTAGGAAAGAAGGAAGGGAATGCTGGGAGGGAGCCCAGCAACACCGCTGAGAATTTTTATGAAAAGATTTATTGTGTGTGTGTCTAAGCTATAACCAGATAGGTAGCTAATATTGAGTCTAAATAACTGGAGCTCAAAAAGTAACAGTTCATTTATATTTAGTAGTAAAATTTTTAAAACTTAGGCCAGAGGAGAAGGAGTATTTAAAAGACTGAAAGGTTTACTGCAAAGATGACTTCAGTAATAAACAAAAACATCCAGACCTTTGTCCTGGCTTGTTTACAGACTTAGCTATCTGAACTTGGGGAAAGTAAATTGATCCTTTAATTTCCTTTTCTATATATAAAATAACAATACGAGGCTGGAGGATCTTGATACCAGCCCAAAATTTCTGTGGCATACAAATATGTTAACATACACACACATTGTTTCTGGGACCTTCTAACAGCAACCTGCTTCTCCAGGCTGCTTTCCGTAGTAGGCAGACTGCAGCTAAGCTGGGCCACTTGACATCCTCTGAACATTTTGAGCTTTGCCACCTCTGCTGCTTTTTTTTCTGTAGTTCCTTCTGCCTGGAATTACCCTTCCCTCCCAAGCCTCCTCTCCCCATTTCTGCCTGTCGAATTCAGTCTGCTCTTAGCGTACTTAGCTACTCCCTATTTGAGGACTTTCCTGTTCACAGAGATGATTTCTCTCGCCTCAACTCTTGAAGCCCTTGTTATCAAAGCCCTTGTTATCAAAGCTCTCAGCTGTTCAGGCCCTTAGCTCACCCTAGGCCATGCTGGAGACAATGACTTCCTGATAATGACTTCTCGGGTTCCCAGGGCCGCCCCATGACAAACCACCACAAACTTGGTGGCTTAAAATAACAAAAATTTATTCTCTCATTCTGGGAGCTAGAAGTCCAAAATCAAGGTGTCGTCATGGTTGGTTCTATCTGGAGGCTCTGAGGGAGAAATCACCCCGTGCCTCTCTCCTAGCTTCCGGTGGTTGCTGGCAATCTTGGGTATTCGTAGACTTGTAGACACATCCCTCCAAATGCTGCCTCCGTCTTCCCATTGCCTTCTCTGTGTCTATGGGTCCTCTCTTTTTCTACCTCTTCTGAACTCAGTCATATTGCATTTAGAGCCCACCCCAATCTAGCATTGTCTCATTTGGATCCCTGCCTTAATTATATCTGCAAAGACTCTTATTCCAAATAAGGTCACATTCTGCGGTTCCGGGTAGACATTAATTTGGGGTGCGGAGGGGACTCTATTCAACCCACTACACTGGTCGTGAGTCCCCAGTAGCCTTCCTTACGTGACACCAACTCATGTATTGATCTATTGCCATTCCAAGTTGCAGGTGAGAAGCTGAACACACTAATGTTAAGTGGTTTGCCCAAGATCTCTCAACTCATTAGTCATAAAGTCGAAATTTAAACCCAGACACTCTACACCCATTCTTTTAACCACCACACTTGACTCTTCTCCTCCAACCCCCAGGCCAGAGAGTATATCCATTTTAAGCCAAAAAGAGTCATTCCTCTTAACTTTTACAGTGTTGAACAGGGTGAATCCAATTAACATACTCTACATTTTTTCCTCTTCATTGCCTCTTCTCACTCTCAGGGAACACTGATCCACTGGATATTTATAAAGAGTTTTTCTTTATTAATTTACATGCATTTCTTTTTCTCTGAACTAGTTTCTACATTTGATTCTATTTCTGGAAACATGATATCTACAAAATAGGCTTATTAGAGGCTAGGAAAGTTGCTAGAGAATAAGATGTTTACAACACACATGATGGAGTATCGATGTCTTGAATAAATGGAAAGCATCTGCAAATAGATAAGAAATTTGCACCATCCCAATAGATGGATGAGAAAAAGACCCACATAGACTCCCACATGAGACTATCAATTGACAAAGATACACGTTGACAGAAATAATAATAGATATCGTTTATTGAGGATTTGCTATAGGCCAAGCATTTAATTCTCATTTAATCCTTATAACAATTCTGTGTGATAAATCTTACTACTTCCATTTTATAGATGAAGAAAGTGGAACTTGAAAATTTTAAAGGGCCGGGCGCGGTGGCTCACGCCTGTAATCCTAGCTCTCTGGGAGGCCGAGGCGGGAGGATCGTTTGAGCTCAGGAGTTCGAGACCAGCCTGAGCAAGAGCAAGACCCCGTCTCTACTAAAATTAGAAAGAAATTAATTGGCCAACTAA
>NW_012150396.1:3801700-3807645 GCF_000956105.1 Propithecus coquereli | reverse complement strand
TTTTAAAAATACATTGCCATTTCAAATCTAGCTTTTGCTTTCCCAATTTTAACAGAAATGTGGGACTACGGGCACACAACGCTACCCCCGGCTAATTTTTGTATTTTTTGTAAAGATGGGGTCTCGCTGTGTTGCTCAGGCTGGTCTCCAACTCCCTGGCCTCACGCAATCCTCCCACCTCGGCCTCCCAAAGGGCTGGGATGATAGGCATGAGCCACTGTGCCCAGCCGGTTGTGAAGATTCAATGAGGTTTGTATTAGTATGATCCTCCACTCACCTCTACCTTGTACCAGCGGCTGCCTCCCCAGAGCATTAGAGTGATGTGAGAGTCAATGGTACTTTAGCCTCTTGAAATTAGTAGATCACTGATGGCTGTGTTTCTACATTTTGAACATAAAATAACAGTCCCAAACAAGCCTCAGGCCACAGGAAGCCGCAGGATGGGTTAAGGCATCAGGAGAGGGGAACGGATAACAAGAGACTAAAGGAAAGAACACTCCCCTATTGATCTCTTGCTTTTGTCCCCCAATCCAATAGGTGAAGCAGTTTTAATGATGGCAGATAATCAACAAACAATAGAACCTGGGAAGAGAGGTGCTCAGAATTTTGCTCGGGGACTGGCACCCACAGAGATCAGGGGATTATAACAGGGAGTGACAGGGACCAGATCATAAAGGCAGAAGCTCTCTGTCCCTTTCACCCATCCCCCTCCATATGCTGCAGGCTTACTTAGAAGGACACAGGCTAAGATCTGGGTACGAGATTAGCCCCAAGGGAGTAGAAGTGAAAGGAGAAATTTGAGGACTACAAAAGTACTAGGAGAGAAAAATAATTTATATGCTAGAAAACAGAGTTAATTTGCCAAATAGGATGAGAAGTTAAAATAAGCAGGAGTCCAAAATCAGTATAACCGGGCCAAAATCAAGGTGTTAGTAGGGCTGCTCTCCCTCCAGAACCTGCATTCGAGAATTTGGTTCTTGGTTCCTTCAGCTTCTGGTGGCTGCTGGCATTTTTTGGCTTATGGCCACATCACTCCAATTTTCAAAGCCAGAATCTTCAATTCTCTCCTGCTCTGTCTTCTTGGCACCTTCCCCTCTGTGTGTCTGTGTTACCTCTCCCTCTGCCTTCCTCTTATAAAGATACATATAATTGCATTTAGGGCCCACTCAGATAAACCAGGTTAACGTCTCCACCCCAAAACCCTTAATCTAATCACACCAGTGAAGACTCTTTTGCCATATAAGGTAATATTTACAGGTTCTAAGGATTAAGATGTGATATTTTTGTGAAGTCATTGTTTGCCCTACTGAAGTACTTTGTTTAGTATCTAGACTTTGCAAATTTTACGTGACACGAGCCTCAAGGCACTTCCTCCTGGAATTTTTTGCATGAGAGAGAATGAATAAACTTGAGGCATAGGTTTTGAAATACTTTCCTTCAGGATCGAATGGGCCCTAAAGGCAAGATTCCTTTTCTTCCTTCTCTATAATATCAGTTGGAAATTTGGCATTGTGTAGCCATAGCCTGTGAATAAATGGAAACTGTAAGCTTAATCATTTCATTGATATTCAAAGTTGCCAGGTAACACTACTTGCATTTCCCCTGCTTTCAACAGAATAGGTTTGCTTAAAATAGTTTATTTCCCAAAGGGGGACACTTTCATTATGCTTTTCAGGCACTGTGTAATTTCGGAATGTACAAATATAATATATTAGGACCGTGACAGTGTCTGAGATAGATTCTTAAGAATGGCGTGCTCAGTTTCATTCCACTCTCCTATTTTTAATTTTTTTTTTTGGTTTGTTTGTTTGTTTGTTTTGAGACAGAGTCTCACTCTGTTGCCCTGGCTAGAGTGCCGTGGCGTCGGCCTAGCTCACAGCAACCTCCAACTCCTGGGCTCAAGTGATCCTCCTGCCTCGGCCTCCCAGAGTGCCAGGATAACAGGTGTGACCCACCGCTCCCGGCCTGTTTTTGAAAGTCTTGAGGTGACTGTCTTTCTCCTATGCCGGTCTCGCCACTGTGTCGGGCGTGGGGTGGGAGCGGGAGACTGGTCCTTCTCTGCACAGGTTTTCAGGGAGGCAGGAACTGCACGCCAAGGGCTGTGCTTAAGAAACTGAAAACTAAAGTGCCTCTTCTGCACCTGGACTTATCTAGATGATGAGATTCTGGACTTCGAGCTGATGCTGTAAGGGGATGTGACTTCTGGAAGCCTTGGGAAGGAGCGAGTGTATGCTGCTTTTAGGAGGAATGTACTGTATACAATGTAGGGTGAGAAGAAGGCATTCTGTGGTGGTTTTTACTTACGTCTACGAAGTTTAGCTACTCCTGCCTCCGAGAGATGGAACCTAATCTCCCTCTTCTTCGATACGGACTGGACTTCATTGGCTCTCCTCTAACGAATGTGACAAAGCAGAAGTCATGGGTGGTGTGTGGTTTTGGAGACCAGGCCCTAAAGGCACAGTGGTTTCCCGTGTGCCTCCCGCAAAGGGAAGTTAGCTGCCAGGCCCTGAGGTTGCCCAGGCAGCCTGTGAAGCGTCCCACAGGGCAAGACACTGCGGAGTCCTGTCAACGAGGTACAAGGAAGTAAGCTCCCCTGATAGTGGCCTTATGAGAGAGCCATCATAGAAGCAGGTCTTCCAGCCCCTGCCAACACCTCATTGCCACCAAATGAGAGACACAGAGCCAGAAACATCCAGCCGAGCCGCTTCCAAATTCCCGACCCACAGAAATTACGAGATAATAAATGTTTGCCATTTTAAACTATGAAGTGTTGGGATAATTTGTTACACAGCGACAGATAGCTGATACAATGGTATGGGTGACGTATCAGTTAATTATGGCCACGATAATGCTGTGTAAAAAAGAATTCCCAATTTCACACTTAAAAATGGTTTTTATTTTATTTTTTAATCTTTTAACGTAGCGTCTTTATATATTTATTTATTTATTTATTTTCAGACTATTACGGGGTTACAAACGCCTTGGTTACATCTATCTCCGCCGTATCATTTTAATTCTCCCCCTGCACCGTGGGCTAGTCCAGGCACGTTCTTTCCCAAGGTGCAACAGAGCAAGCCTAGTTGCCCCTATGACTTTCATGTCTTTGGACGTGTCCTTCCACTGACATTCCATTGGCTGAAGCAAGTCACCTGTCACCTTAGTAGGAGGAGGAACTGCAAAGTCACATGACAAAAGGTGAAGATTTGGGACGGGGTAAAAACCTAGTCCTCCTTCCTCTCCAGAGCTCTGCTTTGGCTTCCTTTGAGCCTAGGAGCTTGTCGAGACACAGCAAGAACCAGGCACTTGTTAGCAGATTTTCTTGGAAAAGTACAAGGTGCAGATATTTTTCCAGAAGAAAAGATAACTGAAGAAAGCCCTCACCAAGGTTTTCTCATACACTACTAGCCCAGTTCTTTAAGCCCATCAATGTCTTGCTTAGATTGTAACTTCTTCAGCTCGCAAAGATGCTCTGCAGTTTTCATTATCCCTTAGGTACCTACCCCGGGTCCTCGCCGCTCAGTGAGACTAAGATGCCGAAAACGTGGATACGGGCAAAGATGATGAGTTAGAGCGACTTGTACCGCCTCCGACGGGCTGAAGGAGGGACTGGAGAGTGTATTGTTACAAAGTAAGCATTTGGCCGGGCGCGGTGGCTCACGCCTGTAATCCTAGCACTCTGGGAGGCCGAGGCGGGTGGATTGTTTGAGCTCAGGAGTTCGAAACCAGCCTGAGCAAGAGCGAGACCCCGTCTCTACTAAAAATAGAAAGAAATTAATCGGAAAACTAAAAATATATAGAAAAAATTAGCCGGCATGGTGGCGCGTGCCTTTAGTCCCAGCTACTCGGGAGGCTGAGGCAGGAGGATCGCTTGAGCCCAGGAGTTTGAGGTTACTGTGAGCTAGGCTGATGCCACGGCACTCTAGCCCGGTTAACACAGTGAGACTCTGTCTCAAAAAGAAAAAAGCATTTGTTTTCAGCTAATATTTTAATATTATGGCCTAAAAAATTATGTAATTGATTGATACCCATGAGAACGTAGAGGATGGATGCATAATGCACCTGGAGGCTAGGAGAACACTCTTAATAATCTCTGTGAACACAAATTATTTTGCAAACTTAAAGAGTAAGGCAACTCAATTAAGATTGTTAAGCACGTATTTGGGCACATTAAGGAAGAAGTAGCCATTTCCAAATAGGCAGGTAGGAGAGCTGTACCCTGGTGAGGAGAAAATCTTTTTTTTTTTTTCTGTATTTGAAATCTGGTGTTTAGTTTATTTATTTATTTATTTATTATTTGGAGACAGGATCTTGCTCTGTCACCCCGGCTAGAATGCAGTGGCGTGATCATAGCTCACTGCAACTTCAAACTCTTGGCTCAAGCCATCCTCCTGCCTCAGCCTACCGAGTAGCTGGGACTACAGGCATGCACCACCACACTCGGCTAATTTTTTTCAATTTTTAGAGATGGAATGTCAGTATGTTGCCCAGGCTGATCTTGAACTCCTGGGCTGAAGGGATCCTCCTGCCTCAGTCTCCCAAGTTGCTGGGGTTACAGGTGGGAGCCATTGCCTGGGCTCAGCGCCCTTTTAATGAGCTTTCTAAAAAACCTAATTGTTCTATTTTTTGTAGAGACAGGGTCTCACTCTGGCTCAGGCTGGTCTCAAACTCCTGACTTCAAGCGATCCTCCTGCCTTAGCCTCCCAACGTGATAAGATTACAGGTATGAGTCACCATGCCCGGCCTGGTGTTTGTTTTATATTCATAGCATAACCAGTTTGAACTATTCACATTGCAAGTAGTCACAGCAGCCATCTGTGTCAAGTTGCTTTGGACAATATGGGTGAAAAGGCACTTCAACACTGTCTGTTTAGAGAAGGTTAAGAAAGCATTTACCCACTCGCTCCTGTACCCACTGGGTAAAGGTTTTCTCATGGGAATGAATCCTCTGTTCTTCCATATTGCATACGTATTGGCAGCCGGCAAGTTTCCACCTGCACCTCTCCGTATCTCCTCCCACCTGTCTTTCCAATGTGCTGGGATTGTGGGTGTGAATCACCATGCCCAGCTGACAATTACGTCTTTTTTTTATAGTTCTTTAGATGAGCACTATCTAATAGACACATCATATGAGTAAAAACAAGTCTTAACAAATTTAAGAAGATTGAAATCATCTCAAGTATTTTTTTTCCAACCATAATGGTATAAAACTGGATATCAAAAACATGAGAAATTTGGGAAAATTCACAGTGTTGTTGAATTTCCTGAAAAACTAATCGATCAAAGAAAAAATTAAAAGAAGACAAAATTATTTTAAGAGAAATTAAAATGGAAACGTATCAAAACTTATGGGATATAGCACAATCACTCTAAGAGGGAAGTTATATAGCAATATATGCTTGCATTAAGAAAAAAGAAATATCTCAAATAATCAACCTAACATTATACCCCAAGGAACTAGAAAAAGAAGAAAAAACTAGGCCCAAAGTCAGAACTGATAAAATAATAAAGATCAGAATAGTGATTAATGAAATATTGACTACAAAAACTATAATATGAAGATCAATGAAACTAAGAGTTGGTTTTCTGTTTGTTTGTTTGTTTTGTTTTGTTTTGTTTTTTGAGACAGAGTCTTGCTCTGATGCCCGGGCTAGAGTGCCCTGGCATCAACCTAGCTTACAGCAACCTCAAACACCTGGGCTCAAGTGATCCTCCTGCCTCAGCCTCCTGAGTAGTTGGAACTACAGGCATGCGCCACCATGTATGGCTAATTATTCTGTTTTTAGTAGAGACAGGGTCTTACTCTTGCGCGGGCTGGTATCGAACTCCTGACCTCAAGCAATCATGCTGCCTAAGCCTCCCAGAGTGCTAGGACTACAAGTGTGAGCCACTTCACCTGGCCTGGTTTTTTTAAAAGATAAAATCGATAAACCTTTAGCTAGACTAAC